>NC_133346.1:19071732-19404232 GCF_030506205.2 Paramisgurnus dabryanus | reverse complement strand
TCACACTGTCCCTCACCCCAGCGGTCACACAACCAACTCCAGAGAACATCATGGGTTCAGTCGTCCGAGGAGAACTAATTCAGAACGTCCGGATCACAAGAAAGCAGAGCTGTACAGAAGCCGTATATCAAACCAGTATGGCCAACCAGTAGTGAGCCAGGTGGAGGTGAGCATCTCACAGTTGCTTTAAAAATATGTGGCCCTGTCTATTCCAGGCTCAACATTTGAGATCAAAATTTGATTTTAACCATTCATTTTACTATGATTTCAATTTTTAACATGGCCTCACTCAGTCAGTTTTAAACATATCATTTATATTTTACATTATGTAGGATTATTTTATGTAGAAAACAGTATAAAAAAATTATTAGCTGGGTTTTCAAGTCATTTTTTTTCAGCTTTAGCTCATTATTCGCTTTAGCATTAGATTTTTCATTTTCAAAGTGGCGTGTCACATTTGTTGACACATGCAAGATCTTATGCCGCCTGGCGCCAGTGACATCAACCTTATACTGTGTTATGTCTTCATTTAAATCTGAATGCAGACATCAATGAGATTTTAAAGCAGCTACATTAAATACTATTAGTACATTATTCACACATTCACACAAAAATGAATGTTATCCCTAGAAAACCATTATTTGTTCCCCATTAACCTTTTGGGCAAATGTTCTTAAAAAAACACTCTTTATTATCTTGTAACAGAGTGCAGAACCTATAAAAAAAATAATTTGTGCAACAGAAAGCTTCTGTGAATGTTAAAAGTTTTTTTATAGAACCATACAAAGAACATTTTAGGAACCTAGTGCAGAATATATTTTTTAGCTTTACGTATGTCCATGTACAGTGCATACAGTGTATAAGTTAAAGGTTGACATTTTTTAAAAGCTTGCCTACAAATCCGAAATCAGGTGCAAGGTAACAACAGGTGAAGTGTAAAGGTCAAGGTCAAGCAAATAACAATCAGTCTTAATGTGTCATATAAGCTTTTATGACTTGCTCAAGTTTACATATTTACCCAAACCAATACAGGTGTTAAGATGCATAACGTACACAAACAACAAACACTCAAACACATGCAAGTTCTAGACATCTTTTCACCACAATCTTTGTGTTAGCGTGGATCTCTTAGCAGGAGACATTGAACTAGTGTTTGTGAACCGGTTGGTTCAGGTGAGGGAGGAATGATTGGAATTGTGCCAGTGTAATGCAGGTCAAATGGAATGTGTGGGTGTCGGGAATGCTGATGATGATGGATATCTGTGCTGAACATGTTTGAACATTATCACTTTAACTGTGATGGAAAAAAACTTAATTTTTTTTAATTCTGATGAGCAAATATCTTAATGAAGATCACTTTTTTTAAAGACTTGGAAGTTAAACTGATATTGAAAAGATTATATTAATTTCATAGAAATAGTGTAGTTGACACCCCTGAAAGTAATTCTGAAATTAGCATCATCCTTTTTATTTAAGCTGAGGAACAGTCCAATGAGCCAAACTTTTTGTTGCGTGCCTCCCCCTCCCAGTACACCCCCCACCCCCCAAAAAAACATTCATGACATAAAACAATCTCAAACTTAGATTTTGAATAAAAAACATATTAAAAACAATGTGTTGGTTGGTAGCTATATTTTGTGAGATTTAATTACATAGAATTTTAAATAAATAAAATTTTTATAAAATGACATAAAACTGGGCCCCCCTAGGCACCATATCGCGCCCGCCCCCCAAGTTTGAGAGTCAAGTCACATTTATTTGTATAGCACTTTATTATTTTTTTTATGTTTCATTGCTTTAAAGAGGTTTTTCAAGGAAGACAAAGAAAAAAGGCGAAACTGGGAAATTCTTAAATATATGTGACCGTGAACCACAAAACCAGTCATATGTAGCGCGGGTACATTTGTAGCAAAAGCCAAACATACATTGTGTGGGTCAAAATTATCAGACAACTTTAAAGGCATTTTTTTCAATTTGTAGATTTGCAATCTCAGATTCCAGTTGTTGAAATTGTTATATTTCGTCAAAATAACAAACCATACAATATTGGAAAGCTTATTTATTATCTCCCTGTTCACACCTATGATTCGTTTTGAGGTCCAGGGTCACATATTGTAAATTATATATATATATATATATATATATATATGTATATATATATATATATATATATATATATATATATGTATATATATATGTATATATATATATGTATATATATATGTATATATATATATGTATATATATATGTATATTTATGTATATATATATATATATATATATATATATATATATATACACATACACACATGTATATATATATATATATATATATATATATATATATATATATATATATATATATATATATTAATGCAAATTTCATTGTCCGAAAAAAACTGTAATCTTATTTAAATGATGTAGCCTATAGTGTATACTTTTTATTGATTATCAAACATTTAATCTTCTTTAAGGGACAACTTAGCCTTGATTGTATTAAGCACTAAGATTAAAAAATCTATATCTAAGAGATCAAGTATTGTATTTCATGAGCAAGAGTAGCTTTGCCCTTTTATTTCATACCGAATTAGATTACATTAGATATGCCGATAACACCAACACTGGGATTCATAATGAATACAGCTCACAATCTCTCTGTCTCAATAGTTTGAGGAGGGGGAGCAAAGGAGATCAGACAAGCTTTCTCCAGGGCTACTTTACCTGGAGCAGGTCTGCAGGATGCTGGAGAATATTGCAACACTACAGCAGCAAAACCACGGCCTACAAAAGGAACTGGAGATCCTTAAGAGTCAACATGTTGAAACAGATGTAAGTGACACTGATATATCATCCAACTGTTGATTTTTGAGCTGCTTTTTTAGTTTCGGCAGACAAGATCACGTCTGCTTGCCAAATATGGTGTCATGTGTTAAAACGGTCCCTTATTGTTTCCTGTAAACTGAAACTACATATGTGCGGTATCTTAAGTCTCTTACTAAATGTTTTGGCAGTCTGCACACTCGAAGGAGAGTAAAATGAGACAAAGATTAGAGATTCTGGCGCATGAAGATTCAAGCAGCCTATCGACTCTCTCAGAGGAACCTGTGGCATTTCGTTACAGATCTGCGTCTGATACTCGGGCATCTATAGGGCGGGTTCACAGTAAGTTTAAATTCCTTACCATATTAAGTTACACTGTAAAAAATGTTGCACTCATAATTTTGAGTATAATCAACTTGGTTTTACAAGTCATTCAACTTTAAATTTCAAATTTAACTAGTGATGAGTTGCTGTAAATAAATAAGTAAAGTTAAAATAGCTAATTCAACTTTATTTTATAAGTTACAGCAACTAGTCAAGATAAAAAATCAAAATGACATGTAAATGCAAGTTAATTATACTCAAAAATATAAGTGCAACTTTTTTACAGTGTAGAAAATAAAAATAATTTTAAAAGTGATGTCATGAACCCAGAATGCCTTTATAAACTGCAAAAAATGACTTTCTTACTTAGTATTTTTGTCTTGTTTTCAGTAAAAATATACAAATATTCTTAAATTAAGATGTATTTTCTTGATGAGCAAAATGACCTAGGAAAATATGTAACCGAATTTGTACCAAGCCCCTAAGGTGACATTACTGTAAAAAATCTAAAGTTTAGTTTCATGTGCTCACGCAAAACCTTCATGTGCAGAATTTTTTAAATAAATTTAGTTTGCATGCTCACGTGAAATTTTTGCGTGCTCATGTGAAACTTTTGCGTGCACACGTGAAACTATCACGTGCACACGCTATAGCTTCACGTGCACACGCGATAGCTTCACGTGCACACGCGAAACTAAATGCGATAGTTTCACGTGCTCACACGATAGTTTCACGCACGGGAAATTAAACTTTATTTATTTAGGTAATTTTGCTCATCAAGAAAATACATCTTAATTTAAGAATCTGTAGATATTTTTACTGAAAACAATATAAGAATACTAAGTAAGAAAGTCATTTTTTGCAGTGTAAAGCCCTTAAAGTTGGTTAGTGTAAGCTATTGCTTTGGTGGCAGATTATATCGTGATTCATTGCTTGTACTGATTCCCCAACAGGGAGGGCAAGGTTTGTTCAAGATGAATCTTTTGCAGGTGTTTTATTCGAGGAACCCAACAGTAACATTTCTGTAAGTAAACTAGTAGTGAGTGGACTAAAATATCAATATTAATTATTAATAGTACAGCATAAAACTGTGGATGTTGAAAGCAATCATAAAATCAATAATAATAACTCCTTCTGTTTGTTAAACCAGTCACCAGAACATGATACTAAAAAGCCAAGTAAGATCCAGAAGCTCAAATTTACTTCATTTAGAAAACAGGAATCACAAAAGCCTGACCTCGAAAGCAACAGGTAGGGATCTATACAAAATTAATTCATATAAGTTGTAAATATTATTTATGTTATATGATGTTATCATTGTTCCTGTACTTTTTTCAAAGTGATCAGCATAAGAAGAAAACAAAACTGCCGAGCATTTTCAATAGAAGGAAGACAACACGGTTATGATGCACATGTTACTGTGTGTTTACTTACATATAAGGACTGATGTAAGTGTAAGAAGTGTGCCCCTGCCTTTGAAAGTCAAGTTTCTGTGATTAACTATTTTCTCTTTAAAATCATCCTACATAATATAAAGAACATTCTATGAAAATATAACTTTGACATCATTATTATTGACCGAGTAAGGTCATGTCAAAGATTGAAATAAATGTTAAATCAATGACTGAACTCAAACTTTAATGCTCTTATAATTTAGCCTGGATTTCACAGAAAAAAAATCAAAATTCCCTGGAGCTGCTTGTAAATACACTAAAAGAGTTTATTTTATTAAAATGACCGGCTGACTGTACATTACTTCACTTTCTATACAACTACTTGGTAAATATGTAAATAAATGGATGTGGAATACTGACCTGTGTTGCAGTTATTTTATTACGTGAGATAAAGAGGCCTCAGTTACAGTATATGCACTATTCCAGTGGTCTTCTATATAAATGAGTTATAGATGAGTTTTTGGGAGAACATATTTTGTAAAATTCTGTTAATTAAAATGCACAAACCAGAATCAATACCAACAAATGGGGAAGAAACGGCGCTTTAAAGAACAATTGATATTTATTTTATTTTAATATTTGTGTGTGCATTTATGAGGAAATAGTGAAAATTCTGAAAGATGCACTTACTCATTTAAGTATTTTACATCAGTATGGTTAAAAAGTTTTGATAAAAACTTTTTTCATGGTAAGGTTGACATTTGCATGGAATTGTGTAATTATAAAATGTTTGACTGCCTAATAATATGACTGACCAATCGAAATAAATTTAATTTAGTTTTTTATCACTTAATAAAATAAGATTGTGATATGAAATGTATACCGCAAAATTAAACACACTAGAAAGCGCGTTTGTTTAAAAATATCCTGGGTGATATTTTCGTCAGGCATAGATTGTTTTGATCATTTTGATGATGTAATAAAAATGTAAAGGACGGTCCATATCTTTTTACTTCTATACTCCACAATGCATTTAGTTTTGTGTAATTTGTGCCCCACTAGTGGCACTAAACCGAATTGCAATCTGTCTGTTTAAATTTCATTGTTCTGCTGACAAAAATATATTTTGAGCAATGTTTGTTACCAAACCGCTTTGGAGCACCATTATCTTCCATAGTTTTGTTTTCCTACTATGGAAATCAGTGATGCTCCTGCTTGAATACAAACATCTTTGTGATCGGCAGAACAAAGACATTTATACAGATTTGGAGCAACTTGAGGGTGAACTATCCCTATAAGCTACATGACACAATTAATTCAATCAATGATATAAATCTGAGGTGGAAGTATCTGCTTACAAAACAATGAAACACAATTCTGACTTAGTTACTTTTGAAAGACCAGGCAAAACATTCGTCTTTATTAGTCTTTATTATACCCAGGATGGGGGAGATAGACTTCCCTTAGCATTCCCATGTAAAGAGATGTCAATGACGAACACATCCAAACAAGAGATTGAGGGATAGAGGGTAATCGGTTCATACATAAAATACATTTACTCTGATATTTCATTATCTCTGTCATTGCACACAAGTGTCCTTTTCACTTCAAGTCCACACAGCATCCTGTGCTATTAAATATACAGATACAGCTATGACTGTACAGAGGGGTTGAATGTGTGTGACTCTTTCAGAAGGTGGGTGCGGCTGGATAGCATTTTGAAATGAATTGTGCCGATCACTCGATCAATCAGGTCTACATGATGCCACAAGAGGAGAGGGGATTGGCAATGTGGCAGGTGCAAGCTGATTGACAGTATTGGCGCACCGTCTGATAGCAGCTGCGATCACCGTCGCTGCCCCACTGCACAGTCCCCGCCGGGTCGGGTGGCAGTCGGCTGAGAATGCTGGTGTTGATGGCCAGCGCGGCCAACCCGTAGTCGGTGAAGAGCACGGTCTCGCGACGGCAGGTGGGACACGAGATGAACTTGTACTTGGGACAGGATTCATACAAGATCTGCAGGCACTCCTCACATACCGAGTGCAAACAGGAAAGAATGCGAGGCCGCTTCCCAGCAAAGTTGTAGGTGTGTCCGCAGGTGGGGCAGTCCAGCGGTTCACATGGCATAACTGGGCCTGAGGAGGTGGAGGACGAGGAGGAAGAGGTGGAGGAAGAGCGGAGCACGTACTGGTTGACGATTACATCATCCATCTTGTAGTGGAACTGGTGGTAACAGATGTCAGACACGCTGGCCTTGCGCTGTGCTAGAAAACTGGCTTCACGGCGGAGGACGGGGGCAGTCGGAGAGGCTAGAGGTCTGGGTGCGACCATGGTGTTGCCGTTGACCTCCACGGTGAGGTCTCCACAGGCCTGGTTGACGATAACCTCTCCCTCGCCTCCGCCGTCCCAGGCCACACGGGGAGGTGGGGCGTAGCGAGGCTGGGTCACAGGGACCGGACACTCCCGGGAGAACTTCTCCGACTGGATGATCTTGACGGTGTCCATAGGGATGGTCACAGGTTGGCGCCGCAGGCAGGACATTCACTTTTTGGTGTGGTGATCTTGGCAGAGGAACTGTGTGTAGTGTATGGTCCTGCAGAGTTTGTCTTCAGTGCACTGGGGGAGGACACTCAGCCATTGCAGGGGACATGAGGACGAATGGGTTTGTCCATTGCTGTCTCAAGGTCCCTCCTTGGTCACCCTGAGTCTTTGTGTGGCACAGATGGACAAAGACTTCCAGCCAGTGCAGAATGTCTATATATATATATATAAAAAGCCCTGAAGTACAACAGAAGTCTTATGTCGTGCTCAAAAGAGCTTGCACTTTTTTGTCCCCAAAAGTTTTAAAGCAACTTACACCCTGTTTAGTGATATTGCACAAATCTAAATTGTAAGTTAAAGGATAGTCATTGATTTGTTTCTTACAAATGAATAGCCGAGCACCACACTATATCAAAAGATATGTTGGCACAGTTTCAAAGATACAGATACATCTGTTGTGACATAAATACAATACAGACTTTAATACACAGATAATCTTAAGCACCGTTTACTGTAATACTATATAGTCGGCTATCTTTTTGTGAACTTTCTGATAGGTCGCTTTATAAGTTTCATACAGGAGGTGATGCAACTAACGTTCTAGATGTCACAAACACCAAAACCTCCTTCCTATTTGAGGTCGCCGTTAAAGTATGACCCTGTTAAGTTCTCACTTCTTCTTTTGATTGGCTTCACCTAAACCTCCATGACCTTTGCTGTTTTTTTAGGAGTTGTGGCATTGGAAAGATTTAGAAGGAGGTGCTCTCCCAGTCCTTAAAAGCCCAGAATTCCTTAAGTGGTCTGCGTTGAGTTTGACAGTACGTGCGTCCGGTCTGTGATGACGTGACAGGTCCGAAGGTGTCTCAGGAGTCTTGCCAGACCTTACTTGCTTCCAGCTCTGTTCCCAGCATGCCAAAGATATGCAGACTCTTGGGTTGTGTCCCTCCTTTTCCTGGGGAGGAAGAGAAAGAGTTCAGGTGATACTAATGCAAGGACACAGCTCTGCCTTTTTAGGCAATTTGTCTTTGCTTTGGGGAACAATGTCTAAAAAGTGTCCTGCCATTATGGTGAAAAAAATTTGATGATAACATTTTAGCAGCTGTGCAATCTAAAAAGATTTAGACAGAATGTAAATTTCTGGAGTAACGCAGGCTCTTTTCCAGTCTTAAAAACCTTATTGCTCGATCTGCCAGATGCCATCTGTGGCCTGGTGGGGCACAGAGAGCCACTGTGGGGTAAGAGATCGAGGACCTTATTGCACAACAATCTGTCCCAATGTTTACACAACACGGTAGAAGACCACTGCAATAAAATGGCTGCCGATGGATATTAAAAGTCAACTAGTCAACATATTTTGCTTCGGTCATGTGATGTATTCCTTAAAGCAACACTATGTAGTTTTTTTACCTTTAAATAATGTCTCTAAAATTATTTCAGTGATAGAACAACTTTTAACTGGACAAATTGTACTGTTGCTGCAACCTGAGCAGCCTCCTAGCTGCTACAAGCACACTCTGAAAGTGGCGGTGTAGGGTAGGAAACACAGCCCCTGCCTGCAGAAGAGTGTCTGATACCAGGCACTGTTGCACTTTTCAACCACATGGGGGAGCTGTAAGTCATTTTTACATGGAAACTACATAGTGTTACTTTAAATGAAAAAACATAAGGGTGATTCTAGCGAAATTAGACTTGCGAGGTGTCATGAAACATTTTGAAAATAAAAGTAAATGCTATCAAAATAATAAGCATATAGTTATAAACATCTCTTCAAGTACTATTTTGCACATGATTTCAAATTACAAGTTTTTCCACATTTAAAAATTTTCATTACCGCAACACATCCATGACTGGATTTGGGTTCTTTGACATGGAAATATTTATAATTAAAAAATCAAAAAAAAAAAAAGTAAGCTTCAGTGCATGTTATACTATAAACATTTACAGTAAAGAAACATTTGGTATTTGGTGATCACTGGTAAATGTAGAGACAATAATAAGGAATATAAATGTGTCCAAGACCAATTTTCTAATCGTCCGCAACAATGTTCAATCATTGTTTAAGCCCTCAAGGAACTAACATTTTAAAAAAAAAAATAGTTGGAAGGGACATAATTGACTGTGACACTCAAGATGGCTACCAGGTAAGCAGTTCTTATTTTTTCTCTCCAGATAAAAGTTAAAATTTTGTTTGTCATAGTACCTCGACAACTTTTTAGTTCTCATTACCGAAACATGACTTTGTAAATACATATACTTAATGTAATATATCATGTTGTGGTAATGATACATTTTTATAATGATAGTCTAAAAAATGTAAATAATTTAATTCCTCTAAAAAGAATGATTATAGTAAGTTCATAAGAAGAAATCTTACAGTATATGTGCAAAAAAATGAGCTTCAAGGGCTTTTTAAAAATTCTGATTCTGGACACCTTCTAAATCTGGATTTCGTGAGAATAACCCATAGTTATTTAAGTGCCTTATTCTGTAAGCCCTTACAGTACAGTAAAGCTTACTGTATGTAAAATAAACTAAGGTTAAAACTGCTGCAATAAAAAACTAAGTAGACAAGCAGGTAGTTTGCATCATACCCGTTATAAATAATGGCACTAAAAGGGAACTTTCTCTGTAGCAGTAAGTCATTATTATAAGATCAGTCTGAAAGCAGCGAATGTGAGAAAAGCCATGTAGCAATGACGGTAATCTGATAAAAGACACGGCGGTTAGATGTGGTTTGTGTATGTGTGTGTGCTTTATTAAAAAAGGAAAATGTGGAGAGCGCACTGACATTGTAATAGTCCTCTGCAGGCTGAGCAATGATGAAAGATGTGCTGAGCAAAGAATGTACGAGGAAGAAACGGCAAAGGAGGGAGAGCACAAATTCATTTACTCCACATCCTCACTGCTAGCAAAGTAAAGCGAGAAACTAGAACACCCACATACAGTAATAAACAACAATTCGATTTGTTCATTATATGGAAATGTTCTAGGTTTATGTTGCACTGGCATCTTAGATGAACTCGTAATTACAAGTTGGAAGGTCTGACTTTGCTTGACGTTTCATGTAGCATCATATAAACGGCATGTGAAACAAACAAAATGGCAGCGGCTTTACAAATTTCTCTTCAAATGCAAAAGCCTCTAAACACCACCTCCGTCAAAAATGAGATGATGATATTAACCGAATGCTCTCGCAGGTATTCATTCATTAAATACTTTCATCTAAAATTTGCTTAATCATGGCATTGGGTCATTCAGAAATACCGAATTGTATTCTGAATCCATTAAGAGTGGTCAAAAATGCAAATTTTCAAGAAAACATGTCAGATGCACTTAGAGGGTTTTGCATCTGAGCTCTTCAGTTGTTCTTTTATTAAATACTTCACTCTATTCAAATGTGCAGAGACAAATGTTAATATGCAATTTATATGTTATTGTAACTTAAATCTGCTATGTGGCACTATAACAACTAGGGGTAGGGTGGAAATTTGATTCTTAGATACATGGATGTGAATGATTCTGAATCGATTCACAAATGTCAAAAATTGATTCTTAAAAGTTAGTTTATGAAATAATAACGTGACGTTAATGGAACGAATGCTGCATACAGTTCCCAGTGCCTTTAAAGTACAAATGTGAAATTTTAGCTCAAAATAATAGAAAATTTATTATATTATTTTAAAATTGCCACTAGGTGTAAGCAAAAATTTGCTGTTTTTAGGTATGTCCTTTTAAATTTAAAGGAAAACCAGGCAAGTCTGCGTAATATTTCTCTACGAGCTCCCCCTAGTGTCTGAAAGTAAATGCTTTCAAACACACTGTCGTAAAAACGAACTGTTG
This sequence comes from Paramisgurnus dabryanus, assembly GCF_030506205.2. NCBI lineage: Eukaryota > Metazoa > Chordata > Actinopteri > Cypriniformes > Cobitidae > Paramisgurnus > Paramisgurnus dabryanus. The sequence continues at coordinate 19,393,313 of NC_133346.1, read as the reverse complement.
TCCCTCCACCCTCGGAACCAAGTTTATCAGCTTATTTCCAATCCAGTTATGTTTCCCTTCCGTCAAGGGTTTTCGATGCTTCTTCCCCCCAACAATTTGCAACAATTGCTAGCCGTGTTTAGCTCGCCTGCCTCTGTGTTGTTTGGCGTAAAGTGATCCTGCTTCTCGCGATATCTGAGACTTTGCGAGACTGAAGGACACCGGGTCGGATACAGCGAACTTGCAAGTGGGGTATTCTTCCTACAGACGATAGGTGCGGGTGAGAGAGTCTTCATTCGTCCGGTAATGAGTCATTTAACCATATACCGACTTACGAAGATGATTTATTAACGTAAAAATGCAGCCTTGTGTCCCTTTAAATGAGCTGATGAAATGCAAACACGTTTACATGGACAATTTAAATAGGTTTAAATGTTCAATATGAACAAAAATGCTTCATGTTAACAACTCATTTGGAATATAAAGAGTCAAACCGTTAAAAAAATCTAATCGATTTGAGCGGGGTGTTTATTTATTTTGTAATACGTTCAAAAAGACTTGTAAACACTTGATCAGATTGATAACCGAAACTGGGACGCTCTGCGCATGTGCAATTTTCTTCTTTTCTTTTTTAATGGCGGTTCGCTATTTAATGGCACAAAGGTCCGTATGCATGTCATTTATTAATTATGACCTGAAATAGACGTTTCTTTAAATAATTCTCAAATGATTCCCACCCCTAATAACAACATTACTCAGTTTGAGCATCCCAAAATTAACTCAACCTATAAAAACAATGGCATTAGTTTAGAGGCAGGACTGTCTGTTTGTATTATTATTTCATTGTTATCAACAATAAATCTGCACATAGATCCATTCTGAATTCATGAGCGTTTTTTATTTTTAAAGTCATCAAAAGCATGATGCATCAAATGAATGATCAAATCATGATGAATAATCATATGAGTTGTGTAGGTGTAGCATCGCTCCCTTGTAGGTGTAATGTCACCACCAAGTATTCAAATTAGGGCCGTGTCAGTAAAACGAATTATGGATGAAGTTAAATAGAAATTGATTGTTAGATATAGTCATTGTTGTAAGACTTACAGACTTACAATGTAAGTACAGTTTATGTTTATGTTGATATAACATAGCAGTACAGTTTTCCAAATACTATTCATTAAGCAGATTTATAAGAAGACAAACTACATTCCTATAAATAATAAAAAATACAATTAAAATATTTAAATTACTTTTTAACTGTGTAAAATTGCAAGAAAATCACCTAAATGGCTGTACGATTGTACTGTACTAACTCATATCACTGGCACATACAGTAATACATGAGTTGTAATCTTATAAATATGGAAATTCTTACACGACATGGATGCATCATAAACTAGAAAGTCTATTTTTGGCCTCTCTCCACTATGTCCACTTCTGTTTTTTTTATTTTTTCCAACCAGATTCGCACTCTGTTTCACCCACTGACGTGGCCCTCCGCTCGCTAACACCCACACCCGAAACATGCGCAAGCACACAAAAACACACTTGTTTTGTGCCAGCACCTTGGCATAACCGATATTATGACTAATCAGAACTAATAACTAGTCATCCTATCCTCTATTCATTCTCATTTCTTATCCTTTATTGGTTTAGTTGTTGAAAAGAATTGAATTAGGATGTTAACACAGGAAACCATTCCCCGTTTTCTGGAGGTCATCAGCCAGTTACTGTCAGCAGCATTCATTCTAGTTACCACGGCACCGCAGAGCTGCGATGCAGCGCCAAAAATAACCAGTGGTTCACGTACACACACATGCAAAGGTGCAAAAAAGCTTTCTGACATCAGCACAGTCAGCTGGTGGATTAGAGACTGTGAGATGTGATGAGTGAAATGGTTCTCACACTCACATCCATTTCTATTTAGAGATCTACAAATATTGTATGATTATTAGGTGAGGATGATGTCAGTCAGTGCTGTAGTTGGTGGTAATAGTGCTGTGCATTATTTAACCTATTGCATGGTTACTTAGCAAACGAATAAATAACCATAAATATTTATTTATGAAATGGAAATTACTTTGTGTAAAACGAAAGAGATTAAGGAGTGATTTGAGAGACACCAAACTAGCACAGCTGTCAAAAACTGTGCTGCATCAAAAAAATAACCTTGTACATTGTTTTGCAAACAGTTCATTATGGGCCAGACAGAATCTGCTGACTTTTGTAGCGAATTTTTTTTGGGAAATCTGTGGAATGATTTTAAATGTTTAAAAAAATATATATTAGAGAATTTAAGCTGTAAATATTACAAAATTGCATCTAAAATAATAACTTTAGGCTTACAATGAAAATGAATACGCCCAGGGTTCCCACACCTTAGCTTCAAATTCAAGGACCTTTCAAGTACTTTCCAGGTCCAATACCCTCAAATTCAAGGACTAAATGTGGGGACACATTTCAAGTGAGAGCAAGGTTAAATCGTGTTATACATTGTTACAGTTCCCATTCGAGGGAACTCGCGCTGTGTCACTGCGGTGACACTTTAGGGGTAAATGCATCTTAATGTGTATATCAAATTCAATGGTGAGGCTTTACGACAAAGACAAGGTGACGCGGAGCCAGGAAGTATATGGCTATCTGAAATATTGCCAAAAACGGTGTTACATGGACGCAGGAAGTATGGCAAGGGAGACGCAGCGTCTCGTTCCCTCTCAGCGAACAACAGTTACATACGTAACCCGAGACGTTTTTATGTGTCAAACACAACTATGCAAAAAAGCATTTTGGTATGAATCAACATTCACATACAGAAGATATAATAAGCATTTAAAGCAAACAGTTTAGCCATGTGCTTAAAAAGTCTAGAATTTTTCAGATATTATCCTACACTACAAAGGGAATAATTTGGATTTTTTTCCAGAAAACTTCTTGCATAAAATAGATTCAAGCACTTTCAATGACCTGTATCTATGTATGTATATTTTCAAAAACTTCCAAGGGCCTTGAATTTTTTCCCCAGATTGAGAAAATTTTAAGGATTTCAAGGACCTGTAAGAACCCTGTACACCAAACCAATGAGTCCTCTGAATTAAACTGGCCCAACATGAATCAGATAATGTGTGCATGTCAAGAATTATAGTTTGTTTGTATATAAAATTACATATATTATTGTTTATAGTGTTATATTTTATAGCAGAATAAAAAAAACTTGTGTAAATACATTCTCTATACGAATTTAGCACTCATGAAGAATATTTCATAATTTTTACAAAGCAATGTAAACTTTATATAAAACATAACAACAGCATTTGTCTTGTCAACGAATTTGAAATGATCATGTGCTGAGATCTGCTTAAAGGGATAGTTCGGCCAAAAATGATATTAAACCCATGATTTACTCACCCCAAAGCTGTCCAAGTTGCATATGTCCATCGTTTTTCAGACAAACACATTTTCGGATATTTTAGAAAATGTTTAAGATCTTTCAGTTGATTAAATGTAATGTTACAGGGGCCACGACCTTCAAGTCCAAAAAAAGTGCGTCCATCCTTCACAAATTAAATCCAAACGGCTCCAGGATGATAAACAAAGGTCTTCTGAGGGTAATCCACGTGGTGTTGTTGTAGAAATATCCATATTTAAAACTTTATTAACGTAAATAATAGGGGTGTAACGGTACGTGTATTCGAACCGGACCGTTTCGGTTCAGGGCTTTCGGCACGGTGCGCACGTGCACCGAAAGGCCGAATGCATTTTGTGTGCGCCTGTGCGGAACATAATACGTGCGTTTCCGCACGAACATATTAAGTGGCGGAAGTCTCCGCGTTCAGCGCAAGTCTTCTGTCAAACATATAACATAATTCGGCCCGCACAAAGATTTTTATTTACTTAGTTGTATATCCGTTTGATTATTGATGTAAACGTTTACGTGTCGTATCTAAAAGCGCATGTTAAACGCGTGTCAACGCGCTGCTTTGTTCTTTCAAAAGTGCGTGAGAGGATGCACGTCTTTCGTTGCTACGCATTCATGAGACGCACTTTCTGTGACAGCAAGAATAAGGAATGCGTGATCAGATTTTTCATCTGCATATCACGTCAATCATATCATTGTCACAATGCGATCAGCTGGTCGGGACAGAGAAGAGCTGTAACCCGGGCTTACTCAGCTGTTACTCAGCTGCGGAGGGGTTCGTAAGTAAAGTCACAGCTTACATTGACAACACAAGCAAAGATTAGGAGAAACGTGCAAAAGATCAAAGATGGCTATGTATGCAGCTCACTAATCTCAAAATGAGTGTATCATCATGTTGCTTGCTATGCAGTTACACATAGAGCAGTAATATTATTTTTATACAGAGATGGTACATAGCCAATTCAATTCTGTGAGTTAAACAATCCAAAATAAATCAAAACAGAACATTTTTAGTGGCAAAAATGTAGGCTAATAGTTCATAAATGTATTCAGGAATTGAATTTGTTAGTTCAAGGTTTTAGTAGAAAAAGTTTAAGAGAAGGTTACCTTCTGTTATAAAATAATGTAAAAAATAACTTTGCAGTAGTATTTTATTTATAATTTTTTCATTTTATATATATTTTATCTGTTATATTTTAATAAAGTGTTTAAAAAAGTGTAAACAAATTGTAAAAAAAAGTTTAAAGTAATAAACAACCTGCAGTTTAATGTTTGCATTTCTCCCTTACTGTACCGAAAATGAACCGAACCGTGGCTTCAAAACCGGGGTTCGCACCGAACCGTGATTTTTGCGTACCGTTACACCCCTAGAAATAACTACCTTCCGGTAGCGCCGCCATCTTAGTCGCGTCCGCATTCAGGATGAGAGCTTACGCAGCCTACGGAGGCTACTCTGCTGTTGCTCTGTGCCCCCGCCCTCCAAATTTGTCATACGTCACTAAGAAAAGTGCGTACACTACGCTAATACTCTCTCCTGAATACAGAGGAGTCTAAGATGGCGGCGCTACCGGAAGTTAGTTATTTACGTTAAATCATGGGTTTAATATCATTTTTGGCCGAACTATCCCTTTAACAGTAAATTTTATTTCATCGCAAAAATCAAACGGTTCGTGCTCTCTATCATTAAAAATTGACAAAGCAAACAGCATGCAAGTTAATGTACTTGTCCTGTACTGTACTAACTTTTTTTGGAGTAGAGTTGTAATTACAGTGGTATTAGATCAGTTGTAATCTTATAAATATGGAAATTCTTACACGACATGGATGCATCATAAAATAGAAACGGTTAAATAGCACTCGCAGGGTTAATGTGCTTGTCAATGACAGCTTAAAAACGCGCAAGATAGGCTATGATTGTATGCTTGTTGTCAATGACGGTAGTCACAAACACGATCAAAAACAAACACGAATTTCATGGAAATCCTCGGGTGCAGATTCCGTTTGGGCCTGATTATGACCTATGGTTACATTTCAAAATGAAGTATCCTCTAGCTGGCTGAGATAGCAACAGTGTTGTGTTGAATGTGTCATCATTAAAGGACGTTTGACTGTCGCTACCAATCAAAATGTGTGTTTTCATTTATACATAATGAGTGAACTGTTCACACTGTCCCTTACCTGCCATTTTCCAATATTTAATTAGCAAATAATGCTTTTACAGTTATGCATTTGGCTTTGATAAGTGACAGTGCATTGCATACAAGGTTACCCAGTTGGAAATATATATATATATATTTGTGGCATATGCCTAGTGCTCTTATTCAGTACAATGTAGTCAATATACTGTCCAAAACAATTACAAATCGATTAACTCCTATTAATTTGTCAGCATATCATAAGTAGTCTCTCGGCTTACATTACATTTACATGCAGAATTTTTTGATAAGAGAAGCTTGTCCGTTATATAAGAGGCTCATCAAAGAGGCAGACAGCACTGAAAATATTAAAACAGATCAACTGTCTGCTGCTGTGTGCTACACTGCTGGCCCAGCGGATGGGCTTAATGAAATCATGTATGCGTCTGACCCTGTCAGCAGATTGCATGGTGAAGAGGAGGAGGTTGGAAGGTACTGCAAATTAATGAAAAGAGCAGAACTGAATAAGAACCGATTGGTAATAAAATATTCAGAATGTACACTTGAAACTGTGTCATTTTTTTATGCACACATTGCTAAGTAATTCAGTAATGTTTTAACATTAACCTTGTATAAAGTGGTAGCCTAATGTATTATACAGTATAGTGTAGAAAATACCTCTAAAGCACTATAAACAGAAATATGTGTTTGAAAGGAACGCAGACAGTCTCAGTAACATTGAGAAACAGTCAACATTCTTGAATTAATTCACAACCTTATCACATCAGCAATACATCACATTCCAGTACATCCAGGCACCACCACCGCAACACAGATACACACACTGTGATACACAAAAGGCAACGTGTAAGCTCTGATGTTCAAATACTTTCACTTTTCCCAGCTATAATAGGTGTTATTAACTACTGTGCTGTGTTCAGGATGGGTGTAGGGTTAGGGATAGGGTCAAAAGTGTAATTACTTTAAATATGCAATGAAATAAATGACTTTCTTACTTAGTATTTTTGTGTTGTTTTCAGTAGAAATATTAGCAGATTTATTTACTTGTTCGATTTACTCCTACAGTAAAATGCCTGCTAAAAACGCCTATAAAAACCAATGTTATTCTAGGATAAATACCCTTATCTCCTGAGGGTTTTCAGAAAAAATACTAAGAATTGTCAACGTCTACCAAAAACGTAGTGTCTAAGCCTCTGTAGCACTTAGAAACATGAAATAAAATGCATTTTAAAGGTAAGAATCTCAGGTTTTATTAAAACATGCTCCCCCTTGGCACTAACAAAACAACACATTTTTTAAAACATTCTCAAATGAATGAAAAAGTATGCCGATTACAAAATTTGTGTGCCACACAGCAGCCCGCAGGAAGTTCAGAGTTGCGCAAAGCAGTAACCGGCGGTAGATGTATATGTTTCGGCGCGCAGCATCAGGCGCAAATGGGTTAATTTCTTAGGTCCAAAAGCATCATAATTTACACATTTTTAGATATTTCTACTGAAAACAAGACAAGTCATTTTTTGCAGTGTTATGCATGTACTGTATGTAAATTAGGGATGCACCGATACCGGTATCGGGTATCGGCCTCGATACCACATTTTCTAAAGTACTCATACTCTTTAAAAGTCCCCCGATACCGGGGATCGATACCACGATCTGAGAAATGTCTATGTTTGAGCTGCGTGTAAGGGGTTAATGCCTCGTGTTGTCCAAAGAGGCAGAGTTTACAACAAACTGGAAAACTAGTCCCTTGTTTTTTTTGTTAAATTATATGACTAAAGCTGTTATTTAAATCATGTTTTTTTTTAAGTACTCGGTATCGGTATCGTCAAGTGGTATCGGTGCATCCCTAATGTAAACAATTGTTACATTGTATACTTTTTTCTCATGTTAGTTAAAGACAACTCATATAAGCGCAATTGATATTTGAAATCAAAAGTGACCACTATTTACATTCTTAATGCAAATTATAACCTGAATCTTGGATCTTTAACGTGGAACACTCATTTTTCACAATCCAATCTTTTTGTTGACTATCCTATGGGGGTGTGCACACAAAATCTTTTAAATGTGTCTGAAAATGCCAGGCGGACACCGACTGCCAGCTTTGTTCAGCTGAGCACATTGGATGCTGTGATACTTCTGCTTTGTTTATCAGTCATTGCATGATGCACCGGTTGGTTGTTGTGATGTTTATCCCGCCCCTCCTTTACTATGATTGGACGGCTGTGTGAGAACTGACATTGACCATTAACTGGTGAGCTTTTTACCCAAAGTTGAATATTTTTCAACGCTCGGCGCTCAGTGCAGAATAAACACAGAGCGGCGGCTTTCAGCGCAGAAAAAAACGCTGCGCTTCCATTGGAAACAAATGAAAACAAAGCTTTGGTGAGCACACACCCTATTTCACTTCAGTCATAAAAATTTTCACAAACACCATCACAACATTGTTCGTCTGAGCATCCCAGCCAACTCAACAGCAACACTGGCTCAACCAATGGCGTGTTCATGGGGCGGGACTACTGTATTTGATTCTGGACTATTTGAGGAGGGTTCAAGGAACTTCTCATTATTTTTGCAGTTCTGTTTCAACAGAATCGAATATAAAATGCTGAAAGCAACCAAACCGATGGGTGCACCGTCATCAGAATATCTGGAACATTCCTGACCTCATACCCCACTCACTCCCTCTTTTCACACGCCCAGAAATACACACACATCAGCACAACAAAAATACACACAGGTACCACCCAGCACATTCCAAAAGCACATCCTCTCTCGACCGCCCTGCTCGCTTGTCTCTCCCTCTCTCTCTCTCTCTCTGGATGCATTCCACCTGTGCAGTGAGACAGTTAGGAAAAGGGCACAATGTCCTGTGTCAGCGATGCTATCAGCTGTTCACCTCTATCTCTCAAAGCCCGTCTGGAGCCCTGGCCTTCTGGCCAAGGCAAATCTCACACATGCAGTCACAGGATGATCTCTGGATAAATAGAAACTTGCAATAAATAAGCATTCACAACTTTAACAGCATCTGAAACATAAGGTCTTTCATGTTACTGTCACAGATTCGCAATAATAATATTTGCACCGAAATGAAAATGCGCTACAAATAGCATTAAGACTCTGCTAATGAAATTGACAGCATGTGTGCGTGGGTGCCATTTGTCACAATGGTTAAGATATTATGTAAATTAAGTTATGTGTTATTTGTATTGAATGTTACTCTGTTCACATATTTAAGGGAATAGATGCATAAAGTTATCATTAAAGTTGTAATCCAAGTGATCTGAAATAAAGAATTAGTCAGATTTATGAAGTAACTGCTCAAGTTATTTTTAAAAACTTTAGATATTAGGGAAAATAAATGACATACATATTTTTATTATTTAATTATTTCTTATAATTTTTAAAATGTTAAAGCTGCACATTTTATTGAAATATTGCAGAAGTGCTGCAATATCCATATCACAATAGTATGCAATACCTAAATACTTTTAATCCTTCAAGAGATTAACCAAAGTTTAATCAAAGTTTTAGCAAAGAGAGGTGTGCAAGATAATAAAAAAAATAAAAAATAAAGAATGCAAAACCTAATTTTCTTTTTGTTTTTAAACATATTTTAATAAGTTCAAGTAGGTTTTACAAATGTTAAGCATTAACGTATTGCATAATGTTATCTTGAAAAACTTCTGAAATGCTTTCGAAACGTTAACCTCCTAACCTGGATGTCCACATACGTAGACATCACATTTTTTTTTTTTGTTTGCACCATAATACCTAATTCTGTGTAACTGGAACCTGTTGTACACAAACATGGGCAATTACTCTGTTTCATGTTCAAGAAAAAATATTTGGTTATATTTATTGGTTCTTCCTAACCCCAAAATAGCAAAATCTGAAAAAAGACAAACCAAAGCTCAGGTCTTAGAAGGTTAATGTTGTTTTTAAAAGTATCGTAACAATGTACAGTACATTATGTGCGCTAGAACTACACTTTATAAACTATACACCGACTGTACCTATTGTCCAGAGATCACATTGGCAGCTATTGAAGGCTTTCGTCCGTATTAAAAATCTATAAGAACAAGCAGAATTTTAATTTTGGGACATCGTGTACCTCTGCAAACATCAAACCGATGAAACCGACACAGCTGGTTCTGGAAAGTGTAAAGATGAAACATTCACTTCCAGCACTTACTGTACAATACGTTCAATGATTATAGCACATGTTTATGTGTTGCTATAAGGAATGCAGGTCATGTAAGTGTTAGCGAAAATAGGAGGCAGTGTTTAATAATTCAGAGGCTGTCATTCAGAGCAAGCGTCAGCCATTTTACCCACACTTCATTCAGGAGAGAGACTCTTTGTTCCCTACTGATCAGCCTGTCCTTTTCATGTGTCACAAAGACCATTACTAACAATGTTAGCAATCGGTTAGGACAGAACAGCATAATGACAACCAATTAGCTTTGAAAGGTTACCATTAGAAGAGCTGCTGTGAAATAAACAAACTATTAAGCGATTTTTATTGATCACAGAAACAACAAATTGAATTGCAACTTATTGTAAATTGTATTTTGCTTTATAAATACGTTCAAAATTTGTATTTTTTGCTTTATAATTGCTTTATAATGATTCTATACTGTAGCTATGCAAATTTATCAACAACCCAAAAGGTCCTTGTCAAAAAAATCTTTGAGGAATGTAGATGGAATTTCATTATTTGAAAACTATCCCAAGTTGTAAATGTGATCAGATGAAGTGTTAACTTTAAAAAATCTAAATTTTTAAATTTCTAAAAAAAAAATTTTTAAAGGAGACATTTCACAAGATCCTTGGTGTCTCCAGAGTACGTATGTGAAGTTCTAGCTCAAAATATCTTATAGATAATTTATTATATCATGTTAAAATTGCCACTTTGTATATGTGAGCATAAATGTGCTGTTTTTGGTTGTCTCCTTTTAAATGAGTTGATCTCTGCACTAAATGGCAGTGCTGTGGTTGGATAGTGCAGATTAAGGGGCGGTATTATCCCCTTCTGACATCACAAGGGGAGACAGATTTTAATTACCTATTATTTTCCAAGCTTACAGAGAATGATTTACCAAAACTAAGTTACTGGTTTGATTTTTTTCACATTTTCTAGGTTGATAGTAGCACTGGGGACCCAATTATAGCACTTAAACATGGAAAAAGTCAGCTTTGTATGACATTTCCCCTTTAATTAAATCACTGAATTCAGATATTACCACATAAAGAACTTTTAAGGTTACCTGTCAAAACATTTTCCTTTGTGATGAAAAATGTATCTGCTAAAATCCTACCAAAAGTCAAAAATAGTTTGATATCTCTGCAATAGAATCAAATGAGAATTGTGTAAGATTATAAAAGATTTTAAATAATAAACTGAAACTTTGATTTTCAGTATATCCAATAATATTCTTAATTGATCCTATTAGGACTCTAATCAATGTCAATTGACAATCCTTTAAGTAGTTTGGCAAACATTTATTATAATACATGACCCAGTCTGTGTAAACCAAGCCATTTGAAGTCATTTTCTGTGTTTACACGGTAAAATCACCCTATATATCTTTTGTGACAATATAACCTTGATATCCTTAAAGGAGCATTTCACCCATAAAAACATTAATCTTTATTGAAAGTGTGTCATATTTGTAGTCGAAATGTAACATACATTTAGAATTTGGTGCCTATTTGACAGAGAAAAGGGGTGTTTGTAGTCTCACTCCCTCAACAAAGACATTAAACTTCCTTCTTTCAATGATGCAAAATGATGATTTTCACATCATTGAAAGAAGGAAGTGCAACACTGAAATCTGTATTTCTCCTGTCTCAGCGGCAACTGAGGAAATGATGCACGACCATTCAAAAACATGACTGGGGTTCTAACTATACAAAGCTTTATGCAAATGGTTGAAGTGTCCCTTTAACACTGACTGAGAAAGACCATATCTAGGATGGAAATTAATGTTAAATCAATGACTGAAATCAAACTTTGATTCTCATAATCTCATCATTAGATTATATGACTTCAGCCTGGATTTCACAGACAGGGTCACATGCCCTCTCTTTACAGTGACTACAAATAGGAAAGCTGATGTTTGCTTGACCTCAAATTTGGCTGTCTTCTGCTGTCCTCTTTTGAGATATCGACAGACAGTATCGATTGCTGAATCTTCATTCACAAGAGGCTGAATCTACAGTCCGGAAACCAGACGGGAACTTTGGTTGGGGTGTCTGGATGAGGTTTTGGGTGGCTATTATTATTCCGGGGGTGTGTGCATCTGTGTTAGCAGTTTTTAGTGCAAGTGATGATGTGGGAGGGGTGCGCCAGCAGTGGCGGTTATGCAACCAGAGCAGCATACGCAGCGTACTGACTGACTGCAGCTCCCGTGCATGCAACACAGAAGCATTTAATCTCCAGCACAGGTCTTACTCTGTCTTAACCGTAAATGTTGGTACTGTATGTGTGCTGCCGTATAGTAGCCCCATGTGAGAAGATGCCCACACACAAGATAATGTGAGTCATTGATGGAACGCGTGTGTGGTGGTGTGTGCATGCGATCATGAATTGCAACCTGCCTTATTCCACAACACGGTCAACATGGCCACGCAATAACAGAAGTGCAAGTATTGCCTAAGGATGTGGGACCCAGAAATGCAGAAAGATGACAACATAGCCTACAAAACACCAAGTCATTTGCTTCACACACCCACATGCTAAAAGAAACATCACAGAAACATTGAAAAGAAAATACTGTGTATACATTCTAGTTATACCTTAATGATATGTGTATGCACATACAGTAGTAAATATCTAAAAATAGGATCTAAATCTAAATAAACTGGTTGAATATATTATCAATATGCCCTTATTATAAACATGTTTAAGTAAATGTAAATACATGTTATTACACGCGTAACCCAAAAAACATAACAATGAAAGTCAAGAGTCTGCATATAAATACATCCTACACGTGCTTACATTTTAGAGTGTATACAATGCAATGTAACCACACATTAATGCACATTTTCAGGCATCCTTACCTGTATATAGGTGTGTTTGTTGTAATCTCTGGATTTGAACGTGTGTCGTGGACAATGTATGTCTTCTGTCTCACATGAGGACACACAAATCTCCTGCTTCTGCTAATGTTGTAGGCTCATCTCGTCTATCGTTGGGCTCTCCATCTCAACAAATGCTCCTGTTGCACGCGTGAGGATGGAGAAGACGGTTCCTGCGTTTCACCGCGATCCAGATTGATAGATGGAGGGGTGGAGAACGGGAAAGATGGAGCTCGAGATCTCAGATGCGTCACAATGCACCGTCGGAAGAAAATGTTTAGGATGTAGGCTACTCTGGTTTTCGTTTCCGCGCGATGGTGTCTAAGTGATGCTGATCTCAGTCCTGCTCATTCATTCAGTCAGTCAGTTCTTCATGTCTGACTTGTTTTCTCCTCAGGACTCTCACACGGTTTGCGTCGTCTTCTCACTTTAACGCAAATATCGTTCTCTACATCACAGTGACACTTTTTGTCAGTTGTATGCGTTTTTTCCTGCTGTTTCTCTCTTCCTCTGTCGGTACACTCACACACGCGCGCACTTAAGCGCGCTGACTCACACGCGCATGCTCTGCCGCTGTTTCTGTGTGGAACACACGCTTTTCTTCTTCTCTCTCTCTCTCTCTCTCTCTCTCTCTCTCTCTCTCTCTATCCCTCTCTCTCTCTCTCTCTCTCTCTCTCTCTCTCTCTGCTGCAGTACCTCTGCAGACCGGGTCACGTTTTCTCATCTCCACTATGAAATTTCAACCAATCAGAGGCACCGTTTCATCTTCCCCCTCCCTGCGCGTGCCGTCCTTGTCTCCTGTCTCCATCCATCTCTTTGTTTTGGTGTGAAATCTCTGTTTCACACACACGCACACACAAATAAATAAATGTTGTATGAAGCTAAGACACACACACTGTTATAATATTTTGTCATTCACTTGATCTGGATCTTTCTTTGCTCAGTCAAAGATGAGCATGCGCTGTATCTCTAACCTGATAACAACTAGGCAACATACCGCATGTAGGATGCTATTGAAATCCATACAATATAGACTATACTGTATGTAAAGAAGGTGAAGGGGTGATAATTTAGCTGACAGTTGAATTATGAAACATCAAAAAATCTGTACGGACGTACTGTACAGGTGAGTAAGTGTATGGTAGTGCATTATTTATCTGAAGCCGTGCCATGTGTAGAGATGCTGGGAGCAGAGGATTGTGTTATATAACAGATTTCCATCAGATTTAGCTTAACAAGTCTTTTGCTTGACCTATAGATAATCCCCAGTGATGTATTTCTGATTTTATAGGATTAAAAAATATGAATGTAAATGTAAGTGATCGCCTATGCAAAACTCATAACCTTGATATTGATGTTTTAGGGGATCTAAGTAGTGGTTTTAACACACATTTCAGTGTTGTTGCTAAGTGGTTGCTAGGGTCTGTAGATATGGCTGGGATCCCTCTTTCAATGTACAAGTCTATGAAGTTTTTTTACCTGTTTTATCATTTCATCATCTGCCAGTCAAAAACTAATAAGTCTGCTTGCTTAGAAATTTATTAACACTATTTTTATATTATTCATTATCCTTTAACATTAACATGCTGAACAAAGTAATACAAAAAATACTTTGTTTTATACTGTATTTTATTATATAAAATTCAACAGTAAAATAAAAAGAACTGCAAAACAGAATAAATGTATTTTTGTCGTAAATGTGTTTTACTTTAGTCTAACTGCACGAATGACTAAATGATGAAAGCATGTTTGTATAAGGAGATTTTGCAGAATAAAAAAAACACATCCCTTCATTCAAGCTTCTTTACTGTATAAATCAACTTTACTCCCCCTACTGCACATCATACAGTCATGCAGTTCAATTTATTTGCAGGCCCGGATTTACAAACTCCATTCACACTCATTCTCAACACATGCTACTGTGGACACTTTTTATTCGTCTACTTGATGCAAAGCAAAAGGTGATATATAGTAAGAAGAATTTAACCACTTGTGAAAGGCCACAAACAGCCTTTTTTAGATATTAATACATTCCTATTAAATTTTGTTCAAAACAACCTTTAAGATTAAATAAAAATTAATTTAATAATTTTAATGATAATTTTATCACAATAGCATAATTCCCAGTTAAAACAGGCTTTAGTTAGTTTAGTTAAATACATATATGCATTGTTATTTTTGTGCTATATAGTGTTAAAGAAAACATATAAACTATAAATATACTTAATAAACCTATAGTTAAAAAAGATAATAGATTTTTAGTGTGTGCATTGAAATGAATGGTGAATGGTGTCCCAAAATAGCACAGTTGAGATGTCTTTAGAATTTCTTAACTTTATCTTAAGGAGTACTTAAGACCAATTTATTACATTTTAAGTACAAAATCAGTGCATGAAAAGAGTACATTATTAACTGTAGTTACTGTAAAAAAAAGTATATTTTAGTGCAATTTTTTCATCTGGGTAGTAAGTTTGTGTAATGAGATTTTCATAATGAGCAGTTCCATAATTTGTCCTTGGCAACAAAAGTTCACATGAAAATATAATACTAATATTTTTCCTTTTCAATCTGATTCACATACAATTTAACAATTCTGAAATTGTTAAAAATTGTCACTCCAAATGAATGTATTGTTTTCTTCAGAGAAATACATCATTGAATCACACTAATAGATCACTCATTACTTCTTAAATGACTGTAGAATGAGGAAACCATGACATTGGTGGACTTTGATTTCAGATGTATCGATAGAAACTTCATGCAGAATTAAATATTAACTTTTCTTTGCTGAAGCCTCCTAAAAGCGTTTTGAGTCTCATCTGATGCTTTCCCGAAACAAGCTTGATCTTTAAGGTCTTCAGTGATCAAAATGACTTTGTCTAAAATAAACATACTTCCATGTACACATCTTAATAAACACACAGGCAATTATTACTATATAAATGCTAAAATTTATTTATTTTATTAACAAAGTCAGTAATAATTTAATTAATATTCATATTAGAGTACATATGAAATACATTTATAATACCATGTCAAAAATATGAATATTAAATAACATCCTCTCTTGTCCTGGACAAAAACATATTTTACTTACAAAAGTAAGGACAAAGTTGAAGAGACACGGCTTACAAACATCAGTTAAAGTGTCCTGTGTTAGCCAAAAGCTAAGCTTTAATTTGATCATAAAGCATCAGGGCTGTTAACAAAATATTTACGTTTAGTATCACCAGTCAGATGGTAGGACAAATATAAGGTTTTTGACAGGTAAACTTTGTTGCATGTTTTGGAAAATGGCAGACGTCTAAAACATGGCAGCTACTAAGGACACGATTGTGTACATTTTGCCTTCGATCTGAAACCAAAGTCAGGTGAAGTGCTCCAGACGACGGATATGAATCTAAATGTACAGCGACAACATATTTTATTCCTTGTCTATAAACAGTGCAGATTTGGTTAGGATGCAGTAAGGCAATTTTTGTGGAGGACTCAGTAACCTCCACTAAGACTTAACATATTTAGTTTGATGTCAGCAGGAACATCTTTCTATCCACAAAGCAGAGATCTAATTCTTCAACATCCCTTTTTGTTTTTGCATTCTTGGACATTTTCTGGGATTTTTTTCTTAACCGAAGAAACCATGGAAAAAGACGCAGACAGCGAGGAGTATGATGGCGTTAGCGTTTACCACGTTTCTCCACAAAGGTTTCTCAGTTGTATCGGTGAGCTTCAGCTGGAGCGCCGCCTCCTCCTCTTTAGTCAGTTTAGGGGCGTTACCCTGATCAAAGCCACAGAACCAGTTGTACGCCTTCTTGAAACAGTTCGGCTCCGCACGTTCCTCTGCGCAAGACAAAGGCCAACAGCTGTTATCAGTTGTTCATAAAATATTAATCTGATGATAATACATTTATTAATCTATGTGTGTAATCAACGTGATTTGCACGAGTAAGACATTTTGCCTGTACTAAAATATTTCTTTGTTCCTAGAACAGCACTCTTATCAACTAATTGCGGACCATCTGACGCATGCTGCCCATTAAGCTGGCAAGCACAATTGGCAGAATTGGCTGGATGCCACTCGATTCCTGGTGGCTGGTTTGTACCAGACTGCCAAAACGGATAAAGGTACCAGCTGACAAGTGCTTTTGAGGAAGAAATAATAGGCATACATCATGATTACAAAGTCTAATCGTCCAAAAGTGCTTTTTGTGTGTGTTTCTAAAGAATGATTTGTGGACTGGGACTTAGCAGTTTGAATTTGGTTGACCCTAGCTAATCTATTATTGTGTTATCAGTCATTTTCTATGATCTCTAAAACAAAACTGTGATTTTGCCTCTTCCATTAGATCATCTCTTGTGGGCCAGAGCAATCTGTTAAAGGGCCCCTATTATGTGATGTTAAAGGGTTTTTATGAAACCTTTCAGCCAAAAATGAGCACTGTGCACCTTTATTTTTATGAGTGTTTGTAATGCTATCATATGCATTTAGCAAGTGTGCGGCTTGTAAATATGCCATTACCTTCTGTTTCCATGGTGTCGGAGTCCTGATCTCCAGTCCATTCATCGTTTTCCAGATCAATCCTTTCCTCAGTGCTGTTCCTCAAACTCCAGCAAAGCCTGTGCAGCTGTGGAAAGACAAGAGATCAAAAAATAAAACATATACGAGGGACACCTTAATAGAAAAATCTTTTTTTTTTTGTCCACAGATATAAATCTCATGGTAATACGCAAGTATATAATACATTTCAATATAATCTGCGTTTGTCCCTGTGACGTTAGGGTTTAAGGGTGGGGATAGGGTTTCATTTGCGTTTTTTCAGATAATGGTACGATTCACACTGTATGGTGTAGGTTAGGGGTTCATGTTTGGTATGAATTAAAGATCTGGTTAAAGGTCCACTGTGTAGGTTTTAGTGGCATTTAGAGGATAGACTGTGAATTGCAACGAATGGCTTAGTCCACACCCCTCCCTTTCAAAACGCATAGAAGCTATGGTAGCCCCCACAGGACAAACACAACAATGTAGTGACAATGTACTGTAGTGACGAAACACGCTCTATAGGCCAGTTTGTCCATTTAGTTCATTATGTAAGGTCTTTATGATCCGCTGATAATGAAGTTATGTAATTATATTGCATATTTGTCAATAGATCAAGTTACACAATGCACCTTTAAAACAATTCAATAACTCCGATGCAGTTTACTTATTTTGAAACAAAATGCGATGTGTCATTGCTACAGATAAGTTGGCTTTAAAAAAAATAACATTCCAGGAAAAATAATAAAATTGGTGTCAACTGTTTTATGTTTAACCTATAGCCTACTGCACTGAAAAAAAAAATGATTAATTCAATTTACTATTTTTCAATCAATTTATTTAAGCTACATTTAAACAAAAAATTAGAAAAAATAAATAAATGTAGCTTAAATAAATTGATTGCAACCACTTACTTAAAAAAAATGAGTAAATTGAATGAATAATTTTTTTTCAGTGTGTTAATGCGTAACAGTTTTTCTTTCTGTTTTCAAACTGAGGGATTTTCCACAACTAGATCTTTATTAGTATTTAACTCAGAACATGTTATACAGTAAAAAAGTTAACATTTTAACGATACTTTCCCTAATAGCGTTGTTGTAAATTACATGTATTACGTGTAGTGTATTTTTCATTGATATAAGAAAAAACTTACATGTTTGTCATCAATGGGTTTGGTCATGAGGGAGATGCCTAATATGAGAATACAGGATAAGACAAAGAGTATGATGGCGAAATAGAGGTAGTGCACACCGCAGATGATCGTAGGACAGTTGCTGGGTTGAACACAGCTGCCAGTCCCAAAGGCGAACTCAGCTATCATGCGTGAAAGACCCACCAACAGGCCAATACACATCCCATAAAAGGCACCCTGTAAGAGGAGAGCAACACTGTTAAAAATGTCTGTTTGCCATTAACTTAGTGTAGATTTATATTCATGTTATTTACTGGCAACAGTTTGTTCAAAGTCAAATGAACATTAAACATTAACAACTCTTTGTCTTTACAGAATCAAACTATCAAATAACAACCTCATGCAAAATCCACAGATTTTGGTTCCCAGAATGCTTTGCACGAGGCTGTTATTTTAGTTTTAGACTTGGCAACATTGATGGGAACCGAATGATAATGAAACTACCCTATGAATATAAAATCTGTACTTTCTTGACTGACAAAATGTAAATATATTTAGAAAGTACTGAGACAACTTACTGGTTCATTGACTCGCTTGCAAAAAATGGCCAGTGCGAAGACGGCAGCGATGGGTGGAGCCAGATAACTGGTAATGGACTGAATGTAATCAAAGAGCTGCCCGCTCTGAGCCGACTGCACGATGGGGATCCACGCAATACTCAGGCCAATAAGAACCAGCATAAAACACCTATAAATTCATGAAATACACCATTACTTCTTCATCTTTTGCCTTTAAATGCTGATCAAGGGCAGTACAAACTTACATGAGCAAGCCAAAGCTGCTTATGAAGATCCACAATACAAACACACATTGGACACACATACGCACCTGCCAGCGATCATGAGCTCCTTTTCTTTGGCCTTGGGTCGGATCTTGGTGTAGATATCCATGGTGAACAGAGTACTGGCGCTGTTGAAGATGGACGTGAGGGAACTCATCAAAGACGCCAGCATGACGGATAACATCAATCCTCTGAGACCTTCGCACATACATAACAGCTTAGACTCGTGTCGTGAACCAATTCATTGAACCAACACATCAAATTAGTATGTTTAAGCTCTACCGTTTGGCATCAGGTCCACCACTAGTTTGGGATAGGCGATATTAGTGCAGCCCACACTGGTTCCACAGTGGCGGAAACACTCATCTGGATCCACACATGCAATCACATCTGACATAAACAAGACACAGTTATTCTTCATGGCCAAATAAAAACAAATGTCACAACCAGTCTACCACCATTTATTTCCCCAGACCTGCATTCCCAGCATGCACCGTGGCTGTTTTTCTTACCTGGGTACAGTACTCTGCTGATCATGCCAGGGAAAACCATTAGGAACATGGGCAGAAGTTTGAGATAACCACACAAGATGCAACCAGCTTTCACGTGAGATAAGT
Source organism: Paramisgurnus dabryanus (assembly GCF_030506205.2). Taxonomy (NCBI): domain Eukaryota; kingdom Metazoa; phylum Chordata; class Actinopteri; order Cypriniformes; family Cobitidae; genus Paramisgurnus; species Paramisgurnus dabryanus. Next base: position 19,373,547 of record NC_133346.1, on the reverse strand, counting down.
TCTTGGCGGACAGACAGCGCTGGACAATCACCTAAAACAGTTGTAATGCTATGTTAGCGCACAATGTGTAGCACACAAGCATCCATTGAAACATTCATCATCAGGCTGAAGTAGCTTTGAACGATCAATACACAATATAAAATCAATGTAAATATATAATCAATAAAAAAATTGTTGGTTCAACTTTAAAAAGTAAGTTACCCTAGTTGCCTTAAAATTTTAATTTAATTTAACTTCATATTAAATAGTTGACTCAACCAATTTGAAGTTGAATTAACTAAATATTTTAAGGCAACCAAATAACAAACCTTTTTTAAATTGAACCAACTTTTTTGCATATGATCACACAAATAAAATAACACAGGAACATGCGAGTCTGAATGAGATAAACTTTGACTCTTGCTAATGGGCTGTTAACTTCAAGTGTGTGAATATCTTTTCTTGGGCTGTTTGTGTATCCCTTATCTTATGAAGTGTAGACTGTGTTCTTACAAAAATCTGTGCATGTCTGTCTAAATTTAGACTCGGTCTAAAACAAGAAGCGCATTGTTCATCCTGGGAAACTTAAGATAAAAGTGCAGTTTCCTAAAATGGATGTGTGCACAATTTGCCTGTAAGTCTATGTGACCCTGTCTGTGAAATCCAGGCTAAAGTCTCATAATCTAACACAGTGGTTCTCAAACTGGGGGCCGTGGCCTTCAATTTACATGAATTCTACTACTAACCAACAGCACTACATTGTATATTTTAATAAGTTTTGTTTAATTAAAATTTTTTGTTTTACAATGTTTTATGTCAGAAATTTTCTTTGGGGGGCCATGAAGGGCAGAAGTGGGGGTCACCGTACACAAGGGGGGCTGCATAGTGAAAAAGTTTGAGAATCACTGAACTAATAAGTTTGATTTCAGTCATTGATTTCAATCTTTGACATGACCTTACTCAGTCAAAATTAAAGGGGTGGTTCAATGGTATTTCATGTATTCTGACTTAATAACACAGTTATAGAGTTGTTTCCTCATGCTAAACGTAGGCAAAGTGTCAAAAAAGCAGTTAGGCGTGTTTCAGAGTATTTCTGTGCCGAAAGCACTTCGCCAAGGTTTGACATGTTTTGGAAAGTTTTTTTTGATTACAGGTCCAGCTGACGTTTCGGGTGTTTCGATACGCATCACTTCTTTATATGGGCACTTCCCCCGGAAAACCCTGCCCACCCGCCAATCAGCGGGAGATGCTAGAACTTGCAAACATCACATCACGCGACACAGCTTTGTTTAATTTCAAAACTCAAAAATGGCATGAATGAAGAAGTGTTTTTGGATGTAAGGAGAAGAAAGCCAGCCTTATGGAAACAATGGATATAGTTTATTATGCAGGGTAGCAGCGGAGATTTGCTTGTGTGTTTGATGCGCTGGATTTCATTGAAAAGTCCCAACCGGGTCACGAGTTGCATGCGGTAAAGTCAGACTTCTGTATTATGTTGGAAATAGGCGCGTGTGTATATTATATAAATGACACGAACATGTAGTGAATCATAAGTTAAACAGTGTTGTATAAAGTGTTGCATGACTCGTACTCGCTCCGTCGCGGTATAACACCTCCTTCTTCATTTTTTCGTACGTTATCGGAAAGATTCGGTAATGCTAATCTTTCTTTTATAAATCTGATTAAACTTAAGACTCTTTAGAGATATAAAGGATGTAATACTAATCTATAGGTACTCCAGCTTAACATCTGAAATGCAGAAACAGCGTGTGTTATGTGAGCTTTAAAGATATTATGGTTATATTTTCACTGAATGTTCTTTATGTAGGATGATTTTATGTAGAAAACAGTAAATCACACAAAATGCCTGGGTCACAGACTAGGCCTGCATGGTACCAAAAAATATACTGCCTAAGTTTAAAGGGCACCTATTATGCAAAATCCACTTTTACAAGGTGTTTGGACATAATGTGTGTTGGCAGTGTGTGAACACAACCACACTATGATGAAAAAAATCCACCTGCTCCTTGTTTTTAATCCTCATTAAACCAAAACAGTCTCATTAGACTCTCATTAGCAATTTTGATTTTCTAATCAATGTGAGGTCACATTGAAAAAGCTCCGCCCACTTACAGTCCTGCATTACCATAGTTTCCACCCTCAGCAAGTTGGACTGTGTTCACTAGATACTATTGTCTCAGACTGTATTGATCAGATCTATTTTAACTGAAAGCGCTCACTGTCTGTTTGTAAGGAAGTGATTTGCATTTAAAGGTACAGACATTAAAACTCCCACCCAAAAAGGAGAATTTTGGTCATGTTATAATAAATTATATGTGGGGTATTTTGAGCTGAAACACATTCTGGGCACACCTGAGACTTTTATTACATCTTGTAAAAAGGTCATAAAATGTGCCCTTTAAACCCAGATGGAACCTTGAAAATATTTAATTCTAGTCCAATTATACCTGCTATAGTTGTTCACACTAAAAATCACATCTAGAATCTATTACAAATATTACCCAGAAGTCCTTATAAATGCATCAATACCTGATCAGTGCACCAGTACCAGCCGGCCTGAATAGTAAGACCGAAAATAAGTCCAGGCCAGGGCAAATCTCCTTTGATGGGGTCTCTGAAAATGTGAAATGCATCTGCGCGGGGCGTGTAGCACGCTGAACTGATGTTTTCGCTGACCACTGATGGGATTGCGTTCATGTACTTGTCCTTTAAGTTCTCGTAACCTCCGACCTCATTGAACGCTGTTGAAATAAACAGGAAACTGGGAAATGTTTCATGAGGTCCCAAATGATTATTTAGTACCGACTGAACTCCAGAACGGACTTACCGAAACCCATAAGAATAAATGAGCCTATAACCATGATGATGGTCTGTAAGGTGTCTGTGTAGATTACCGCTGCCAGTCCACCTGTACAGAAAAGATTCAAGGTTTTCAATCATGTCAAATGCTTTGCCTCTATGATAAATTTTTAAAAATATTTTATAGATCCAGTTTGACTTTCATTGTCTTTTCATACAAGCATAATCAGACCGGCATACAAGATGATTTCTAATGTTTACTCCACTGGGGAACAAATCTGTACTAACCCATAAACTGCAATAAACCTCTTATACAACTGACCATAAGGATGACATAAGTTTAAAGTCACGATGCATCATAGAGTTTGGCTTCCACAGGCTTATCGTGGGTAATTACCCATAATACGCTACAATAAACAGCACATCTCATTCACTGCAATCCCACTGGTGGCCCCACAACCCTTGAGAATAACAAAAGTTGGACTTTATTCCATGGTGTAATTTAAGTGCAGTTAGCATCTCTGAGTTGATTTAACCCAAACAAAGGAAAGTTCAAAGGAAAACAGCACCGTTTTCAATATTTTACTGTGTTTTTACCTCAACTTAGACAACTTAATATCTTTTTTCAATGCGTGCACTTGATCTTTGTACAGCATGTCGTGAATGTGTTAGCATTTAGCCTATAGCCTCATTCATTCCTTAGGATCCAAACAGGGATTAATTTAGAAGCCACCAAACACTTCCATGTTTTCCCTACTTAAAGAATGAGTAGTTACACGAGTAAGTATGGTGGCACAAAGTAAAACGTGAATAAAAATTGAGAACTATATTGAATGGCGGTCAATATCTTTGACCTTGGCACACAATATAGTTTTTTATCCGCTTAAAAAATAGCCATGTTTTATTTTGTGCCACCATACTTACTCATGTAAGAGTCTTTAAATAAGTAAAACATTGAAGTGTTTGGTGGCTTCTAAATTCAACAATGTTTGGATCCTAAGGAATGAATGGGGCTAGGCTAAATGCTAACACATTTATGACGCGCTGTACAAAAATTAAGTGCACGCATTGAAAAAAGATCGGTATGTATTAATTTGTCTAAATTGAGGTAAGAACATAGTAAAATATAAAAAACTGTGGTGTTTTCCTTTAACATAGGGAATATGGGTATAATGTATAATGTACATGGGTATGTGTGTCTGCATTATTTAGTAATGTCCACAGTATTTATCTTTCATCTCTTTTACGTCTTTGGCCTGCCAAACTTGAGCACCCGGAGAAAACAGGAAGAGCATGGCATACAACAGTGCTACCCAACAAGTCACTGTACCACCCCATCTAATGATTTAAATACTTGACAACTTACCCCAACCTTATATGTATGAATATAATGTCAATGTACATTATGCAACATTTATGCAGTGGTGAACTCACCTGTTACTGTATAGAGTGCTGTAATGAGCAGCAAAAGAAATACAGCCAGGTAAATGTTGAGTCCTAAAGCCTGATTAATAAAAATGGCTCCTGCAAACATATCTGCCTGAGATGTGGAAATAAACAAGAACATAGACAAGTGGGTGGGGGAAATGATAGGGCTATTTACATTGACTTCACATGGCAATAAAAGGTATTTTCACATGGACAATAAGCACCGTATCAGATATACTATCAGACTACGCATGTTTAGTTAAGATTTAAAGCAAATATTATCTAAGAAATACGGTAAATACAGAGATAAAGCAGTTTCTAGTAAATCAGATTTTCAGATGTATTACTATTACAGAACAGATATGATATATGGGTAAACCTGGGTAAACTATTTAAAGTAATCTTCTGTACTACTAAAAAAATATTTTTTAATAGGATATTTGTCTTTATTTCAAAACATAATTTAAACAATACTGCACATTTAGTTTATGGTTAGATACTCTTTATGGATAAAACAAAAGTACTCTCCATAGGGTATTAAATGAAAGTAACTCAATATTTACTGTCAAGCAACTTTATCTAGTTTTTAAAGTATTTTGCCATACCTTTCATCTTTAAGTACTAAAATGTATGTGTTTATTTACAATTACAGTAAGTGCATGAATGCCGCAATCACTGTTTTACCATTTTACATCTATACTTCAAGACAGAGATTTTAACTCACAGAGATTTTGGTGAAGACATAAAGACACAGGGAAAGCACGGAGAGGTAAATACGGATGCGCTGTCCACCAAACCGTTTCTTTAGGTATTCGGGCATGGTCACCACCTGAGCAGATAACATGAGCATACTGTATGACCATAAAAAGATATGTGATTGCCAAAAAGATACGTGGCACAGATAAGCGACTGCAGTCCAAGCAACATTTGAAAGCGTTATGTTGCAATGCCGAATACTGATGAATAAATGAAAGCGTACCCCAGCCTTTATGTACACGGGCACAAACAGCCATCCCAGAATAATCACGACAACAAGAGCCTGAGGAAGAACAAGGCAAAAATTGGAGGAAGACAATGCTGAAAGTCAAACTTTCTACTGGCTGTTGGTTCTTTATAATGACAATAACATTATTACACCCTGTTACAGTACATACTCTACAATAGCATACTGTTTGCATTATTCGATTTTGCCATGAACTGTATGCTTAGATGATGTCAATAAAATTCTATGAATAAATATCAGTTGTTGGATGTTCATAAAGTGCAATTATTTTGTTTATTTTTATTATTTTGCGTGTAATTAAAACTTATGCAACTGATTACAAGCAAAAATATAAGTCAACGTGTACTTGTAATGCTATTTGCCTCAATGCAAAATACTTTGTAAAAAATATTTGTTGTACTTTTTTAAAGCAACACTATGTAGTTTTTTTACCTTTAAATAATGTCTCTAAAATTATTTCAGTGATAGAACAACTTTTAACTGGACATATTGTACTGTTGCTGCAACCTGAGCAGCCTCCTAGCTGCTACAAGCACACTCTGAAAGTGGCGGTGGAGGGTAGGAAACACAGCCCCGCCCCTCCCCCTGCCTGCAAAAGAGTGTCTGATACCAGGCACTGTTGCGCTTTTCAACCACATGGGGGAGCTGTAAGTCATTTTTACATGGAAACTACATAGTGTTGCTTTAACTTAAAAAAGTAAATTACCTGGTTGCCTTCAAATGTTTGAGTTCATTCAAAGAGAAAATATTAGTTAACTCAAAAAATAAAAAATAAACTAATTATTTTTAAGTTGAATTAACTCAAAATTAGTTGCATGCACTTTTTTACAGTGTGGAATATGCAATATTCATACTTAATTTTTGGCTAAAACCCAAATCATTAGTATTTGTCATTTTCAGTTTTTTAACATACGTACGTTCCATTCAAACCCTCCAATGGCAATACCAGCAGCAGCTCCAGTCCCTGCTATTCCTACAAAATGGCCACTTCCAATGTTACTTGCAAAGAGAGAAGCTCCAATCTGAAAAAAGTTAAGAGAGTTTAAAATAACCCAATGGCACTGTATTGAAACAAAACAATGATAGCATGTTTTTTTTAAGTAATCAGCATGAAGATTCATTGGGTCTCATTCACTAAGCATGCGTAACGCACAAATTTGTTCATAAAATGTGCGTACGGATGTTTTAACTTACAAATCATGATTTAACAAAAACTTTAATACTACAATTTCTTCTAAATGTTTGAAAAACGTAAGAACAACTTAGACCACATATGCGCAATAATCATAAACAAGGAAAAATGACCCTATAATATATATCTGTGTTATATATTTTATATATTTTTTCCTTGTTCATGTTTATTGCTTACGTGTGGTCTACGTTGCTCTTACGTTTTTGCATACATTTAAAATAAATTTTAGTATGAACGGTTTTTATTGAATCATGATTTGTAAGTTAAAACATCCATGCGTACATTTTACGAACAAATTTGTGCGTACACTGTAAAAAAATTCTGTAGAAATTACAGTGTTATTGCAGCTGGGTTGCCGGTAATTTACCGTAGATTTAAATGTATGTTATTTACTGGCAAGAGTTTGTTCAAAGTTAAATAAATTTAAATATTAACAAGTCTTTATCTTTACAGAATAAAACTTTACTATAACAGCCTCATGCAAAGCATTCTGGGAACCAGAAATCATCATCAACCTTTTTCTGTTTTTTGCTTCAGATTTTGTTTCCCAGAATGTTTTGCTTGATGCTGTTTTTTTACTTTTACTCTGTAAAGACAAAGACTAAATGTTCATTTAACTTTTAACAAAATGTTGCCAGTAAAAAAAATAAATTTAAATCTACGGTAAATTACTGGCAACCCAGCTGCAATTTCTATGGAATTTTTTTACAGTGTACGCATGCTTAGTGAATGAGACCCAATGAGTTTACTTTAAAAGCGCATTTCAGTCTTTCTTTAGAATATATTAACTCGTGTCTACTGTTTGACTATATCTGGCAATGCAATCTCTATAATGATAAGCTATGAAAACTGCCTCTTCTGTACATTCTAAGGTGTAATCCGAACAATAATGATTGCAACAATGAACTTTGTAATAACATATACCAAAGCGTGACTAATTCAGCTCAATAAAAACTTCATTCACACTGAAAGAGCGTTTCAATGTTCTAATGTGGACAACATCTGGCATCAAAATATCATGGCACCATAAAAGACTTTGTTCACCCTATCATAAGAGCAGGGTTACCATGAAAAGCATGCACTGGCAAATCAAGGGGGCAGTTAAGGTTACAATCACGCTATATTGATAACGTGCAGCCAGCTACTGATAATAATATATGGCCACCTTTGTCTTGGATAAAAGATTATATAACACCAGAATAGGAATTTGGTGAATCATAAATAAATGAATAGTAAATAGTCAAGTAATCACATTTCTTTCATTTCAGAAAGAAAATGCTATTAAGCTTTTAAGCTTGTACAGTTTTCCTTTTTAATGTCAGTTCATTTACTTACCGGCCACCATACCATACTTCTGCCAGCCAGGAAAAATCCTCCTACAGTGGCTCGGTTTGTCCTCACCATTGCCTTTGAAGAAAAGAGTATCACATTTGTTATCTAAAAGACTGATAGGTTGTTGTTGTTCATTATATTTTATAACACTCTCTTTACAGGTTTTCAAAAGGTATAGGTTATTATATGACTATAGGTGTTCCTGTAAAGCTCAGTGGTGGTAGAGCATTGCATTAGCAGCGCAAAGGGTCAAAAAGTCATGGGTTCAAACATATTGATAAAATTGTGTACCTTGTACAGTAATGCACTGTAGGCTACACTGAAAAAAACAGTAGTAGACTGGATTTACTTAAAAATATAGTGGGTAATTTTTGCATCCATTTTTTTTAAGTATATCATGGAATTTATGGTTTTGCTTAAAATTTCAAGTAAAACTTACTTTAAAAAGTGGATGCAAAAATGATCCACTATATTTTTAAGTAAATCCAGCCTTTATTTTTTTCAGTGTACAGTGCATTACTGTACAAAGTTGCTTTGAATAAAAGTGTCTGCCAAAAAATAAATGCATAAATGTGCAAATACAGTATAAACTGTAACTTTTGGAAAAAATTAGGGCTGGGAAAAGATTGATCGCGATTAATCGCATACAAAATAAAAGTGATTTTTTGCATAATATAGGAGTGTGTGCTGATGTGTGTAATTATTATGTATATATAAATACACAAATATTCATGTATGTATTTAAGAAACATTTACATGTGTATATATATTTATGTATATTTTTATATATTCTATATTATATAAAAATGTACAAAATAATTATATATAAATTTAAAAATCTGAAATGACTATATGTACGTGTGTGTGGTAAAAAATTCATAATAATTACACTCAGTACACACACACACATATTATGCAAAAAATCACTTTTACTTTGAATGCGATTAATCGCGATTAATCTTTTCCCAACCCTAATTTTTACCAAAAGGTTTCAGTGTAGAGTGCTTTACAGTACAAAGTTGCTTTGAATAAAAGTGTCTGCCAAAATATAAATGCATAAATGTGCAAACACGGTATACACTGTAACTTCTGGTAAAGTATTTTGGTAAAAATTAGGGCTGGGAAAAGATTAACCGCGATTAATCGCATACAAAATAAAAGTGATTTTTTGCATAATATAGGAGTATTTGGTCTGTGTAATTATTATGTATACATAAATACACACATATTCATATATGTATTTAAGAAACATTTACATGTGTATATATATATTTATGTATATTTTTATATATTCTATATTATATAACATTTTAAAAAATATATATATATATAAATTTAAAAATCTGAAATGACTATATGTACGTGTGTGTGGTAAAATATACATAATAATTACACTCAGTACACACACACACACACACACACACATATTATGCAAAAAAATCACTTTTATGTTGAATGCGATTAATCGCGATTAATCTTTTCCCAACCCTAATTTTTACCAAAAGGTTTCAGTGTAGAGTGCTTTACAGTACAAAGTTGCTTTGAATAAAAGTGTCTGCCAAAATATAAATGCATAAATGTGCAAATACAGTATACACTGTAACTTCTGGTAAAATCTTTTGGTAAAAATAAGGGCTGGGAAAAGATTAATCGCGATTAATCGCATACAAAATAAAAGTGATTTTTTGCATAATATACGAGTGTGTGCTGTGTGTAATTATTATGTATATATAAATACACACACATTCATGTACAGTATGTATTTAAGAAACATTTACATGTGTATCTATATATATTTATGTATATTTAATATATTCTATATTATATAAAAATTCAAAAAAATTATTTATAAATTAAAAAATCTGAAATGACTATATGTACGTGTGTGTGGTAAAATATACATAATAATTATACTCAGTACACACACACATATTATACAAAAAAAATCACTTTTATTTTGAATGCGATTAATCGCGATTAATCTTTTCCCAGCCCTAATTTTTACCAAAAGGTTTTAGTGTAGAGTGCTTTACAGTATAAAGTTGCTTTGAATGAAAGTGTCTGCCAAAATATAAATGCATAAATGTGCAAACACGGTATACACTGTAACTTCTGGTAAAACCTTTTGGTAAAAATTAGGGCTGGGAAAAGATTAACCGCGATTAATCGCATACAAAATAAAAGTGCTTTTTTGCATAATATATGAGTGTGTGTACGGAGTGTAATTATTATGAATATATAAATACACACATATTCATGTATGTATTTAAGAAACATTTACATGTGTATATATATTTATGTATATTTTTATATGTTCTATTTTATATAAAAATGTAAAAAAAATATATAAATAAAAAAAATCTGAAATTACTATATATACGTGTGTGTGGTAAAATATACATAATAATTAAACTCAGTACACACACACACACACACACATATTTTTCAAAAAATCACTTTTATTTTGAATGCGATTAATTGCGATTAATCTTTTTCCAGCACTACTAAAAATAGATTTTTTCATCTAAATTTTTTTCACTTTGATTGAACACATTTTTAGATTTTTTTTTTTTTTTTTTACATTTTTTCACCTTAAATTTTTCACAAGTTTCACAAAGTGAAACTTTTTTTAAGTGTTACCAATTGAAGTATTTTTTTTAAGATGATACAACTTTTTACAGTGAATTATATTATAGTTTCTGAGAAATTTTGGAAACGTCAAGTTTCCATTTAAGATGAATTAAGACACATTACTTGATAAAAGATGCACTATAAAAAATGCACCATTAAATTAAAACAACTTGAGTTTGCAAGTCAATTCAACCTACTATTTTAAGTTTTGACTTGTGATAAGTTGACATCACTTATAAAACAAGTAGAAATTTTTAAGTTAAAGTAACATAATATATGTTGATTTAATATCATTTTTTTGTGCGATATATATTACAGTGTATATTCCTCCGATGATCAATTTATTGATCTAAAATAACCCAAGACAAATTTCCCTTTAACCTTAACCTTAACAAAGCCATTCTCATTTCTCAAGATTTGGAGCAATAACATTTACAGGTGCATATTTTGCAATAACGATTTACCCTCAAATCCACCCTCCTTCTCTGGTTTCAACAGTTATCTCACACACCTATTGTACATTTACATGTTGACACAAGGTTAACAATTCACAAAACAGCAAGAGTAAAAAAAAAACAGGTGGATAAAAAATACCACTTACCCATATTCCCACAGCCAGAACCACTAAAAAATATATCACAATTACTGAGATATCTGCTGGATTGTTAATCGCTATGGTGGAGTTTTGTCTGACATTCCGGACAAAGGAGAATCCGAAATAATCTGCACCCATTTTGGTGGTGTTTCGGGGGGGGCGAGTGGATCACCACACTGCGTCCCTTTCTGACACGAGTCTGATGGTGAAGACACCTGACACACACGCTTTCACCTGCAGGAGTACGACTGGTGCATGCGCACACAGTAGGCCATATATGTGCACTTGGCGATGGGTGTGACTTTCAGTTAATTATAAAAGTGTTTGTGCCTCAGAGCTGTCAAAAATCTGAGATTATGTGCTGGTGAAGGAAACATTAATGATCTACTTGGCAGGACATTTGAGATTGGGTTCCTGTGAAGCCCAAGACCCATGAACCTCCACATCATCTGTATATAGTATTTATAGTTTAGGTTGTTTACAGTGGATGTTGGACTTTTTCTTGCAAAATTTGGGCATAATGCAGTTGTAAGGACACCTGATGTGCTAAATGGCATTGTGGGTGTTAAGTAAGTGACAATGGTTGCAGAAAGCGAACATATACTAGATAAAGTTTATACAAAAAAATGACTGACAGATAAGAATGTGTATTATGGGATTTGAGGTGGGCTAAAAAGCCAAGGAAGTGGATTTCCAAAAGCAAACTGAATGTGATCAATGAATGCATCTGTCAAAATGGAGAGTCAAGTATGTATAATGCTTATGGACAGAGCTGTTTGATCTTTCTATTCACCTTACTCATTGTTTCTTAGTTGAGCTCAAGCAAGAATGCACGATTTTTGCTTTAGTCGACCTAAACTGATAAAGATGTGCTTAATCACAGTTTCAGTTTCTATGAAATCATTTAGTCCTGGCTTTATATCCCAATATGCTCAAATCACATCAGGTTAAAAGCAACTGAGATTATTAACACCCTGTGTTCTTGGGTAAAACAACAAGGAAACCGCATGAATTTTACCTATTATCTTAAGTTCTGGTAATAACCCACATTATTCCCAACAATTTCACACATGCTTAACCACTGTGGCTCAATCATTAACCTGGAATTGGTTTAACAATATCAAGTACAGACGAAAGAATCATGTTGTTTTTTTGTTATATCATCTATTGTGTGACTGGGTTTAACCTTTTGCTCGAGTATTTTAACACCACCTTAGAAAAATTACTTCAGTTGCTTACACTTCAAATATTTAAGTGTTAAATTTCACTTTAAGTGAAAATGTTAAGATTTTTTAATTATTTCAATTGGTAACACCTAAATTTTTTTTTAGCTTTTCCACTTAATTTTTCACTTAAAGTGAAGTAATTTTATAAGTCAATCCAACTTCACTTTTAGCAGTGTGGCAATCCGTATTCGTACATATTTTATAAGTTGGCTAATTCGTATTGATTTGCACGACAACATTCGTACATTTTTGCCCGATATGCTTTTGCCGCTGTGACGTTAATCTTGGGATTAGGGGTGAGGTTTCGTAATTGTTTCGCAGTGGCGGCCGGTGACTTTTTTTTCGAGGGCGCACAATGCGAAGTTCGTTAAAACATGTATGTAGCCCGTCATGGTTCCTATTTTCAAAATATGTGTTCTGCGCTTTGAGAGATTGTGTGTCCATCAGTGGCGGCTGGTGACTTCTTTTTTTTGAAGCGCACGATGCGAAGTTCGTCACAGCATGTTTGTAGCTTGTCATGTGTGTGGTTCGTCATTTCAAAATATGTGTTCTGCGCTTTGAGAGATCGTGTGTGCATCACTTGTCATGCCAAAATAAGTGCCTGCTGCCTTGAACTTGAAAGGATACGCTCGCGTGTGCCACATACTCGCACGATCTCATGCATAATCAGAGGGGAGTGTGTTGCGTGTATTTAGTGAGCGTCTCCTTATCATAAACGGTTTTGACGCGTCTCCAGCAGGCACTTATTTTGACAAAACACGTGATCCACACAGGATCGCTCCACACGCATGACACATATTTTGGAAAAGGGAACCACACACGTGACAATCAGAACACTTATTTTGAATTAGCGCATCCTCGGAAGAACAGTCACGAGCCACTGGTGTCCATCACGTGTTTTGTCAAAATAAGTGCCTGCTGCAGACGCGTCTAAAGGGTTTATGATAAAAGAGACGCTCACTTTGCCAGATACTCGCATAATCTCATGCATAATCAAAGTTTAGTGTTAAGGGATTGTCTTGCATGTATTTTGTGAACGTGAGTGTCTCTTTTCTCATAAACGGTTTTGACGCGTGTGCAGCAGGCACTTATTTTGACAAAACTTGTGATGCACATTGTTCACATGACGCAACAAACACATATTTTGAAAACGCAAGCAACACACGATACTCCGAACACTTATTTTGAATTAGCGCTCCTCGGTTGAGCAGTCACGAGCTGCCACTGTTGCTTGGTATTTTATGATAATCATATGCTTTTGTACGATTTACTTCACATTAGGGATGCTTAACTCTTTCCCCGCCATTGACGAGATTTCTCGTCAATTAAGAGAAAACGCTTCCCCGCCAATGACGAGATATTCCGTCTTTCCGCAATACCGCTATTATCCACCAGGTGGCGCCCTTCCGCAACTTTTTAAAACCGGAAGTATTTCCCTATGCCAAGCTGCTGCATGTCCGTGTCTGTTTTAAAGATCGCTCTGAATCGGATCTCTATGAAAAGTCCGTCATAAAAATGGAATTATTTCTGCTTTTTGCTCAAAATATGGTGTTTTTGCAAAAACCTACCCATTTTCAAAAGCTGATTGCAAATGAACCACTAAAGGTAGGATGAAACGGTTTTTTTTGTTTGAAAGCAGAGGGTCTGTTCTTTCATTTGGTATATTGTATGTTTATATATTTAAAGAAGAACATTTTCTGGAAGGCATTAAACTTTGGTGAAAATCATGAAAAACGCTGGCGCTGGCTGGCAACTTTTTTAAAAACGCTGGCGGTGAAAGAGTTAACGATTAATCGTGATTAATCGTTAGCAGAATAAAAGTTTTTGTTTACATCATATATGTGTGTGAACTGTGTATAATAACTTTGTATAAATAAATGTACACACATGGATGTATATGTTTTAGACATGTTTACATGTGTATAGACATTTGTATATTTATGTATAATTTATATTATATATAAATATAAATACTTAATATATATAAAAAAATTCTTAAAATTATACATGAATGTGTTCATATTTATATATTTATTATACACAGTTTACACACAAATGTGATGTAAACAAAAACTTTTATTTTGCTAACGATTAATCGCGATTAATTGTTTAGCATCCCTACTTCATATTAATTTATAAGAATAAGCCAACTCTTAAAATTACGTTCGAATGAGATCCGGCTGCACCATACCCTGCGATTTATCCGTCTTTCTAAAAATCTTTCTTTTATCTTTCCTTTTCGTTAACTATTTTTTATATTGTATAACCTAAGTGAGGCAAAAGAAAAAGGTGTGCTGTGACAGAATTGTACTTTACTTTATCAACTTTTCAGCAGTAACCGTATCTCATCAGGGTCATGAATGTTTATCTTTAAAATGTTTTGCATTTAATGCCATAAAGCTCTGACCTTCCGAACGAAAATGGCCTTCAGGGTGTATTCATTTAACTTCAACTACACTATTATAAATCAATCATAGCGTGTAAATGCTGCATACTGATGCAATCACTATTTATGGCATGTGTTGTAGATACTGTACATGAACGGGAATTCATGCCAGAACCTTTTACATAACCAAAGGGCAAGATTTTATTGGCCAAAGGGCTGCTGAATAGGGGATTCCTTCACGAAATCGCATAATGATATCTTGAAGGATGCTAATTTATTTTAATCGTTTTTTTTGCGCGTGTTATTGGGATACAGACAGATATTAGACTAGTCCTAGACTAAAATAAATGTAAGAGCTGTCCAAACTGAAAACAACTTGCACTGACATATCTTAAAATACATCAGTGCCCTTTGTTTTGCCTCAGAATGCAAGCCAGTGCTGCCGTTTAAACTAAGTGGTACAGCATTGCGTTAGCAGTGCAGAAGGTCATGGGTTTAAACCCAGGTAACACCCACACTGATTAAAAAGTACACCTGCCACTGTACTGTAAGTCACTTTGTGTTAAAAGGTCTGCCAAATGCATAAATGTCTATTTCTTGATGGATTTAATTTCTCAAAAATTGTAAACACCGTGGCACTTTAAGGGTTGGAATTTTTACAAACATGTCGCTAAAAGCACTAAAATGTATACAGTGCATTTAGAAAATATGTAGGATTGACCTTATTTACGTTATTCCAGGCATCTCCTATACCTTATTGTTTAATGCACATTGTTTCAAATGAAATAGTCAAGTATAAAATTGTCTATCGACTTTTATTAAAATTCTAAAATTTCTGCGCTTTTTTTCCGAGGTCACCTGTGTGCGTTATTGGTTTTTGTAAATGCTATTTAACATAAAATTAACATAATGTTAATTAACTAATAAGTCAAATTCAGTAACTGTCCAATCCTCCAATTCGGGTTCGGATCTACTTGGATATAAAATTTCCAATCCAATTTTATCCTTAAACTAAAATCACGTTCTACATTTTTCTCTCGTTGAATATTCAGAAATAAGAGTAAACACCCTCTCATTATTAAGCACTGAGTATGCATCAAATATATTCATAGTAAAAAGAAGTGTCAAGAGATATCATACTGAGAGTTCCCATGGTAGGCAATGTCTTTAATGTCATTCTGTCATAACCTTGCATATGTCATTCTTATCAAAAGACTCACTGCATCTCGTAACAGATTGCTGCCAACATAATAGATGACGGCGTGCTGTTCTGAGATCAGCAGGCTTACACAATTCACAGGGTAGCAAGGTGTACAAGTTGAGTTTCATGGAGGAACGACAGACAAACACATCTAAGCATTGATGGAGGTACAGAGTAATGTCAAGTGAAGAAGAAGAAGAAGAACGTAACCGGTAAGGTGGTGTAACATTTGCACTATACTGTGCCACGTACTGAAGACCTCATTCTGTAGTGTTACAGAGTTTCTACAAAGATCAAGTCCTTACAAGTACACACTAAGTAAATGTCACATGGAGACCAATATGCTAATTATCAGCGACTCATCAAAGGGGGGAGGAAGAGAAAAAAAGTGTAGAGAAAAGAGGGTTGAGAAGAAAGAACGAGAAATGGGAAGGTAGAGAGTTACAAATCAAAACACAACTACCACTTTTCACCGAAAGCGGTGCTCGTGCCGGTTTCCATTTCCACCGAACGGTGGAACGATTGAGCACCAGCACTCGATCAGTGGAAAAGTGGAAATAGCCCTGAGGAACCAAAGAGGGGAATTTAGGTATTCACAGAAAGAGAGAAAAGAGACGAAAGAGAGAAATAAGATAAAACAGTAGAGACGACATCGTGGTTGGGACAGACGGGTGCTACTGCAGCTTGAAGTGAAAGCAGACACGGCCGATCTCTCAGTTGCCGTCCCCTCCTTCGCTGTCCTGCTGGTCGCTGGTCCACAGGGTGAGGTTGTCCCGCAGAAGCTGCATGATGAGCGTGGAGTCCTTATAGGAGTCCTCGTTCAGATTGTCCAGGTGGCCGATGGCATCATCGAAGGCCTCCTTGGCAAGCTGGCAGGCCTGCTCGGGTGCGTTTTGGATCTCGTAGTAGAACACGGAGAAGTTGAGCGCCAGGCCCAAGCGGATGGGGTGGGTGGCCGGCATGCCCTTGCTTATTTCAAAGGCCTCCTTGTAGGCCCCTTCGGACGATTCGACGGCGGAGGCCCTCTTTTCGCCGGTGGCCACCTCGGCTAGGTAGCGGTAGTAGTCGCCCTTCATCTTTAAGTAGAAGACCTTGCTCTCTAGCTGGGTGTCGTCACAGTTCTTGATGAGGTACTGGTCCAGGAGAGTCAGGACGTCCTGGCACACGGACTCCAGCTCCTTCTCGACTGTCTCTCGGTAGCCGCGCACCAGTTCCAGCTTTTTCTCATTGCCATCCGCCGCCGTCTTCTGCTCTATGCTGGATATAACTCGCCAAGATGACCGCCGGGCCCCCACCACGTTCTTGTAGGCCACGGAGAGCAGGTTGCGGTCTTCATTGGACAACGGCTCATTCAGCTCCGTGACCTGATGGTATAGGAAAGAAAAGGGATGTTGGGTTAATATGAGCACGTGAAAATTGACCAAAACCCAATATGTAGTAGAGTTAAACTCAAACGTATATGCAAATTAGGATTCATCTCATTATATATTCATTATGTATTCAAATACGCCTGGCACTGAAGTCCCATAGAATCTTTAATTCTTCAACACATCCGTACATTTGAATGAATGATAAAAAACTAAAACATATTAAAAACTGATTTTAAAAAGTAAATATTGGCAACAATGCTCTCTAGATATTGAAATCGTCCATAATTTCCCAACTCTGACCGATATAGAGACCGACAGATCAAACCTGAATACACTGAATATTAAAATTGTGACACACAGTCAAAGTAATCTAGTAAAAATGATATAAATATATCAAAAATAATTATAATACGACTATAACAATAGCATCCGTGTCCACAATGACTGACTGACGTATCCTTTGTGCTCGCGTGTCAAAGCACACACAGCTGATTCACATATTGCGCTTATTTGACGCCGCTACAATTAAACGTGGGCTGTTAACCCGTACAACTTTTATTTGATTGCATAACATCATTTATATTTAAACTGATGTGTATTTTTTAATATTTCATCTTGTCAGGGACGCACAGATGCACAATGGATGTTTCTGGGGATGTCTTAGCGCCGCCCATGTTCATCCACTGTAACGATTGATGTGGACGATATTGAACCGAAACCTACGATTTATGAGCTGTCTGCAAGCTCATCCGCCCTTTCCTCTTATTTATGTAAAATAACGTTTCTTGATTATCAAATGTACGATGTCACGTTTTGTCTATTTAACGCATACATTTAATATATGACAAAGAGAGACTACACATCATGACAAAGGCAATGTGCAGTTGCATTAGGTAGTAATGCTTTATAAATAACTTAAACCACAAAAGATGCAACGCTATTGTGATATAATATAACGTTATAATGAATTAAAATATGAATTTCAAATAATGACCCACCAGCTTCATCGCAGAGGCCATGTCATCATAGCGCTCCGCCTGCTCTGCCAAACGGGCTCTTTGGATCAGTTGTTCCCTGTCAGCCATCCTCTCTCTTGTCAAAGGCTGTCGGTTCGGTCGGTTGTACCGGGGTTAGGTCGGTCGGTCGGTCGGTCGTCTCACAGCAGAAGACAGAGCCACGAGAGCGCGCGCCCCGGTCAGCACACACAAGCGCGAGCAGAATCTGGAGCAGCCGCGCACGTGAGGGTGATTTGGCGAGCCAAGTCTTGAGTGTGCAAATGTATAAATGTTACAGATATTTATTTCTATATCTATATTTTAGCTGTCCCCTCCCGGCCCTCTCTTATTCAAGTTTCGCCGAGCTCGTTTTTTTCTCTCACCGCTTTCGGCTTTGTGGGGCTCTGCTGCTGCAAGCGTCCTGTCAATCCCAGCGAACAGGGTGGAGGGGGAGTATGGAGGGGGGTGCGCGCGCACTCGCTGTATTTCACGATGACGTCATTTTCTAAAAATAGCCGCGAGCCCCGCAGGCGTGCACATGCGCAGTGAGGTTTACTGCATTGTTCATTGCAGCGAATGACGGCGCATGCGCGCGACGAGAAAGTCTTCCGCATTCAAATGAGGAGATGCTGCTGTTCAAAAGCTGATGAAAGAATAATGGGATGCATGGACATGGCTCTGTCGGGTTATTGCTTAATGATTCTCCATGCATTCTCCATGAAATGGTATGGAAAGATGCGTATTTACAAAGTGAACAAAGGTCAAACTTCTTTAGAGGTGCAGTTGTTGCATAAAAGTGAGATTTAATGTAATCCTTTTGACCTTGGGGGTGAGGTAAAGAAATGTCCTTTTAAAGGGATAGTTCACTTAAAAATGAAAAATCTGTCATCATTTACTCACCCTCATGTTGTTACAAACCTGTATAAATTTCTTTGTTCTGATGAACACAAAAGAAGATATTTTGAGGAACGTTTGTAACCAAACCGTTTGTGAGCTCCATTCACTTCCATAGTAGGAAAAAAAAATATACTTATCAAAATCAACTTTAAAAAGAAAACAGAAGAGATTGTTTTGAGGAATGGAGGATTGTGAGGGCTCATTATTTTTTTTTAAATAAACATATGTTTTTAATTTCAATTTCATTGTGACTTTAATATTGAAACAAATGTAGGTAACCTCAAGGTAGGATTGATAAGTGTTTAGGGCGGAGCTTGGCAAAGGGTCAATATGCTGAGAATTATTGCAACGTCAGATTTGCTTAAAACATACCATTCTAATCCAGTCATGACTGTAATGGCTTCAGGACCGAAAGCATTGCAGGTGCATGTGCTGACACTGTAAAAACAGCATGACTCGCCCAATTAAATGTGGCTGTTTGCTTTATTTATCTGTGATTAGATGGTAGCAGCAGTACATTAGCTCTCATTGCAGAGACACATTGCCTCCGTTTCTCTGACACGGTATCTATTTCCTATCCTCAGGGGGCACTGGTGTTCATTTTCTCCACGCAACTGTCCCAGAAGGTCACCAGTCGATTATCCTTGTTTGCACAAAAGTCTGTGAAATCTCGTAGCAGGCGGTCAGCTAATTTCTCATCCCCCAGTGCGCTAGTCCTCCATGCTTTAGTCAGCATTGTATTGTAAGCCCAATTGTAGCCTACTCGATCCTCAGAACCAAACAGGCTCTGATTGGCTGAGGTACCGGAGTTACGCCGCCGCCGTTGTCCACTAGAGTATTTCCTCTTTGAATAAGGCAACTGAAGAAAAACCGTACCTGAATAAAATGTGAGACTTAAAATAAGACACAGTTGAGATCTTATAAAACATTTAAAGAGCTCAGATGCAAAACCCTGACATGTTTTTTGTGTAAAATAGCATTTTTTATCAGACTGTTAGATTCTGCCCACAAATCCGTATTTCTTAATGGCTTAGGGCTGGGATTAGGCACATTTTAGGTGAAAGTATTTGATGAACGTACTGTATAATCTCATAATCTCATTTTTGATATAGGTGTCGTTTAAAGGCTTTTGCATCCGAGCTCCACATTTATAACTTATCAAAGCATGTACCTGTTACATGGATGTATTGTGGTTTGTTCTCGGCCGGAAAGTTAAAAGCAGATGCTGAGAACTTGTCTTGAACAAAGCCAAATCTTCAAATAGAAAGAGAAAGTTTTGGTATATATATATATATATATATATATATATATATATATATATATATATATATGAGTGGTGTTTTCTTTGTACAAAATCAATGATTTTAGCATGTTACTAAATTTTATTTAATTATTTGGGCGAGTGGATTACATACAAAGTCAATAAAAAGAGACAAATACGGCGAGTGATGTGAAAGCTGCAAATTGGGTGGTATGATTGTTGCGACTGCACGCCACTCATATGCGGCTACCGCGTAAATTGAAAAACTTCAACTCATGCGAAGCATTGTCGCGCAAACAAACAGCGAAGTGCATGTTTGACATGTTCGGTTCGACCTAGGCACCGGTCATGCTTAAAAACAGCTGGAAGCGTATGTCTGGATGGAGCTGCGAATCCCGACACATCGATGTTTGGCTCTCCGGCGTATTTGGGACTTCCACAACTAGTACAGAGAGTAATAGTATTCGTCTTTACAACAGAAAGGTGACGGAGAAAGAAATAATGTTGTTTTTGAAGACACTTCTTATCACGCAATGTTTTAAAGGACCCGTTTTTCCTGTGTTTTGGAAGCTTTGATTGTGTTTACGTTGCTTAAAGACGTTCTAAGCGAATCTGCGAGACGTTAGTTTTTGTTGACGTTTGAATTGTTTTCAAACAGACGGAGCGTAGCTAACTCCTCCCCCTCCACCTCCCTTCTGTGCTTTCATGAACGCGCCCAACCCCCACCCCCAAATCCTTCTTGTCGTTTATTGGCTGGAACACTTTATTATGATTTCTGTTTGTAGGTTTGGCCACTGTGTTGTTATTGCCGTTTGTGAAGCCTGGGCTGTCTACAGAGATTGCGTTTTTTTATAGTTTGATCAGCGGACAGGCAGCAAGCAGATAGTGAGGAGATGTTTGCTGTATGTAGCAAAAAATGTTTTATGGTCTAAAACGCGTCAATTCGTTTAGAGCACCTTTAATATAACATGTGTTCATGTTTCGTGTGATAAAAAAAGCAGTATTTTTCACACTATTTACTGCGGTTTTCACTGTCCTAAAAACAGGCTGATGTCTTCCTGGTTCTATGAAGTCCCTCCTTCAGAAATACGTAATGAGTTCTGATTGTGTAGTTCATTTAGTGTGCTGTGATTCGACAGCAGCTTAGCTTAGCCTGAGCCATTTGAGCTTAGCTGGCGACTGACGTATTACTGTGGGCGGAATTTAGTCAAAAACTATCATATTGATGTCATTCAACCGGGAAGTAGAGGGCTGTAGTCCAAACCGGCCATTCGCTGTAGTACTTGAAAAGCTAATTCTGTTAAAAGAAAATATATCACTTTGAACTTTGATTATTATTTAATAATTTTGCAGGTTTAATTTATGCTCTAACAGCAACCTTGCACCAAAGTTTGAAAAATGGGACCATGAAAAACGGGTGCTTTAATTTTATGTAAGGTGAACAAAAAAGTTAAATCCAGGGCGTAATCTACAGTGAGGAATGCAATACAAATATCTGATTTGCTTTTGGTATGTACACAACATTTTGC
Source organism: Paramisgurnus dabryanus (assembly GCF_030506205.2). NCBI lineage: Eukaryota > Metazoa > Chordata > Actinopteri > Cypriniformes > Cobitidae > Paramisgurnus > Paramisgurnus dabryanus. The sequence goes on along the minus strand of NC_133346.1, from coordinate 19,351,702 downwards.
TTCGGATTCGATCAAATTCCTTAAACATCACTGATAATATCATCTGAAGTATGCACACCTGTATAGTATGGCCTCCTGAAACAACTGCATTCTTTCCCAGTATGTCTCCAGCTCAAACCCTAAAAAGTAAAGCAGTGCAATAATAGAGAAAATTATACTTTTATTTCACTACAATTTCAATAAAATAGTGCTCTCAGTCATTTTATCATGTTTGTTTTGCCAAACAGGTGTAGTACCTGTCTTAATGTTTATCTAATAGCATTGCATTAGCCTATGACACATAGCCTAACCTGCAGATCACTATTACTCACCTTCAAACAAATTATCACTGCCCTCCTTTATTAAACACTGAATATTAAGAGGAATGAACAACTGGGCGCGGAGAGGGTCACCATACAGGTACGATGGCAGCGCAAAGGGCACCTCCAACACGGGTACGAGCAGAAAGCCACAAGATGCTGCCTTTCGGTGCCAGCCTTGCACCTGACAGGAAGAGTTTAAAAATGTTTAATATATTCCCTTTTCTCAAGAAACTTACTCGCTTTGATATTTTATAAATATGTCATCCTTATCAACTCATTCAGGGTTTTTAAAGCTTACTACTGTATGTTCAATAACACTCACCATTTCAAAGAGCACGGCTGCGGTGACAGCCATCCAGTGCAGTTTGATCTCAAAGGCGGCACTGGGAGAGAAGTTGCCATGGTAATAGCAACTGCACCACTCTGTCCGATCGCTGCGATTGTTCACGTCAACGTCCAAGGTGACTGTTTTCTGTTCAGGAACTGTGGCAGCTGAGAGGGTGGGGCAAAAAGAGAGAGAAAACCGAGAGAGAGATAGAGCAGAAATGGCCAAGTGGATGAAATGACATTGAGGTCAAGCTTTGGAGTTTAAAATCAAAGACAGAAATGGAAGTATTTGTGATAAATGTGGTTAACAAATGCTTAGTTCATGACATCTGAAACAATTAGGAGGATCATGCCGAATAATGATTCTCTGAGAGTTGGGCCATATTAAAGGTAAGAAAACTATATTGCGAAATATGGAAAGCAAATGCACCGTAGATGTAGACAAAGTAGGATAAGCGATGGATATGCAGAAGAGCTTTGATAACATTTATTCAGCGGCGACAGGACAGGTGGAGGAGAGCAGGAAGAACCCACATCCACAGCACTACAGGACCACAGCCACTACTTCACCACGGCATGCACTACATGCTACACACTACTACTGTATGAGACAACAAAGCCTACCCAACAAGCAACTTGAATCTACATAACCAGGAGTAATCACACAAATTGTATGGTATGAAATGTTGTACTGTATGTCAATCACTGATGTCATTACCAAGATTTGGACATTGTGAGAATGTACTAAAAGGTGGACTTTTTTCCAAGAAAACATGCAGTCCTGGAATGGAGAACAAGTCACACAATTTCATTGAATTAGATGAATAGATGAATTATGCTGCAGTCACACTAGACAAAAATTCAAAGCAGTCCATGCATATATGGGCAGCAACCGAATATATCACATGCTAAAGTGTTGGTTTTCTATTCACAAATCACCGTTATTGTTGCTTTTGTTTTCATTGTTATCATATTTTCAAACTAATAAGGTCACCCTGTGGCACATATCCATCACCTAGAGTTCACTAAACTTTAACTTTGGAGGGACAGGGATCTCACACCTTAGTTAACTTCAAACTCACCTTTCAAGGACTTTCCAGGTCCAATACCCTCAAATTTACCTTTTAAGATACATCATTACAGTTCCCTTTTGAGGGAACTTGCGCTGCATCACTGCGGTGACACTTTGGGGACACCTCCAGGTGCGTCTGAATGTGTATATGAGGCTTAACAACAAAGACAGGGTGACACGGGAGCCAGGAAGTATACCGCTATCTAAAATATTGCCAAAGACGGCGTTACAGGGACGCAGGAAGTATGGCAAGGGAGACGCAGTGTCTCGTTCCCTTCTCAGGGAACAACAGTTACATATGTAACCCGAGACGTTTTCTTGTGTCAAACACAACTATGCAAAAACGCATTTTGGTATGAATCAACATTCGCATACAGAAGCATTTAAAGCAAACAGTTTAGCACGTGTGCTTAAAAAGTCTAGAATTTTTATGATATTATCCTACACTACACAGGAAATAATATGGATTTTTTTTTTCAGAAAACGTCTTGCATAAAATAAATTTAAGAACTTGCAATGACCTGTATCTATGTATGTATATTTTCAAAAACTTCCCATGGCCTTGCATTTCTTTCCCAGATTCACAAACTTTCAAGGATTTTAAGGACCCGTTGGAACCTTGAAGGGAGCCAAAAATCCAAATTTTTCACATGAGCTTGCACTTCCGGTCTGCCAAATTCACTTGTATGAAAGTCAATAGAAAGAAAAGTCTAGTGTGACCGCAGCTTTTTTCAACCACTGTACTTTTGCTTGAATTAGAAACAAGTGGTTGAATTAAATGTATGGTTCCTGAGAGAAATATGATGTTATTGGTCAAAGTTGCCAGGTCAATCGTGTGATAAGATGTTAGCGTCTAATAGCTGTTGGGTGACTGGTAAATAGTACAAATGAATTATGCATGTAAAACATAGTAATATTACAAGAATTAGTTGAGGTTTTGACTTTGTATGACCCGTTCTCTCTTCCAGAACTTCTTGAGGATGGGGGTATGGCATGCATCCTTAAGGGGCGGAGCATGCTTGCTCTTAGGGCAGAACCGGCTGTGTGTACCTAGCAGTGCGGCAGCCTGGCTGCGACCTCCGAAGCTGCGGCTGAAGGAGCTATGCCTACTTGCGTACGAGGCTGGCCGACTGGGCAGCCAGGGCAGCAGGAAGGCGGGTAAGTCGCAGGGCCGACGTTCCTCCAGAACAAAGGCCACCTCGAACCACTTTCTCTGGAAGAGGGTGAAGTCCTCCAAAGCTGCCGCAGACCACACATTAGCTCCAGGTGGTGGAAGCTGAGCAGTAGGGCCTGTGGGGTACAAAGGTCTGGGTTTTTACTTCTACATAGTTTACTGCAGCAAAGTGATTTGAAATAATATATTCAAGAATTTGTTTACAGTAGTCAAGTCTTTTCTTACCCTTCTCACAGTCTTTGTCGACAATTCGGTAAAAGTAGAAGCCATAGACAAAAGTCCGCATGACATCCCCAGAAGCATGGGTAATCAGACCGTCATCCAACATTTTCTACAAGAGCACCAAGGAAAAGTTTTTAAACCGAAACATACAGTGACTTTTGCGACGCTATTAACTTTACCTGCATGATTTCTACGGCAATGCCCTGTGTAGCCACATTCTCCACGTTGCTGACCAGCCAATGTACAACCTCAGCACTGACAAAGCAGTTGGGCGGCAGGCCTCTCTGTTCGGGTAAGAGCTGCACTCCAGTCCTGTAAACGCAGGAAGTCGATTTATTTCACATATGGGTAACATAATAGCGAAGTAATAAATAATTAAGCATGTGAGGGTTCTCACGTGGGATGCTTAATGGCTTCCAGGATCTCCATTAGGGTGGAAGATGAGGAAAGGCTTAATCCACTGGACCCTGACTGCCCACTGCAATTCAACACTGACATGTTCTGACCAAATTTTTTTTTGTTCCTACAGTCAGAATGAAGTGATCTCTTACCTAGTCTCTGAAATGGTGCTTGGGGTTTGGTCTCCTGTGAGTTGGGATGTAGCAGCTGTTCTCTCACCTGGTTGGTTGCTTCCTTTGTCCATCAATCCACCCTCAGTGGTACTGGCAGGAACCTGTTCAGCCTGTAGCTGAGGAACCCAGTAAAAGTGTGTCAGACCAACGTTGTGCGAATCGACTCTTTTACATCTTGCACAGGAACTAGTTACTAGGTTAATGCAACTTAGTGTAAAACAGAACTACATACAGTAAGTGTGAGAGAGTGACACAAGGTGCCAAAAGTCCACATCCAATGCCTAGCAAGCATCAGGCAGTTATCAGCAAGACAACCTCATGCTAAACAAGATATCCCTCATCTCAACTGTTCCACTGCATTTATCTGTATTTTTTTACTTTTGGACAGATCTGCACTTGAATGATGTCCTACTTTTATTTTTTATGTGAAGAAATCAATCACACCTTTCTGTTCTTTCTGTCATTGGCCAAAATAAGGTACAGGGCTGGCCAGACTTCATTTTAATGGCCAAAAGTCTATGCAATGAGACTAAATTAAAAGTGCACATGTATTTTTCATTAGTCAACAGGATTGACGTGGTGGAGAACTGGTGAGTCTAATACTACAACTACAGTCACAGTGTTAACATGTCAAACATGCTTAAATGTAAGAGTGCGTTGCTGTTTACACAACGATTATGTGCTAAAAACGGAAAAGTTACATCTTTGTGTTTTTGAAAAGTTTTACACCCAGATTACAACATGGATCTGTGGAAACAACAACAAAAAACCTAGCTGAATTATGCATGTCAGGCCTGTAGATGGCGATGTCACTTTGTAAAGAAGCTGTGTCCCAAATGACATACTATACACTATGCGCTCAAACTATGCACTATGTACTCACCCATCTAGTATAGTCTATGAATTTACAATGAGTAGTATCGTCCCAAATGGAACACTTAATGGTTTATTACTAATCGAAAGTGTAAGCGATTTCACAGTTAAAGGGACACTCCACCTTTGGAAATTAGGCTCATTTTCCAGCTCCCATAGAGTAAAACATTTGTTTTGGAATTAATTCAGTCGATCTCCGGGTTTGGCGCTACCACTTTTAGCATAGCTTAGCACAATCCATTGAATCTGATTAGACCATTAACATTGCACTAAAAAATACCCAAAGAGTTTGGATATTTATCCTATTTAAAACTTGACTCTTCTGTAGTTACATGGTATACTAAGACGGACGGAAAATTAAAAGTTGCGATTTTCCAGGCAGATATGGCTAAGAACTATACTCTCATTCTGGCATAATAATCAAGGACTTTGCTGTCGTAACATGACTGCACGAGGCGCAATGATATTACGCAGTGCCTGATAATAGTCCCCTGCTATTGAAAGTTACTAAGGGGACTATTTTCGGCTGCTGCTGCGTAATATCAGATTCAATGGATTTTGCTAAACTATGCTAAAAGTTGTACAGCCAGACCCGGAGATTGGCTGAATGGATTCCAAAACAGTAAAAATCAAATGTTTAACTCTATGGGAGCTGGAAAATGAAAACATTTTCTAAAAAGTGCAGTGTCCCTTTAAGTACAAATGACGTTAAATGCTTAATACATTGTAAGTCAATGAAAATCTATTTGTATATTGTTCTACTAATGTCATTGTAATGTCTTTTGTTCAACATGACTTCAGTAAGCCTTAGACCAAGGTTTAACCGTCTCCGCAGGTAAACTATGCTCTCACTGCATCTGATACCCCCGCCTCTCTTCCATTACATAAGCAAAGACGCAATCGAGACCAAATATTCGGTTGAATGAGTGCCTCATCCTTAAAGTACACTTTCTTTTTGATATTTTCAGTGTAGACACTACTAACAATACTTACTCTAGAAAACGGTGTAAAATCGTGCATAAGTGTGCAATTTGGGTCGCACCTACAGTTTTCACAAATTAGCGAGGGGGTTTGTCGTTTACATGAAGGTATCCGCATTGTTAGGAAAAACTTTTTTAGTTTCGCAAATAAATTTGGTGTGTTAATGTATGACCAAAATGCCTGAAAAGTTTCCCGTTTTTAGTTGAAAACATAGTCGTGTAAACGGCTCCTAGGATGCATTTTTGGTTACATTGATTATGGTTACGCAGGCAAGCACAAACAACTTCATTTTCACTATGGCTATAAAGAAAAAGATAGAAATGCACACGCTTGCATTGCAAAGGAAAGACAGCTTCCACAGAGCAGAGAGGCAGTGACTGACCTGTGAGTGCGAGATGTATGAGGAACGTGGACTACGAATTAAGTCCAAAATGAAGGCAGCGTCCTGTCACAAATTAGGAGGAAAACACCAGGAAATAACCCACAGAAATCAGAGCAAGAATAAGGCAGTTAGGAAAGGGGGAAAGTCAAAAGGGGCGGGAAAATGTGAACCCACTGCAAACGAAAACCTTGATGAAATAATTTAAATAGGACAATAAAATAAAACACTCATCATGAGGTGTTGAAACGTTAAGATATATTAAAAATGTATTTTTGCAAAGGTGTAAATAAATAAATATTAAAAATATAAAAAATGATTTGTGTATATTGAAACACATTGATGATTACACATTCTTTCTGAACCTCTCTTTTAAAAAATATTAGAAATTAAGATATCATCAAATGTCATGCACATTTACAACTTCTATAATGTGAATGTTGTTGCCAATATTAATTTATTCATTAAATGAAGTATAGCAGACAAAGCTAAACATGAGAAATAAATCAAATGCTGCAAGCAATACACAAATAAAAAGCCCTCTTCCTAGCTCAGACACACATAAAGCTGGGAAATAGACAACAGCACAGCTTGTTCAGCACTCGGCCTCGAGCTCTCTCACCTTACGAGGGCTATCGACGCAGGTTGTTGTCATGGCAGCACTGGAAGCTTCACTCAAAGGTCCACATGGTTTCCCAGCATGCTGAGCAGCAAGCTGCTGCTCTTCCAAACTCCTAGAGATCAAAGATAATACACACAAGCATTGGAAAAAATCCTGGAATCACATATCGTATGTGGAACTCTGAATATCATTGTTTCTGGCATAGCTTAACACTTTCATTCTCATTAACATAAGACACGTTTTTTTCTCGGTTTGATGAAATCTCAAGCTTGACTCACTTCTGCGTCTGGTCCAACTCCAGGAGTGCAGAGAGGGCGGATGTGCCTTTTTTGCCCACGTGGGGCGCTACAGGCTCTGGGTTGTAAGACGAAAGGGGTCCCGTCACCTGCAGGCCTTTTATGGGAGCTCCTTTCTATAGTAAAAATTAAGCAATTGTTATTTTTCAGTCGAATGGTATTAAAAATGTTATTGCATTGTCAACTTTGCAAGACATTTTATCATAGCTCTCAAATCTATTCATATGTGGCACCTTAAGGTTCATCATGACATTTTTAATGTCTGTTATGTCAAACACTTTTTCAAGCACAATAAACAAGTGGGATTGAGATGAAATAGCTACAACAAAAGGGTAAGATTTAAAAAAACCGTCAAATTCTCACACAAAGCTTTTTTATGGTTATTGGTGGGGTATTGGTGTTTATCTAGTAGGCATTCACTTACACGGATAATTTGATTAGATCGATGACGACGTCGGATTCTGTTCAGACCTTCCAAAAAGCGTATAAATCCGTCCAAAAGACACCAGTCCCCAGTGCCAGAGAGGCAATCACGCCCCGCCCCTGTTCCCTCTCCATACACGTCCCAGTGACGTTCACCATCCGCCACCCACCTGGCTCCCCCCGCTGGCAGTAGGAGGAAACGTGTACGCCAGAACTTCAGAGAGTCAATAAGACTATGGAAGAGAAAAGGAAACAAAAAAAGTCACATTAGGTTGATTTATACTTGGTGTAACATGGTTTCGGTTGCAAAACTAAACAGCAACTAAAGGCATTAAGGGAACTCATGACACAAAGGCCAGAAGGTTAAAAATAGTATAAAATGTCTCATCTTATTTAATATTATAAATGGCTCAAAGAAATAGTGTCTTGTTACAATTAAGAACCATTTAAATACAATAAGTACAACTCGAAATATTTGTGAAAATCTAATGAAATTAATTGAAGTCAAGACATATTAATCAAGTTACAACTACACAAATAACTGATGTCCAAGTAGGTACAAAGGTGAAATATAAAGCAATATAACCAGACACTGGCCATTGAATATATTGAAATACAGTAATAGTGTTATCGCCGCATTCTCAACCCAACTATGAGTTGTACTACTAAAGGTACTTGCCTGAAGTCTTCAGAGCCAGCCGAGCAGATGTACTGATCCAGATAGTTCCACTTGTACTCCTCCAGACGCTCGTGGCTAAACTCGACCCAGAAAGACAGAAAGTTGGCATCTGCGTGCGGAGGACAAAGATTGTAGCTGTACTGAATCTGTGTAGCTTCGTACGGATACCTAAAGTCAAACAAAATCATAGCATGTGTCAGTCAATACTGAATTACTGAAAATCATTTTATTTATTTATGTAAAACAACTATTTTTTTTCAAAGTGAGACTGACTTTGGGAGATAGCGGGTGACGGTGATGATCTTATCTTTGAGACAGACTTTATGAAATGTTCTGCCCATACTGAGCCAGTACTGACTTTCTTCATCCTCTGGTTTACGCCGAGACACAAGCCCTGCAAAAAAAATAAGCCAACCAGCTGTCAACACAATACTCAAGTTATGAAGTCTACACAAGTAGATGTACTTCAGGCTGTAATGTTACCCACACAATCTAGATTTGTATATTTTTTGTTTATTTTTAAGATAATTTGAGCATTGCTTGCCTAATTGTCTGACAAGAAAATTGTCTGAGCAAGCATCGCTAATAACACTGATAAATACATTATTAATAATTTATATGAATAATTATGAATAAATAATTAATAACTTATTGTCTGGGATATTTTTTATATAACACTGTTATGAGACATCCAGCAGTTAAGTTGGGTGTATATACCTCGAGAATAGAGGGGGCTGCTGCTGAGGGGCGGGGCAATAGCGGGCTGTGGTTTCCTGTTATTGGGTTGTACGATGATCTGGTAGCCCTGCATCAATCTTTGACAGAGGAACTCTTCAAACACCTGATGGGCCGTCATCACGGGAGCCTCGTCTTCACGCCTGTGTGTTTGGAACTTGCAATTTTATGTTTTTAACAGAGATGGCGGTAGAGAGGCAAGTAACTTGTGATTTTATGTTTTCAAAAGAGATGGCGGTAGAGAGGCATGTAACTTGCAATTGAACGTTTTCAACAGAGATGGCGGTAGAGAGGCAAGTAATGTGCAATTTTACGTTTTCAACAGAGATGGCGGTAGAGAGGCAAGTAATGTGCAATTTTACGTTTTTGACAGAGATGGCGGTAGAGAGGCAAGACACTTGCAATTTTACGTTTTCAACAGAGATGGCAGTAGAAAGGCGAGTAACGTGCAATTTTTTGTTTTCGACAGAGATAGCAGTAGAAAGGCGAGTAACGTGCAATTTTACGTTTTCGACAAAGATGGCGGTTAAGAGGCAACTAACGTGCAATTTTACGTTTTCGACAGAGATGGCGGTAGAGAGGCAAGACACTTGCCATTTTACATTTTCAACAGAGACGGCAGTAGAGAGGCAAGAAACTTGCAATTTTACGTTTTCGACAGAGATAGCAGTAGAGAGGCGAGTAACGTGCAATTTTACATTTTCAACAAAGATGGCGGTTAAGAGGCAAGTAACGTGCAATTTTTCGTTTTCGACAGAGATGACGTTAGAGAGGCAAAACACTTGCAATTTTAAGTTTTCAACAAAAATGGCGGTTGAGAGGCAAAACACTTGCAATTTTACGTTTTCGACAGAAATGGCGGTAGAGAGGCAAGACACTTGCAATTTTACGTTTTTGACAGAAACGGCGGTTGGGAGGCAAGACACTTGCAATTTTACGTTTTCGACAAAAACGGCGGTTGGGAGGCAAGACACTTGCCATTTTACATTTTCAACAGAGATGGCGGTAGAGAGGCAAGACACTTGCAATTTTACGTTTTCGACAGAGATGGCAGTAGAGAGGCGAGTAACGTGCAATTTTACGTTTTCGACAAAGATGGCGGTTAAGAGGCAAGTAACGTGCAATTTTAAGTTTTCGACAGAGATGGCGGTAGGGAGGCAAGACACTTGCAATTTTACGTTTTCGACAAAAATGGCGGTTGAGAAGCAAGACACTTGCAATTTTACGTTTTCGACAGAGATAGCAGTAGAGAGGCGAGTAACGTGCAATTTTACATTTTCAACAAAGATGGCGGTTAAGAGGCAAGTAACGTGCAATTTTTCGTTTTCGACAGAGATGACGGTAGAGAGGCAAAACACTTGCAAATTTTACGTTTTCAACAAAAATGGCGGTTGAGAGGCAAAACACTTGCAATTTTACGTTTTCGACAGAGATGGCGGTAGAGAGGCAAGACACTTGCAATTTTACGTTTTTGACAGAAACGGCGGTTGGGAGGCAAGACACTTGCAATTTTACGTTTTCGACAAAAACGGCGGTTGGGAGGCAAGACACTTGCCATTTTACATTTTCAAAAGAGATGGCGGTAGAGAGGCAAGACACTTGCAATTTTACGTTTTCGACAGAGATGGCAGTAGAGAGGCGAGTAACGTGCAATTTTACGTTTTCGACTAAGATGGCGGTTAAGAGGCAAGTAACGTGCAATTTTAAGTTTTCGACAGAGATGGCGGTAGGGAGGCAAGACACTTGCAATTTTACGTTTTCGACAAAAATGGCGGTTGAGAAGCAAGACACTTGCAATTTTACGTTTTCGACAGAGATGGCGGTAGACAGGCAAGACACATGCAATTTTACGTTTTCGACAGAAATGGCGGTAGAGAGGCAAGACACTTGCAATTTTAAGTTTTCGACAGAGATGGCGGTAGAGAGGCAAGACCCTTGCAATTTTAAGTTTTCGTCAGAGATGGCGGTAGAGAGGCAAAACACTTGCAAGTTTACGTTTTCGACAGAGATTGCAGTAGAAAGGCGAGTAACGTGAAATTTTACGTTTCGACAAAGATGGCGGTTAAGAGGCAAGTAACGTGCAATTTTACGTTTTAGACAAAAATGGCGGTTGGGAGGCAAGACACTTGCCATTTTACATTTTCAACAGAGATAGCAGTAGAGAGGCGAGTAACGTGCAATTTTACGTTTTCGACAAAGATGGCGGTTAAGAGGCAAGTAACGTGCAATTTTAAGTTTTTCGACAGAGATGGCGGTAGAGAGGCAAGACACTTACAATTATACGTTTTCAACAGAGATGGCGGTAGGGAGGCAAGACACTTGCAATTTTACGTTTTCAACAGAGATGGCGTTAGAGAAGCAAACTTTACGGATCTTCATGGCATGTGAAGTATGTTATAAAACATGGCTATGTATTTGTCCGTACCTTTCCAGGTCACTGTGGGGCAGCAGGTCGTAGCAGCCCTCCGTGTAGTCATTCTGCAGGGTTTGGCGGTCAGGAAAGTAATCGGTAGTAAGGGGAAGGCAGGCAGGAGTGGTGAGGGACTTCCAATCCACCCCCACCGTACAACAGAAGCTAGGCACTGTCGGAGGGGCAGACAGCAGCAGGACTTCAGGTGCACCCCCACCAAACGCACACACGTACCACGAAGACGCAACAGATCGCATCCAAAATAACATTCACACATAGGGTCCAAATGAAAATTAGAGAATTGAGTTTTGAAAGATGTGGGCAGAAGAAGAGAAGATCCAGGCAGACAGAAACATACACACAAAACAACAAGGAAAAAGAGAAAAAGGTGGGAAGAGAAAAGGAGTGTGTTACCATCATTGTCATAATTGAACTGAAAATTACAGTGACTGAATTACGTGCAAAATTAACACATGCAGCCCAATAGGCACTGTGATGTCATCAATGAGTAATAAGTGTGAACAGCCATCTATACGAAACACAAACACAACTGACAGTAAAGTCAGCCAGTACTGTGCAGGCGAAGCATGCATGAAAATCTTGGTGTCATTCAATATACTGGTGATTGGTGATCGAATGTTACGAAGTTTGTGAAAGAATTGAAATGTGATATATTTTCAGAGAGAAAGGGAAGATCAAAATCGTTGGGGAAATAGAGGGATCCCGAGAGGAAAGAAAACCAGAAATCACAGGCAAATTTCAGGTGGAAATTCACGAAAAACTAGTTGCGTGCTCTGATAGCGTTGGTTAGTTGGATGCACTGTTGCTTTTGGACCCGATTTACTAAAGAAATTATGTAAATGTAATGACTACTAGAAATATACACAATGAGTAGCAACAGTGCACATTACATCTGGCACAATGCACACATTTTGAATTAAGTACATTGTACAATGAACCTCATATTCTAATATGAAAGACCTGTACATTTTCCTTTGTTTACAAATATTATTGTAAAATGCTCCTGTAGCTCAGTCGGTAGAGCATTGTGTAACAAATGCAAAGGTCATGGATTTGATTCTCAGTGAACACGCATACTGGTAAAATGTATAGCTTGTAATGCACCAAAAGTTCACTTTAACTTTTTTGCCGCCAATGTCAAGTTATCTCATAAATTAAGAGAAAACGCATCCCTGCCAATGACAAGTATTTCCGGCTTTCCGCAATACTGCTATTATCCACAAGGTGGCGCACTTCCGCAACTTATAAAACACGGCAGTATCGCCCTAGGGCAAGCAGCTGCATGTCCATGTATGTTTTGAAGATCGGTCTGAATCTTTATCAAAAGTCCTTCATAAAAATGAAATTATATTAGGTTTTTGCTCAAAATTTTGCTCAAAACCTACCCATATTTGAGAGGTGTTAAAAAGAGAACTAATGAAGGTAGAATAAAAATATTTTAAAGCATAGGTTCTGTTCTTTCATTTCATATATTGTATGTTTAAATATTTAAAGAAGAAAATTTTCTGGAAGGCATTAAACTTTTGTGAAAATCATAAAAAACGCTGGCGGCGAAAGAGCTAAATAGAAGCCTCTGCCAAGTGCATAAATGTAAATATAAATGAAATATTCTAATATTATCAAAAACATCAAATTTGTCCCCACCCCTTGTGTTAGCTCAAAATAGAATGTCAATTATTTATTTTAAATATAATGTCGCAACAAATATGTAAAAAAAAAAAGTTTTTAAAAAAGTAAAGAAATACGCTAAAGAGATGCAACTGTTTTGTGAATTCCTTTGGAGGTTGTGGACCACCTTTGTCGCTCATCATACTTTCACCCGTAAACAACACAGCCATTCAGCTCCAACGATACAATCTAACAGACTGTCTGAAGTTACCCAAGCAACCTTCAGAAGTTTCTAAAAATATAAAGAACAGTCATTTCCCTCACTGATACACCTGATTTGAGATCCTTGCCCCATGCGTGCAAAAATCAAAAGGGCAAGGGGAAACCCAGCATTTTAATTTCCTGTTCTGTGCCTCTTCACTTAACCCTGTAGAACCCAGGGGGTCAAATTTGTTCATTAGAATATATGAGTTTTTGGATTTTCCTGGGTTCTCCAGGGTTAAAATAAGTGTTTTATGTGATGGAAAAATATTTCTCATTTAATATTTAAGTCCCCATTCATCTAACAACGGATGTGTGTGGTAGATGTGTTGTGTTTTTGAGGGCATCCACTGACTGTAAAAACTCACTTGGATCTGAACTGCTGGAGTAGTCTTCAAAGGAACTACGGTTCACTGGTGTTCCTATAAAAATAAATTACAATCTAAACAACATAATTTACACTTTAATTACAGGTTGCTAAGATAACGTGCAAGGCCTTTGACGTTGGGACTGTTCACCCAAAAATTAAAATTTTGTCAATATTCAGTCAATATAGAGATATTTTATATATATATTTAGAGAGCACAGATGCAAAACCCTTTGAGTGCATCTAAAAAAATTTCTAAATGAGCATTTTTATCAAGCTTTTATGTTTATGTTCAGTAATTTCATTTTAATAGCAATTGAAAGGTTATTAGTAATGCTGTATTTTCACAAATGTCATTTTATTGGTATTTAAATGCGCACTGTGTAACTTTTTAGAAAGATCACTTCACAGAAATCCATTATAATATACATAAATATATTATCAGTGATTTATAAAGACCTAACAAAATGAACTATATTGTTTATATAAACTTAGAATTAACCGTTTTAATCTACATAAACCGTAGGTCCCCTTACATGGAAGTCGCCATCATGTTTCTAGAGTAGATCTAAATGGACAAACTGCTCTATAGAGCGCGTTTTGTCTAGGGATGGGCATTCGATTAAGTTTTCTTTAACGATCGTCGGGAGAATTAACGATCGACTATCGATTAATCATTAATATTTTTATAATAAAAATTGTTATTTAACTTTTATACTTAAAAAATGCAATGAATACAAATATACAGCGTGTTTTTCCTCGATGAGACCTTTATTACAAGATCAACTTGTGGCAGACAGTTAAACTATGTTTCAAACATATATGTGCGTGCATGTGCGGTGCTCTAAAGCAGCGGAACCTGCAGCTGCGAGCCAGCGTTCTTAAACAGAGACCTCATTATTTCCAAAATAAATAAAAAAAACAGATTCATGTTTAACATTAAATTAAACAAAAAACATAATACTTAGATCTGAAAGGTTTTGTCAAAATGTAACTCAAAATTATTCAAGCCAGAAGAAAGTGTAAGATATTAGCCTTCCTAACATTAGGCTATAACAAATTAGGCTACTTAAAGCCTCGTGAAAAATAACTAACTTTAGTAACTCGCATGAAACTTCTGCACCAGTCTACTGATTTTTTTTGAGAAATAAAAGCATTTTTGGGGGTCAGACGCGACCGCAACCCATGGTGACCGTCAGTCCAGCCGCCGCCGAAAACACCCGCTCCGAGGAGACTGACCGGGATGCACAGGTACCTCAGCGCTAACTTGGCTTATTCCGCATACAGAGTATGTGTGAAACAGCGTGCGTTTTGTGAGCCCCATTCACCATTGTTTAATTATACTAACATAGTCTTTTAGTTTTTATTTGTTGTAAAACAACAGTAGACACAAATTTACTATGGTCTCCAACTCCACAATATACCATAACCATGGTATTTGTAGTAAAATTGCGGAAATACAAATCGTTTTAATCTGCAAAAAAAAAAAAAAAAACATTTTCACAATGATAAAATCATGGCTAATTTTCCTAAGGTAGTAATTACAAAATGATATATGTTTGAAAGACGGAGATGCGCACCTGTCAATCTATTACATAACAGAGCGAGGCCAGAGACAAACGTGCTCATAAACGGGAGTAATATGGAATAATGTGTGCATCTTTGAATAACTGTAAGTATACATTTCTTTTAAATATATTTTGTCATATAAAGTTTTGAGACATGGTCTAATAATGCTTTTTTCACTTTAATTGCTCATTTAGACTTATTGTGCGGGTAACAGCGTTTTTGACGCATTTACCTCAGAGATTATTTTAGCAATATTGCTTTTTTCCGGTAATAATAATACAATTTATATTTCAATCCTGTTTCATTGTCTGTTTATTAATTTCATTATGCTGTTATATTTATGTGAGGATATTTATTTGCCATATGAAACGTGCCGTTATATGAATACTTTTGTATAATATTCAAATATATGCGGAATAATGTGTGCGTCTTTGAATAACTGTAGGAATACAGTTGCTTATTTTTTTTGCTTATACAAGTTTTGAGAAATAATAATATTGTGAGGATTTATTTCCATATGAGACACTTTTTGTCGTTGAATACTCTCGTTTATTATTTGGAAATCATATACATACATAGTAGGAAATATATAATGTTGAAGTGAGGACTTGCAAAGTTACTCTGCTAATTTTTATTTATGATATATGTGGAGATAAATAAAGCATTGCAAAACTGCTGATTTGATCCATTCAGATCCTGACCACCAGGCTAGAGATTTAAAACATCCTTAATCCACATTTACTAGTCTGTCAAATAATATCTAAAATATATTGTTTTGTGAAAAAAAAAATGATGCTTTGTTCTATTGTTTATGCGGAAAAGTGTTCACAGAAAGTGTCAATCACATGAAAGTTTTATATGCAGAATAAGCGGTCAGCAGCGCACTGCAACGGGTGCTTGACGGATTCGCCGCACACATACACAAACGCACTGCATACGGAGTATTTGTGAAACAGGAGTTAGATAAAAAAATGCATTCAATTAATTGATAACAAATTAACGTGATCGACGAAATTCTTAACAATCAATTATCGATCGTCGATTAATTATGCCCATCCCTGTCACTATGTTGTCTCAGACAATTATATATTTGTCCTGTGGTGGCTACACTTTAAAAAATCCTTGTTGCACTTACATTTTTAAGTTTAGTCAACTTGAATTTAGAATTCATTTCAATGTACTTGACTAGTGATGAATTGCTATAAATTATAAAAATTAAGTTGAATTAGCTTAAGTTATTTCAACTTTATCTTTATAATTTATAGCAACTCCTCACTAGTCAAGAAAGTTGTAATTAATTGTAATTTCAAAATGATTAAACTTAAAAAAATTTAGTGCTACAAGAATTTTTTTTTTACAATATACCGTAACTTCACTATGCTTTTCGAAAGAGAGGTGTTGGTTGCAATTCACAATCTGACCACTAGATGCAGCAAAATCTACACATTGATCCTAACAAATTTGTCTTTCACTGCAAAACCCTCTAAGTCTAAGATCATAAATTTGATCAATATCCTAATATATACGATAATCGTGTAAAAACTCTTGCACCCTGATGAATATTCGCCGTCGTTCATTCAAGACATTGCCGTGGATTCTGCCGACAAACCAGTATTATTTCATTCTTAACGTGGGTGGCGTTTAGCGGCTTTTGCATCTGGGTTCTTGTTTAGTATCTTGTAAAGATTTCTTGTTTATATATAATATTGCTTATAAAAAGATTACAATAATAAGCATTGTTGCATGAAAAATTGATAAATAACCCACCCTTACTCAACAGTAAAGTATTAACAAATTATGAACTAATAATAGGGGCTAATATAGCCATGTCCACTCCCAAAACAGACAGACAGGGCACCCTTATTGAAACGCTTTACAATAAGGTTGTATTTGTTTACAATTACTTCATGCATTAGCTAACATATGCATAACCTTATTGAAAAGTGTTACCAAAACATTTGATTGCATTTGTTAATTCATAACACAAAAGCCTGGATCTTACTGACTTTCAAACCCTGGCTACGGCTATGCACCTAAAAAAAGTGTTTACTACTATTTATTTATTTATATTTAAGTACTAAGAATTCATTCATTTTTGATGAATTAAAAGTCAAAATTATACAAAAACTTTTAAAAGTACTGCATGTGATTTTAAGCTTTTCAGCACTAGTATGCAAATGTAAAAATGTGTTGTACCAGCGCTGTTGCAACTAGCTGGACTACCAGAGACAATGTCAGGACCTCCATTAATGTACAGCCCATTATCTGTTTGACGGGATGTGGTCCGCTTGCTGAAACACACAAGCATACAATAGTGTTTTTAAATGTGTGTTTAAGCATCTGTAGTGGGTTCATGTATCGTTTCTCTACTAATAACACTCCAAAACCTGCGCCTGACCTTCCTGTTGCTTCGTGATAGGCCAGTTCCAACAGCTCGGCTGATGTTCGTGCTGGATCTCTCTGCTCGCTGCCCTGCAGCTCTGCCATGTTTTGTCTGGTCTGATGATGGATCTGAATGGCCTCTCCAGAGGGACCTTAAACAACCCAGTATTATTTAAATAAAAAGGTTAAAGGCTAAAAAAATCATGT
The DNA here is from genome assembly GCF_030506205.2 of Paramisgurnus dabryanus. Classification (NCBI taxonomy): domain Eukaryota; kingdom Metazoa; phylum Chordata; class Actinopteri; order Cypriniformes; family Cobitidae; genus Paramisgurnus; species Paramisgurnus dabryanus. Next base: position 19,334,220 of record NC_133346.1, on the reverse strand, counting down.
ATTCATAATTTGTGTCCAAGTGAAAATCAAAATCAAAAAGTATTTTGGCGTTTCACAATGGCATTGCATAAAACCTAAGTAACCAGGCTGTCAAGATAAGGGATACATCAATCAAAACGTGTCCCTCACCCACAGGAAAGGTGTGCATCCAGCGACGTCGGTTAGAAGTGAGTTTCATGGGCATGCGTGATGGTGCAAATGGGTTGATGAGAGCCCTCTGAGGCGTGTAACCGCCCGGGCGTACGTGCAGGGTGGATTCAGCGCTGCCCACGGTGAAGCGACCTGGAGCACTAGAGTCCCTCTGGGAGTCCACCATCTTTTCCAGCAACTCTGAAACAAGGAGCTCTCAACTAGATGTTCACGTACAGCAACAAAGTGTACGCTTTCTGTGATTGGTTCTGTACCTCTTGTGCAGCTGGTGTAGCCCAGGGAACTGCTGACCTCATACTGGCCCTGAGCTGGGCGTGGGATGAGCAGGATGTTGGATATGTGGCCCAGGCTGTCGTCTGATGCCAAGCTTCTCTGTTCGTCTGGTCCCCAGGGTCTGATGGGAGGAGAGCTGCCCACTACACCCCCACTGACATCTGCCGAGCACCAGCTTTTCCTGCAGGCTGACTCCTTCTCCCGACTCGACCTGACACATACATTTTTAGAGGCCTCTTTGGTGGCATAATAGACATTGATGTTAAATGGAAAAAAATGGGAACATATGGACATTCTACTTCTTTAAAGCATATCCTGCGTTTTATAGAAAACCACCTGAAGTTGGTGGATCTCTGTGCTCTTGAGGGTCCAGGAAGCCTGAAGACCTGAGCATCATATGCATCATAGTCCACCTGGATGGGAAGACTGTTCTCAGTGTCTCTGGGTGCACAAAGAGCTAAGAAAAAAATGAATCCAGTCAGATTACAGCAAACACAAAATCCACTCTTTAACTATACTGCCCTAAAAAGGAAAAGTGAAGTAACTATGAAAACTGAGAAACATGTTTTACACCAGCCAGAGCCAGTCAAACATGTTACTGAAATTTTTTTTCACAGGTTTCTCTGAGATGAGACAAAATTGAACAAGGAGACTGTGTCACAAGACAGAACAGCTGGTACAAAGCCCCTTTTAAAGCCTTAAACCGATCGTTCAGCAAAAAATACAAATTAACACATGATTTACTAACCCTGAAGGGATTTGAGATACACAAGTTCATCATCTTTCAGAGTACATTTGGAGTTATTTTAGTAAATGTCTCTATAAAAGCTCTTCTAATGGTAGAAAACATGGATAAGGGAACAACTTCTGACTATATAAGTCCCTCCCATGACGCGAATTTACGTGTAAATGTCTCGAATGACTAGAATTTCACGTGCGAATGAAGCGAGTAAACTCAAAATGTTCAAGCGTCCAACTATGTGCAAATAGCACGTTTCTTCCCCTCTTCCGCATCTGGTGTGAACGCACAGTAATACATAATGCTGGTTTTAATTACAAAGGCTACATATTACTGTAATGTGTTTACTGTTTTGATACTTTATGGGAACCAGTTATTATTGCATCGTCATTATTATGTAATTTTAAAGGTTATTGCTCACTGGGTCTATTTTTATTACCAAAAAATATCAAATTACTTCATTATCAATTAGCAAAATAATTGTTAGGGACAGTCCTAGATTAGTTAAAACATTTCAAAATAATGTGATTTCAGTTTCCCATTCTTTTATTTTATCATTGAGGATTTCTTAAAAAAATGTAAAAATCTTGTCTCGCTCTTGTGAACACAATCTTGTGTCTCGTCACACCCCTAGTAATGAGCATTCGTTGACATGGGCACGATGCGCAGTAACTCTCGTTAATCGCGTGAGTCCAAGATGGCACCATTACCAGAAGCTAGTTATTATACTTTATAATGCTTGAAACATGGATATTTTTCATAATTACCTGCAGAAGACCTTTATTAACCTTTGGAGCCATGTGGATTACTACTGTGAAGGATGAATGCACTTTTTTGGGGTTTAAGGTCAGAAGTTGTTCCCTGATCCCTGTTTTCTCCAATTTTTAGCTTGGGAAAGCAAGGACATTTACTAAAATAACTTGAAATGTGTTTGTCTGAAATATGATGGACATATGTGTAAACCATGGGGTAATTTTGATATTTGGTGGAAGCATCGCTTTCTAACTAAATTTTAACCAAATGTGTAGTTACTGCCCTTAACTTTTGTAGGGCAGTATAGTATAAAATGATCAGTAATGCAATTTACTCACCGTGTTCCTTGCTGCTTTTGGCTTTCTCAGCGTGCAGCTTAAATGATGAGAAAGATGGCTGCTTATTAGTTGATTTAAAAAGTTGTTTGCATAGGAACATTAATGTCATATATTATTGTAAGTGTGTTTGTGGGATGTTATCAGTAGAGTTGTGATGTTTCTAACCTTTTTTCCAGCCAGCTTGATCCTGGGTGTGAAACAGCTGCAAGAGTTTTGGCTCTTTGACGTGTAAAAGCTAAACATTTGAATTCGTCATCATTAGTTCATCTGCATTAAATCTTTTATTTTAAACCTAGTGGTGACTGTGCAAGTGACTTAATTATTATTTTTTTTTTTGACACACTAGTGCAGACAGAATTGCAAAAACAGACTACACGAGAAAGAAACTACACGATATATCACACCTGTGATTGATCCAATGTGGCAGGTTATAGTCGTCCCCAATTCTGGAGTCTCCAGGCACCGAGCGATTGTGTAACTATAAGAAATGTCCAAATCTGAGTTTGCAGAAAGTATGACACTGCACACAGCATTCATAAACACCTGATGTACTCCATATACATAATAGTCCATTTTCTTAAAAGAAAAATCCAGATAATTTACTCACCACCATGTCATCCAAAATGTTGATGTCTTTCTTTGTTCAGTTGAGAAGAAATTATGTTTTTTGAGGAAAACATTGCAGGATTTTTCTCATTTCAATGGACTTTAATAGAGCCCAACATTTAATACTTAACTCAACACTTAACAGTTTTTTCAACGGAGTTTCAAAGGACTATAAACGATCCCAAACGAGGCATAAGGGTCTTATCCAGCGAAACGATTGTCATTTTTGACAAGAAAAATAAAAAATATACAAAATCCGGTCGTGATGCGCCAGCGTGACCCCACGCAATACGTCATGACATCAAGAGGTCACAGAGGACGAACGCGAAACTCCGCCCCAGTGTTTACAAGTGTTGAAAGAGGACCGTTCCTATGATGTTGTATGTCAACTGATACTAATTAATGTCTTTGTGTCAGTTTATTGTTTAAAATGGTCCGCAAATGTGCGTTTTATATATGTAACACGTGACCTCCCTACGTCACTACGCATTTACGTTAGGTCGTGCTGGACCGACCTAGACGAAAAGTTGAGGTTTAAAAGAGCATATTTTTTATTTTTCTTGTCAAAATTGACAATCGTTTCACTAGATAAGACCCTTATGCCTCGTTTGGGATCGTTTATAGTCCTTTGAAACTCCGTTGAAAAAAAACTGTTAAGTGTTGAGTTAAGTATTAAATGTTGGGCTCTATTAAAGTCCATTAAAATGAGAAAAATCCTGCAATGTTTTCCTCAAAAAACATAATTTCTTCTCGACTGAACAAAGAAAGACATCAACATTTTGGATGACATGGTGGTGAGTAAATTATCTGGATTTTTCTTTTAAGAAAATTGAATATTCCTTTAACTAACCTTAAAGAGTGGTACAGCATGAAGGGGCTGTTCTCCCATACACACCAGATCTACACCAATGCCTGTTGGAAACAAGCCATACTCTTAACTTCAAGCTCATGATTGCTGATCACCAGTCATGCGATGTGTATGGTGTGTTTACTGACCGTTGTCGATCATGCGCTGTTTGGTGAGGATCATGAGCAAACGGTCCACCTCGAACACACCCACTCCTGGAGTGATGACCACAGACATCTGACCGGTACGATCGAAGTTACGGTTGATGTAGTGCTTATCGAACACTGGGAGAGACAAAACCCGACACTGAGCACGAAACGCAAGTGATTTACTGAGAAACGCTATGTAGCAGAGATACAAACCGTTAAAAGACAAATTGATGGCTTCGAGATAATTTCCCTGAGCCGCGGTGGAGTTCTGCCCGCATGGAAATCCATCTGTGACGTTGAGATATAAACCAAAACGTAAACACCATTTTCAAACATTGTATATGTTGTGCTTGTGTGCAAAAAATCCATTTACTAATGGCGCTTTTCCATTGAATAGTACCCCACGGTTTGCTTTGGTTTAGTTTGGGTCAGCTTACTTTTGGGAGCTTTTCCACTGGGTGCAGTATGTAGTACCCGATACTTTTTTTCGTACCACCTCGGTTGGGGTTCCAAGCGACCTGAGCTGTTACCAAATGTGACGCGAAAACACAGTGGTCTGAGAGAATCGTCACTACCAGTGTCATCGCTATGATGTAAAAGATTAGCTTTACCTTCGTGCTAGTTTGCGCTCTCTCTCGAGCAAACCTGTTGTCATCTGTGCTCTGCTATAAGTTCCCAAACTCCCTTTTAGCGATGAAAAACATCCACATGTTGAGAATCAGGAACACCAAACCAGTTTTTTTCCAGACTTGCAGTTTGTGGCAGAACATTAGCAAAGAGCACGTCAGCATTATATGCTTAAATGCAACTTCAATGAGACTCAGCGGAGTGCGTCAACTGCTGACGCCATGGGTGTTTAAACAGAAACTGTCGTGAGATATAGAGGTTACGTTAGTGATAAATGTGATGTGCAAACATCTATTTGTAGTGGCCAATTTTAATTTTGTGGCAGACTGATAAATAAATAAATGTAAGGGAATGTACAAGGACGCTCTCACTTGTATGACGTCACAGCAGCAGGCAGCGCAAATATAACGACACGCTTCCCACTACGAAGTGATACTAAACTCGATGGAAAAGCTAACCACGCCAAAGTGAGGAGAGCTGACCCGACCCAAACTAAACTAAACCGTGGGGTACTATGCAATGGAAAAGCACCATAATATCCATTTGAATGGCTTAGATGCGAAACCCTGTAAGTGCATCTGACATGTTTACATGTAGATGAGCATTTTTATTAGACTCTTAATGGATTCTACCAACAAAGTGGTATTTCTGAATGGCATGAGGCTGGGATTAAGTGGATTTGAAGGGAAAGTTAAATCATTAACTCAAAAATAAGTCATTTTCTCATTTTGGACTGAGGTGGCATTTAGAGACGTTTGCATCTGAGCTCCTTATTTACTATCCATTTACATTCACTTAGTAGTTTTCTAGGTTACTATTGAAAGAACACCACAACAGCACTAAATTATTGACTGTATATCATAACAGCATAAAATAGTTGTTATTGTAGATGTTATTGGCATACATACCTGCTCCTTTAAGACGCACCAGCACAGGATACTGGATGAAGAGTTTCTTAATGGTGACTAACAGTGATGTCCATTCATCGCGCCTTTCATTCTGAGCCACAACTCTTAATCACAACAAAAGAAAAATGTGACCACAAAACCAGTATTAAGTAACACGGGTATATTTGTAGCAATAGGCAACAATACATTGTATGAGTCAACATTAGATTTTTTTTAAATGACAAAAATCATTAGGATTTTAAGTAAAGATCATGTTTCATGAAGATATTTTATACATTTCCTACCATAAATAATATTTTAAAAAATCATCATTAGTAATATGTGTTGCTAAGGACTTCATTTTGACCACTTTAAAGGCGATTTTCTCAATATTTTGATTTTCTTGCACTCTCAGACTCCAGATTTTCATTAGTGCTTGCTTGCGCTGTCTCGAGCAAACGTGTTGTCATCTGTGCTCTGCTATAAGTTCCCAAACTCCCTTTTAGTGATGAAAAACATCCACAGGTTGAGAATCAGGGACACCATAACAGTTTTTTCCAGACTTGCAGTTTATGGCAGAACATTCGCGACGAGCACGTCAGCATTATATGCTTAAATGCAACTTCAATGAGGCTCAGCAGAGCGCCGTCGACTGACGCCACGGGAACTGTACAGAAACTGTCATGTGAGACAGAGGTAGTTATAAACGCGATATGCAAACATCTATTTGTGGTGGCCAATTTTAATTTTGTGGCTGACTGAGAAATAAATAAATGTATGGGAATGTATAACAACGCTCTTACTTGTATGATGTCACAGCAGTAGGCAGCGCAAATATAATGACCCGCCTCCCACTACGAAGCGATACTAAACTCAATGGAAAAGCTAACCACGCCAAAGTGAGGTGAGCTGACCCGACCCAAACTAAACTAAACTGTGGGGTACTATGCAATGGAAAAGCGCCAAAATACTTCATCGTATCTCCATCAAATATTGCCCTATCCTTACAAACCATACACCAATGTGTAAAGCTTATTCAGCTTTCAGATGATTTAGAAAAACTTGACCCTGACGGTGCATTCACACGGTGCGTCAGCGTTAACGCTTAACGGATATGATACGGCGATATGACTGGCTGATGCACGCGTTGCCACTTGAAAAGTTGAGAAATGTTCAACTTCTGCTGCGAGCAATGGCACTGACGCGGCGCCGACGGATCCACAATTCAGTTCGCCAACGCTTGACGTCACCCATTAAAAGTGAATGGGAAGCGTCAACGCTTACGCCCCATGTTAATGCGCCGTAATAACTTGTTTTGTGGTCTAGGGTCACAAATATGAGACAGGATAAGTCAAAAGGAGACAGCTGCTTCGAACAATATACAGCGAGAAGCCTGACCTGTAGAAGTCTTCATAGTAACGTCCTTCGTGATCTTGCCTAACTGATGCTCTTTGGATTTCAGGGAACTCTTCTACATGACAAATAAAACACATAAAATTAATATGATTTTAATGCATAGAACAGAAAGAAGGCAAAAAGTTACAGAAAAAAAGTTATTTTCTTTAAATGCAAATCCCCTCCCTGTATGCAAAATAAGGGGTAGAGCGTTTCACATGTGCTTTGGACTACATCAAAACATGTGTATCTGGCAGAAGATTAAACGCTCATAAAGTGGAGTCTGTGAGTGGTTATGGGTGTGATTGATGTGACATCACATTGATAGGGGATCCCCAACAGCCTGTTTTGTGAGACTGTTGCAGTTTTAAGAAGAATAGATGGATTTGTGTAATAACAGGATGTTTCTGCAAACACACTGGCGACTGATAGAAACATATTTAAAAGTGCATTTCTTAGGTATGAGGGGCTTAAATTAAGGAAAACAAACATGAGATGGTCATATTAAACATCATACCTACCCAGTGATTTTGCGGAGTAGAAGGTACGAGAGAACAGCACCACTGTGACCTCGTGGCTGCAGTTTTTCTCCTGAAATTAGTGGCTTAGTGTTAGCAAATAAAAACTGATGATGTAAGTGTCAACACATGCCCCTTCACTCTCATATTATTGATGTATAAGTGTCATTACTTATCCAATTATTACTGGTCATAAAGTTAGCACTTACTTTCCATTTGGCAAACAGATCCGACAGGAAACCATTGACGGCTTTCTCAAAGTAAAGGTCACCTGTGAATGAAGAGGGCACACCATATAGTCTTCATATATACAATGCAAAAACCTTTTGGTCAACGAATTTAGATTATTTTTATTCATTCATTCACTAATATGAATTCCACCTGAGCATAGTACAAAATGTTTTATTATATATATATATATATATATATATATATATATATATATATATATATATATATATATATATATATATATATATATATATATATATTTATTATATTATTATATATGTATAAAAATGTTTTATTATATATGTGGAATTAATTTTAGTGAATGAATTAATAAAAAATTTTTTATTTAAAAATAAATTTTTTACAATTTAAAGCTTTGAAATCACTATTTTAAAATTCCATTAATTTCCATAAATTACCATATATGCTAATTCCAAGGCTTTCAATTACCAGTGAAACTCTAACGTTTAAGCTAAAGGTACAGCGGTAATAAAACAGTGGTTATGATTATCCAATAAGTGGAAAATATTTTTACCATAGATATCAAAGTCCCACATCTCACAGCTCATCTGAATGAAAATGTAAACCATCGCTGACGTGGACCGAAATACAACCTGGAAGAAAGAAACCGTCAAGATACGCAAAATGAGATAAACAACCGAATATAAAGCCATTTTTAAGATGTTATCACCCTTGTATCTTCACTAATGTAGCCACAAGTAACTTTCTCTCCTTTAACCCACAATTCACTGGCTTGGGCCCTGAAAACACATTTGAATGAAGATTATTATTCAGTTTTACATACGTTATGTGCATTTAATTGATGAGGTTGTACCTGATGCCCGCAAACTCTACTTTCTGGGTCACATAAGCACATGTGCTCACCTGATGGAAGCATAAAGACAGTCACGGAGACGCTAAGCTGGCATTATTATGAGACATCAAGTATGCAGTTTTACTAAGATGAGTTACTCACTAAACCCTTCTTCAGTCTCCACATGTCTCCTCTGCCTATATACTGATCTTTGAAGGTGAGCTCAACGAGATCCAAAGTCACATCCTGTTATATTTAAAGCATAAATTATGAGGCCGTCCTATATTATGAATATTTTGTATATTCACATTGCTTCTTAAATACCTTTGGATCCACAATGTTGATGATAACATCCTGGTAAGCTCTGAACTTGAAGGCTTGAGCTACTGTCTGATCAACACTGATGGTTTCTGTTAGTGGGAAATTATAAAAGAGTCAAGATAAAGCTGGAATAAGGCTGATTATTTTATTACTATACTAGTCAACATTTGAAGTGGATCAAAAAAGTTTATCAAAGTTGTCCTAAGACAAGAATGGGTATTAGGGATTGATTTTATGTAAACTTTTTGAATGGTTTTGATCCACTTCGAATGTTGACTAGTGTAGTTAAGTGAATAAAGCATTAAAGAAACGACATGCAATTTTTGCTTTAAAAAAAACAACAACTAGCAAAATCCTGGAATGTTTGTCCCAAAAAACTTAATTTCTCCTTGACTGAACAAAGAAAGACATAAAGATCTTGGATAACATGGGGGTGAGTAAATTATCAGATTTTTATGAAAGTGGAATAATCCTTTAACAGCATCATTAAGGTGCAATTTTGTTTTTGTATGGTGACCTGTAGTGGCAAAAACTGCATATTGTGCCTTTAATTGACAACTTACCTTTTTGAAGATCTTCTTTTAAACTTTTGACCTGCAGCAGCAGAGGACTAAAACAAAAAGAGTTATAAATAAAGATAATAAAATAATAATATTAGTGGGTACTGTTGTTTACATAAAATCATCCTACCTACATAATGTAAAAAACATTCTGTGAAAATATAACCTTGATATCTTTAATATTGACTGAGTAAAATCAAACTTTGATGATCTTATTCTTATAATTAGATTATGAGATTTTAGCCTGGATTTTTACAGACAGGATCACACATTGTAAATAGAGGTTTTGACATACAATTATTTCATATTTAATACAATTTTATTTTTATGTCACCAATTAAATTTAAGCAAATTTGTAACACTGGCACTGCCCGTGTGTTCCATTGTACCAAAAGTCAGATTTTCTCACCTCAGCTAAAATGCAAACGATGTTATTTCTAACGGTGAAAGCTCCTCTTACCTGTATTCATCATTTGGGTGTGCAATCTCAACTATATCCCCAAGTTTAACTTGAGGAAATACCTTAGGATTCATCATCAATTCATCATCTGCAGAAAAACAGAAAGTGTCAGCAAATGCATGCAGAGAGATATACATAACAATGTGTGTTGAGATAATATTGTATGCACTAGTCAACTAAAACTAATGCTGTGGTAATAAAATATTTTTTCTTTAGCTCCACTGTTGAAAACAATACAAATTTGAATAATCTACATTTATAAAAAAAAACATTATGAACAACCAATTGTTTACCAATAATTGTTTATTATTTTATATATTTAGGTTTTATATATTTATTTTATTGGTTCCCATTTGCCACATAACATCCCACCAATAAAAACCAAAATATTATCAGTAGAGACCCAAAGAGGCCATTATAGTTTTCATTAAACCCATTCTAATGTATGCAATGCTTTCTCTTGTTTATTCAGCAGTTATCAAAGTAATTGAACTTATAATAACAAAAGACTTACCGCTCCCTCCAAAGCCCTTCTTGTGCACCACGAGCTTGTAGGACTTGATGGCCTTCATAGTTACAGTCATTGTGATATGTAACGTTAGCAGATATAAAACTCACACACCCATTAACATATGGTTTAATATTGAGGCATTCTACAGAGTTTCATTGCTGTACTGTATTATTCCGGTCGACATGATACGAATAAACAGATATGCACTTCCCTAAAGTAGTATTTATATTGTAAAAATGATACAAACTCGTGACAGTATGTCATTCTGCCGTTTGTTTACATGGTTGCGAGACCCTTTACTAAAATCTCGCGATGGTCGCGCTGCAAATAACTTTTCCGGTTTTTAAGCTGTAAATTATTAACAATCATATGTAGCCCGTCAACGCGTAATTAAACGTTTATTAAACGAAATAATTCAATAAATATACTGGTATTTGAACAAACTAGTAACTAGTAGAGCCTAGAGAGGCTTCTTCGGGTTTATTCATAGAACAGGATGCACAGCACCACCTAGTGTATTGGAGGTCACGTAACACCCAAACGAAATGTATTGGAATAGGAATTGCAATTTATTAAAACAAATATAATACTTTAAAATAGACCATTTAACATATTTGAAGATACAAAATATGGTACTTTATTTGTAGAAAAGGCCTAGAATAATAAACAGCAATCTGTTACACTTGATGATGTCTCTTTTCAGATATATTGCCTCTTTTAATTTTATCACTCACTGTACATACATTTCTTTATCCGGGGTAAAGAGAAATACTGATTAACAATTTCATTAAATGGGCTGAATTATGCATGCTAAACTAAATACAAAACTTTGCAACATAACACAAAATATAATTATCAAATGGCAGTGATTTATGCAGCAGTACAAAATACTGACTTCAATATTACATATAAATCATAATTCATTTGGAGTCCTATGTCAAAAATCCTTAAATGTAATTGTAATCTTCTCATAGAGGGTAAGCGCTGTTCAGTACTGCAGTGATGCACCAGCCCAACAGTTGGTTGTGTCAGATAAACATATCCCTTTATCCACTATGTTATCTAGTACTATGAATCAACAACAAGACTTCTTCATTGGCTTAGCTGCAGAATCCTCCATCGCTTTATCGTCTGTTATAAGAAAGCCATATGCATATTTAGAGGGCATTTATTACACCTTACAATACATTTACACTGTATTTGACCAATAGTGATTATATGTAATGGCTTACTCAGAATACTTCCATCTCCAATCTGAGCGGTGCTGTTTCCTGTCTCAAGGTCCTTCAGAATGGCATCTTCAAAGGCCAGAGCTGCTACACGAAAGAAAAACTCTGACACGTTCTCTCCTATAACAAACCCAACAGTGAGCCAATGCTTCTTAAAACACATGGATAAATATATCATATAAGGTGCTTTGGATTAAAAGTTCTGCAAAATGCATAGGTTGATTTTCTCGAAAAGTGTAAACACTTAGGCACAAAATTGCTCTTTTTGAGTCTCCTGACAAAGAAACATGTGCTGAATCGTTTGTGAAAACTTTCTTAAAAATGTGTTATTTTTGTGTCCCTGGAGGTATATTTAGCCTGGCAAAATGATTGTACCTGTTTTCGAAGACACCGTCCAAAACTCAGCGTTCATCTCTCCTGCAATCTTTATAGCATCTCTCTCTGTTCTCTGGCACTCCTCTGAAGACTTTATATAAAGACAGCAGGGAGCCTTTAATAGCTTTTATACACTTCTGTGTGTACAGCACCTGTACATGTGTGTTTCGGAGAGAATTATACTCACCAGGAGGTCTCTTTTTGTGCCAACCAAGAAAACGAAACAAGAGTTTGGTTCATTTTCCTTTAGAGCCTCACATAACCACTGTCTAAAAAACATCAAAAATCAATAAATCATTATTTTTCTAAAAACAGGCTTTGAGACGAATTCAAAACACTATCACGGATTTTCACTTGAAACAGAACTTACTGTGTGTGTTCCAATGTCTTGATATCAGCCATGTCGAAGACAGTTACAATAACTAAAGGAAAAACTGAAAAGATTACAATGGTGTTTAAAAGAGGGTCAACCTGCAAATTCGGTAAGCAACTTACCCTGAGCACCTCTGTAATATGCTGATGCAATGCATTTGAATTTTTCCTGACCAGCAGTGTCCCATCTACAAATAATGAAATGTGCGAAATCAAATAAGCCTGTAAATTAAATATGAATAACTCACATAACTAACATTTATAGAAAAAAGCTAATGTGTTACTTTAAAGGTCCCCTAATATGGTAATTTTTCAAGATGCAATATTGGTCCCCAGGTGTCCCCAGAACGTGCCTGTGAAGTTTCAGGTACAAATTATATATAGATTATTTATTATACCATTTTGAAAAGGCCTGTTTTTGTGACAAAGCTGAAAGTGGCAAGTTCAAAATTTGAAAATCTTTTTAAAAAACGTGTTTTAAAAGCATGCATCAGGTATATTTCAATGCACATAGTGTATTTATGTTAATTTTATGCAATAAAAAATACATTTGTGTCATTTTTATGAATGTTAACCCTTAATGCACCTAAAAATGTCAAATGGTGTGACCGCCAATTGCGCCAAAGAATGAGAAATATTAAATATTTTATCCACCTTAATGGCATGTAAATGTTATCATCATAAAGAAATAGTTTTAAAATATAATTTTATTAGTTACTTCTAAATGGCAATTTTTATGTGTTTTTGTAATATTTGTCCTTACACATGCTGAAAACAGCTCTGTTTTCTAAATCATTTTTGTAAATATGTATGTAAAAAAAATCATATTACACTAAACTAGATAATATTATTATATTATTATAATTATATTATATTCCATATTTTTTATAAATATATTTAGATTTTAATTAAAAAAAATACTAGTTACACCAAATGACATAGACCGGTTACACCACATTGACATTTTTGCAATTATTCCCCAAATGTTGTTTCAAAATAAAATAAAACCAGAAATTTTAGACTTGGTCCTCAAAAAAGAGAATGTTTGTAATCTGCAAATTTATTTTAAAATTTTGACCCTTTTTACATTTAATTGAACCATACGGACACAAAATAATTAACGTCAGGTCTTTGACCCGTGTGTCTCTTTAAATGCAAATAAGCTGCTGCTTCCCTCCCCATTTACTGTTATCTAGACCGAAAACATACACTGTTTAAAAAACAATCATTATTCATTCATTTATTCAATACATTGTTCATAATGAATGTGCGGTAATGAATTGTGTAAGAAGATTTTAAAATGATGACCTAACTGTGGTCTTTGGACGTTTGTGGGCGGGGCCTGTGCAAAGTGATGTCAGTTTGCTCAAAAAATCGTGTGGGCAGATTTTTATCATTCAGATATGTTTGTACACAAACAGGTGACACACAATTATGCTAAAATAACATGTACAAAGTGAATTTTTCATATTAGGTGACCTTTAAAACATGTAACTACTCACATTTGAAGAGAGTATGGAAGCCCAGCCATCTCAAATCGTTCAATCTCAAAGTCAACACCAATAGTGGCCTTGTAATCTCTCTCAAACACATCCTTACAGAACCTGTGACATACAAGCAGATCTTAATAGACCTACTGTAAATGTCCATGAGAAATACAGCATTACATCACAAAACAGCGGTTAAGCATTGTTGCCAACACATTTTTGTCACATACAGCACTGCAAACTATTATTATATTTATTTTCACACATTTAAAGAAATTCAATACATTTACCTGTTAATTAAACATGTTTTTCCAACATTGAGATCTCCAACCACCACTGCTTTCGACATCTTAAGCCTGTCGTATCTGCAAAATGCCAAATGAAACAAACTTAAAAATACTGTAATCTATTCTAACAATCAGCGTTATCATAACGTATATGAGAGATATAGAGTAACTAACTTACTAACCCTTGTAGGCGAGCAGCCCTGTCTTGGCAAGCCATTTTAGCTTTTGTATTCCAGTCATTTTTCATCTGTAGGCAAGCTTGAGGATTATAACACTACAAAATTAAAGGGGACAGAGAATGAAAAACCATTTTTACCTTGTCTTTGTCGAATAATGGTAGTCTACCCACATTCACAAACATACAAAAAGTGCTAAACATGCTAAACATCTCAGTCTCATAGAAATTCCTCTTTTAGAAATGTCAGCCAGAAAACGGCCCAATCTGAAAAACTGATGCTTATGACATCACAGGCATCTAACTGCCCCTCCACTTTAAAATAATTGGCTACATTTTTTGAGTGGCAGCAAAGTCAGCCAATCAGTAATGAGATTGCAAGTTAAGCCAGTAGGGGGAGCCAAATAGGTGCAAAACCACTTGTTTAAAATACCCCACCTTAATAGAGCTATCTGAGAGAGGTTTTTAGGAAGCTTCTAAGCCATTACAGACCCAAACAAAAACATTTTTGTCTACATGTCACATCACAGAACAAGGATAAATACCCCGTTCAATCATTCTATGTCACCTTTAAAAGGAGACAACTTATAACTGCTGATCAGATCACTATGTAATAAACAACATCCAATCCGGGACATCTATAAATTCACAGAATCATCTTTTTATAATCATTTTATTTCATCAGAATCAGCTGAAGTCCTGTGATCCTGTAACTCTCATCTGGTGGTGAAGCTCCTGGATGTCACAGGTTTTCAATTTAATTTCCTGTGTTGGTTTCCAAAATGTTCACTTCAGAACATACTGTAACTAAAATACTGTAACAAATTTAAAATGAAAGCTAATATCAAACAAAGTAATGTGATTTTAGACTTTGATGATGTTTACCTTGGGAAATTTCGATATGATCCTGTCTTTGCTAACAGGAGGGTTGAAATGCATTGTCTTGTCAGCAGGTTGTCCGGGAAACTCTCGCCTTTAAAAGACACACAGTGTCAGCACAATCACATATTGTGTTTACTCTGTACATTTACAACCACCTACTTTATCCTATGTTATAGCAATATGTATACAGTATACTCTGTGTATACTATATCCTAGTACCAAGACAGGATTTTATTTTTTAAAGGCATCATATATAATTATTACTATTTAATGCTTAAATGGTTTAGATGTCTCTTTAATAAGGTTCTTTGTAACCCATTGACTAAACCAAGACTAAAAAGTGTGCTACAGTATATTTAAGCCTAAATTAGAAAATTTCTCTATAAGCACTAATGAAGAAGCACCGCTATGTTTATAGCACGGGGCTGATGATGACATAACATAGTGCTATAACTGCGCAAATGATTATTTTATACATCGTTGAAAAGCATTCATTCAGTTTTAGCGCTATAAAATGCACGGTGTTGTAAAATACTAGTATGTTGCCTGTTACTCACGGATTTTTGTTACTGTAGTGCCCCGTTTATTTCCCGCAGAGTATGCACGGACTCTCCGCATCAAATCCTCCCGTAATCTCCATGGCAACCACGAGCCGGAATTCACCGTCACGTGATGCAAGTATCGCGAGGTAATTGGGTGTGTTCGACTTCATGCGGCGCAGAGCCCTTAGTAGCATGCGGCGCTGCGCAGATCGTTTAGCGTATGACATCACAGTACCGCGAGAGCGACTAGAGCGCTATGCTGTGGCCATGGATACATTTATTATAAACTAAATCTATACTGCTGCTGATATTATACTGTTGATGATACAACAAAATAATGCAATGATTTGTTAATATATTATGCAAGGTGAACTAACAATGAACAATCGAATTAACAAAATGTAATTCGTAAATAATAAACTGTACTTTGCATCACATCAATCATTTCATTGTGCAAACTGTCACTGACATCTGCACATATGATAAATAATTAAATATTAATAATAATAATAATAATGAAATTGTATGCTTAAAAACATCTTAAAAATATTGTTCAGTGTTGTGCACACAACCCCAAATTGAAAAACAAAATAAATCCTCAATATTTAAACACGTTTCATTCAGAAAAAAATGTTTTTAATAAGCAAGCTTTGTTTCAAATAACATCTCCAGAAACTTTGTATCATTTTTGTTTTGGCTTCACACAGACCGCATTCATAGTCTGAATGGCCACAGAGTGGCAGCAGATCCTCTTTAACGCTGTATATTTTTGTAGTGCTGTGTCATCCCAAGCTATATGTTAAGTTATATATTAATGCATATTTATTTAATACACTTGAACATATACCGTTAGGAACACCTTTATATAGTTAGTATATATTCTTTTTTTTAAATAAGGATGAAAATTGCCAAGCTAAAAAAAATTATAGTTCAGTTTAAAAGCCTCAAATCATTGTCAGTAGGCCAGACTTTTTGGTTTATAATAACTATCTTTTAAATGTGCACCAAGCCAAATTTGGCCAAATTTGATGAACAGGAATACCTCAGTTTGGCCTTGAGTATTAATGCATTTCACAATGATCAATAATGATTGAGAGTCTTGTAGTATTTAAGTTACTTGACTCAGTGGTTCTTAAACTTTTTTTGCCCCCCCCCCCCCAAAGAAAATTTATGACAAAAACTGTTCTGAAATTTAACATTTTAAGAGGACCCTGTCCCGGGTCCAGAATTTCGTATTTTGACTTAATATAAAAGATTCTTTTAATCTTTGATGCTCCGTCATTGACCCCAGTAACACATATGAGATACTGTTTGAAAGCTTAGAGTCTCTACTTTCTGCAGATATGCATCACTTTGACACATCTTTTACTGTAAGAAAGTTATTTACACTTAATTTACACTATCACCCCCCCAATATTTTATTATATCATTTAATATTTACATATTTCATATTTTTCAAAAATGACAAACATGGGCAAGTCTTATATCAAATGAAAGCTCTCATTCTCAGGAATAAGGCTACAGTGTTATTTTTGATCTATTATCAACACATATCCAACAATCATCGAATGAAAAATAAGGTAAAAAATGGTCTTTTGTAAACATATGTGAAACTTGAGTGTGGACTGCCTCAGATAGCACATATAGCCACAAATGATACACCATCTTTTATTTTAGGTCCTACTCTAAACAATGAGTCCATTCACAGCATTTTCTTTGGTTGTGTGCATATATAATCCCTTGCTATTTATTATATGTGCAAAACAAAAAATTAATATTTATATGAAAAATGTATTTTCACACCCTTTAGTAAAATGAGAATAACTTTTGAATGTGACATGCTAAAGAGTTCATTCTTTTTTTGGGTGTTTACTGTCTGCTGCTGCTAACAACCAGAACTGTCTGCAGTCTGTTAGAGCACACAGAACCAGAGTTATACACTATCAAAGACAGTATTTACAACATAAAAAAGAAAATTTTGTGTTTTATCATATGAAAAACAACATAAATAACAATATTTGTCACAAACAGCAGCTTTTTATGTAACTTCAAAGGGTTTTCTTTAAAATGATATAAAGAAATTGCATTTATTCCACTGTATGTGGTTATGGGAGCACTTCAAATGTTTTTAGGCAGAAATTGTATACAAAAAGGGTATTATTCCTCCCTTCAGTTGGAGTAAAATAACTTTTGCATAGATTATGATAGAGAAAAAATTCCTTTTTCCTCTGTAAGCTGACAATAGCTGGAATCAAACAAAACTATCTGCAGGGACCTGAGATACCCAGGGCCAGAGTTATATACTTTCAAATAAAAACTTTAGAAAAAAACATCAAAAAGCGCCTATTTATTTTTGTGTTTATTAGAGAACTGATATCACATACAACCATGTTGAGCACTTTCAACAGTGTTTTATGTAATTTCAAAGGGTTACCTGCAAAATGATACCAAACTTTTGTATGTAAACCTCTGCATGTGGGTATGGGATGCTTTTGAAATTGGGTAGGCCAAATCCAAGCGAAAATCCCCAAAATAGCTTCAGGGTGTAAGAAGTTAATTAAACAAAACATATTAAGTTATACAAAGTAGTGCTGTTGGTTAGTAGCCTTATTTTTTTAGGTTTAATTACACAGAATTCATGATAAATTAATGTATTTTATAAAATGTCATAAAACTGGGGCCCCCCTGGCACCATCTGGCCGCCCCCCTGGGGGCCCCGGTCCCCAGTTTGAGAACCACTGACTTAACTGCATAACTGAACAAACTACCCCTCATATGTTACACTATTACTTTTCACATTTTTCACATAGAAGTACCATATTTTATTCCCCAAAGAACCGTTCAGTCAAAAATTCATTTAAAAAACCCACTTATTTCTGATCTTTTGATAGTCTGTATAACATTTTACCATTACCAAGAACCTTTTGTGAAGGGAACCTTTATTTTTAAGTGCATAAACATTGCTTATTGGACACAATAGTCTCCCTTGCAGCGAGAACGTGTTGCAGATCACTATCATTAATAAAGTAGTCACACACACAATTACGTCCATGATTGTATCAGTGACCTATATTTCAAACCCAAGTAACCCAGCTATTTTTTAATAAATGAATTAGAAACGGGTCAATTTATGAATCCTGTCAGGAAAATACCCAGGTTGTCTATTTCACCCCCATAAAAGCAATGAAAGAAATATTTTCACAGAAAATTACGCCTAGTTTTGGGCCATTTAGATTTTCATGACAATCAATCACATTTTTCCATTATTTCTCAATACTGTAATAAAATTTACTCGCATTATTGTGATATGAAAAAATATACAATGTAAAACATTCATAAATCTTTCCAGTACTTAGCAGTAAACTGACATACATACAGCATTTACTGTACTGTACTATGGTTTTGGGTGTGAAATGTGACCTTGGCGTGATTGATTTTGAGTCACACAAACATTTGGTTTTATCATGACTCCAGTTTGTCATTGCAGTTGTTTATTATAGTGAAGAATGAGGTTAAATCGCATGCATGTGTTCTTTCTTCATTTCGTCTTACTGTTTCCTTCCCAGCTGCTCATGACAGTCATATGGTCCCTGTTGGCTGGCCCTCCTGCTCAGCTCATCTGTTTACAGAAAACAAATGTCCTCTTTTAACCACCAAGAGTTTAGTTTTGTCACATTTATATTGTAAACCAATACGTGACACCTATTATCTCACTGATAGACACACCCCGTGTCTCTCGATTTCTTTAATTCATTCATGTGACCACACCCTTGTTGTCTGCCTGCTGTGTTTGTCCACATTTCTTCAGCATTACACGTGAAATTCACGGGCATCAGTTCCACGAATGTACCTTTATTTCATTTACACTCACAATGGGAAGAGACGTGATTTGTTTGTGGCCATCAAAGTATGTTTGTGGCCCACTTTTATCTACAAAACACATTGGAATTACAATATTATACCCTTAGAACCTATTGTGTAATATTTAAGGACACATTTGGTAAAAACAAGGAAAATTTTTTGCACCAGTTAAATGTTAGGGGTACAAAATATTGAACTGTACCTTTAACAGTACACAATAGATCCTTACAGCAGTGGTTCTCAAACTGGGGTCTGGGGCCCCCAGGGGGGCCGCGAGATGGTGCAAGGGGGAGCCCCAGTTTTATGACATTTTAAAAAATACATTAATTTATCATGAATTCTGTGTAATTAAACCTAAAAAAATAAGGCTACTAACCAACAGCACTACTCTGTATAACTTAATATGTTTTGTTTAATAAAAATGTTACATTTTAGAACAGTTTTTTGTCATTAATTTTCTTTGGGGAGGCGCGAAGGAATGCACCATACACAAGGAGGGCCGCATGCGGAAACTTTTTGAGAATCACTGCCTTACAGTAATATACCCAAAAAGGTAATAATAGGAAGATGTTGGGGCTATTTTGTCACTTATTGGGCAGTATGCTAGCTGGAGCCATTAACTTCCTGTCTTTATGCTAAGGTAAGCTAGCGGTGGGTGCGTCAGACTGAGTTACGGCACACACGGACATGAAAAAGGTGTGTATGGACTTATCAAACACTGGGGGATATGGTGAATAAGCTTAAGTCCTAAAAAGTCGGCGTGTTTCTATAAAATATGGTATAAAAAGGTCACACAATTTGACATTAGTTTTGACAATAACATTTTCTTTTAAAAATGAATCAGAGATTACACAGCATTTATAAAGAAGAGGTTAATAAAAAAAAATTCTGGATCATTTTTAACCCATGGTTGGGTCAAAAAGGACAAGCCCAACCATTGGGTTAAATGGAGTGGTTAATTTATAATCCAATTATTTTTTAAATATAAATAACCCATATTTATTTAGTGAATAGGAGTTGTTTGTTTATTGTCGTTGTTTCCTTAGCATGTGCTTATTTTACAAACATGATTTGTAAACTCTGTCACCCTTGTAAAAAAAAATGCTTGAAACTTCCCCTATTTCACGTAGGTTTTATTAGTAGCTACAGCGCAAAGAAGCTTCTGCATTTTATAAATGTCTCCTATTTTGCAGCTTTAACACCTTCTGCTTTTAACAACATCAAATGTGCTTTAATAAATTTGGTTTTAAACCATTTCTCAATTTATTCTTAATTAAAACTGAATATTTGTTAGTATTTATAAAGTTTAAACACAATATCAAATCTGATGGTGCCGATGCATAACGCAGGAATTTGCTAAAAAAAAAATAGGATAGAAATGAAAGTCATTTTTTATTATTTACATAAAATCCTACTACATAATGTAAAAAACATTCTTGATATCTTTACTATTTGACTGAGTAAGATCAATGATTGAAATCAAACTTTGATGCTCTAATCTCAAAATGAGATTGAGACTTCAGCCTGCATTTCACAGATAGGGTCACAAATGCAATTTTACGAGAAAAAGGAAGAAGCTGGTGGTTGCTCCAGAACAAAAACAAAACAGTATTTTGTTTCATCCTCTCAGTTCTGCAGGCTATTTATTCTCGGTATTTTCCAGAGACAGACGCAGTCACCGTTGCCTTTCATTGTCAGTTCAGTAAGTAACTGATAACAAGATTCTCGTTTTGGGTGTGCTGTACCTTTAAGATTTAGTGTCATGATAAACAATGGATCGTGTTACTAATGGCAACAATGAGGTGTCATTCTGGGTTTGGCCACTAATGAGTTTAATATGCATGGCCATCACTTCTTCTCTCTCACTCTCTCAGGTCTTTGTACTACAGACTAGACTCTCTCTACAGACATAAATCAATTAAAAAAGAATTTAATTGCACATCTAATTAGCATGATTAATGCTGGTGGTGCAATGCATCAGATTAAATAATGAAGAGTTTCCTAGAATGTGAACTAAGAACGGATGCAGAATGTGACCATTTTCTCAATCTGTAGCATTTGGCACTAATAGGTTTGGATATGTTAGTCTTCAAATGAAGTGGAGCTCCATGATGTTTTATCGCAAAGGCAATTCAGGCCATATAGGTTAAGTGATCTTAACATTTAATGAAGCTAAATATGGTGTTATGTTAGTATATGCAAGTCGTGTCGCTGCCCCACCATATTTGCAACGCAGATTCTGCGCATGCGCAAAGTCAATCTCCCGGAGGATTCAATCTTTATCGATTGACAATTACCTCGTGGGACAAAGTGGCCATTGTGACCATTGCAATCTTCTTCATTCATATCAATACCAGTGACACATCTTGTTAATATTAAAGGGGCACTCCACTTTTTTTGAAAATATGCTCATTTTGCTCAGCTCCCCTAGAGATAAACATTTGATTTTTACTGTTTAGGAATTCATTCAGCTGATCTCCGGGTCTGTCGCTAGCACTTTTAGCATAGCTTAGCATAATCCATTGAATCTGATTAGACCATTAGCATCGTGCTAGAAAAACCAAAGAGTTTCGATATTTTTCATATTTAAAACTTGACTCTTCTGTAGTTACATCGTGTACTAAGACTGACAGAAAATTAATTAATTAGTTGCGATTTTCTAGGCAGATATGTCTAGGAGCTATACTCTCATTCTTGTGTAATAATCAAGGACTTTGCTGCCGTAACATGGGTGCATTACTAAGTACCCGAAAATAGCCCACTTGGTAACTTTTACGTAGTAAACGATGTAAATACATAAGTGTCAAGTTTTAAATAAGAAAAATATCGGAACCTTTTGGTCATTTTTGAGCACAATGCTAATGGTCTAATCAGATTCAATGGATTATGCTAAGCTATGCTAAAAGTGTACCACCAGACCCGAAGATCGGCTAAATGGATTCCAAAATGATAAAAATGAAATGTTTATCTCTAGGGGAGCTGGAAAAGGAGCCTATTTTTAAAAAAAAGTTAGCTGATATCCTACAACATTTGATAAAATTTGCAGCAAAAAATACACTGTAAAAAAGATTTAATGGTTTAACTAAAAAAAAAATTTTTCCTGGCTGCCTTAAAATTTTAAATTAATTTAACTTAAAAAATCTTAGTTAACTTTGTCAAGGCGAATAAACTTGAATAAACAAATCAAATTTTAAGGCAGTTTTGCAGTGCAAACTTATATAGAAAATATGACTCCCTTACATTGACATTCTACCCAAAAATCAAATAAAATGATATTTTCATAAAGAAATTAATTTAGGAGCTGTACTTTTTTATGCATTTATGACATTTAAGGACACATATTGAATATTTAACCACAAAATTCAGACAATTTGAGTTTTTTTTTGTGTGATATGTTTTAGATTTGCATTACAGTTAAACCACAGCACAGTACATAAACCTGTAATGCAACTTCTTTCAAAACTTCAACAAATTCAATGTTGTCTAAATTTATAAATAAAATCATTAACTTTACTTATATGACTCAAGCACATTTTTATTGAGACGCACTTACAGGATCTTTTCTGTAAATTCATTCACTCAGTAATATTTAGTTCATGCCTCCAACTTGATGCATAAAGCAATTTTTATAAATACGTACACTGTACAAAAAAAATGCAGCATTGATGGCAAATCAACATAGATTTTTATGTTACTTTAACTTAACAAATTAAGTTAAAACAATTTCAGCTAGTTTTTACAAGTTATGTCAACTTATCACAAGTCTTAGTAGGTTAAGTAGACTTGCAAAACCAATTTGTTTGAATTTCATGCTGCATTTTAACAGTGTAATATTACTATTATCAGAAATGTTTAACTGTGTCACAAAAAAGTAAAACTGCAATAAATGTCTCTACAGTAGGTGTGTGAAAATGCAGGTCAAACGTTAGAAATGATGTGTAACTTCGAGCATCAAGAGTTTATGAATCCTCATTCTACCCAACACAAGTAAACAAACAAGCAGTGCAAACATTTGCATAATTCATTTTATTTACTATTATTGTTCTCTTAAAGTAATTATTTGTTTCTTTTTTGGTGGACATCCTGTAAAATCAATCCTGCAGCCCTTAGTTGGGTTTGTTGTACATCATAGCTAAACAGAAAGATTGGAGAGGGGGCGGAGCTTGCATCTGTCAATCAGCCCTGCATCTTAAAAGGTGATTCAATTTTTTTCATTGTTACACGTGTACCTCACTGCATTGTATTATTTACAGCATCGACACCGGAGTTACTGCTCTTTTTTCTCATGGTTGCTCGCTTTTTATTTGCAGAGGAGTAAATCGAGCTCGTGCTGGGTTTAGGTTGACTTGTTTTTGCAAACAAAACTCTTTTCAATAAATACCTGTCAAGAAATAACTGTACAGACGTACACAGTGTTTGACTTTAGATATTTTTGGAGCGTGTTAATGAAATGAAAAACATAAGGAGATCAAACTATAATTTTTTAAAATGCCAAAGTAACAAAATCATGCATATTTTGTTTCAATATATATACTTTTTGTCCATAAAAATTAAAAAGTAACATAATTAACGGGATTTTATATTTACACTTCAATTGGCACTGTTCAGTTTTCTTTTTCTGGAATGATCATTTTCAAAAAACTCTTGTTCACTGCAGTAACACTCTCATAGACAGAAAAAATTCTGGATAAAAAAAGAAACAAAAAGAAACAAAAAATAGATTGTTTCCTGGCGGTCAGATAGCCAAAAATAAACTACAGTGTGAATGTGTTTAAAAAGCTTCAGAAAGTGGCAGTTTTTACCTTTGGAGCAGAACCGTATGACATCAGTTTGTTTTTTACTTTCTGTAAGGATACTTTTAAGCTCTCATAAACAAGCGTATTTTATATAAACTCTTTATACCTTCTTTAAAAGCAGCATTAATTGAATCAGGCAAATCAAAGACCATATAATAAAGAGGAAAATGTAAAGGAATAGTTCACGCCCAACACCAAAAATAAAACATTTCTGTCATCATTTACTCTCTTTTATGGTTTTCAAACCTGCATGATTTTCAGAGACTTTCAGCAGAAATTTCCAACTGCTGTTTTAAATACAATGACAGTCAATGGTGACCGAGGGCTGACAAGCTTAAGAAATTGTCATAAATCCGTTCATACAGCTTAATACAATAGCTTTTTAAGAAACTAAATATTCCTTGATAATTTTTTTGTTTTTTTGTTCAACTTAAAAAAGTAAGTTACCACTGCCTTATCATTGCGCCATGTTACGGCAGCAAAGTCCTTGATTATTACGCCAGAATGAGAGTATAGTTCCTAGCCATATAGAAAATCACAACTTTAAATTTTCCGTCTGTCTTAGTACACGATGTAACACGATGTAAGATTCAAGTTTTAATAAGAAAAAATCTCGAAACTCTTTGGTCATTTTGGAGCACGATGCTAATGGTCTAATCAGATTTAATGGATAATGCTAAGCTATGCTAAAAGTGGTACCGCCAGACCCGGAGATCAGCTAAATGGATTCCAAAATGGTAAATATCAAACGTTGAACTATAGGGGAGCTGGAAAATGAGCATATTTTCAAAAAAAGTGGAGTGTCCCTTCAAAATTAGAGTTGGAGTTAATCTAACTTAAAATATTAGTTAAATAATAAAAAATGTTGTTTCAACTAATATTAATAAAAGTAATAATAAATAATAATAAAATAATAAATAATAAAAGTTGAATTAACTCATTTTAAAGCTTACTTCCAAATCCCATTCACGTTTATGTAAAGACATCATAAAAGGAATTATGATGCACTAGATCTGAATGTGCACATATTAAAAATACACAAACGACTAGGGCTAGTATTGAGACACAATTTGGCGATTCAATTCGATTCTTTTTTTTAGCTTTAGTTCGACTCAATATCGACTAGTTATCAATATTCATTCAAAATTTTCATTTTGGATAACTTGGTGTACTGTCACTTTAAGTGTTATACATGTACATCTACATTGTAATGCCATCGGATACAATATACTCTAACACATGCGTTTTCTTTCTGAATTGTTCACAAAACACACTACACTTACGAGGACAATCGTGGCATTTTGCGTTAATATCTCCATTCAAGTGCTAGATAACGTCAACCCAGCATTTGGGCGCAGTCTGAAGCCTTGAGATTCGACTTTCAGGGTGCACATATTGGATGTGCGAACATGCACACAAAACGTACATTACGCGATCTGTTTCACGTCTTGTTTGTTTGAATATTTTAAAGGCCTTGATAAACAAGTGCAAATGACAAACTTTTGCGATGGTATGGCACTGGCCCAATATTTCATGCTTTCCCCTAGGCCATCGGGCGCTCTTGTCAAGCCCTGCCTCTAAAGTAAAGCATCCGATTTTGCGAATAGATATTGTTTTGTTAAATTGAAGATAGATTAAAATCCGAGAATTTGTGTTTTGTCCAAAATTGAAGCTTCACAGCCCCTGGTCATCATTTACTGTCGTTATAAGACAAAAAGCAAAGGGAACTGCCTAACATCTCATTTTCTGTTCAAACAAATGGCAGGAAATCAACCAGGTTAGGAAAAGCATGATGGTATCACAGAATTGTACTTTATTTTTGGGTGCACTGATAAGGAAGTCCTGGCGTTTCCCAGGGAAGATAGGGGCAGATTTGTATCCAGTGTTTCCATGTTAAACGTGCGTGACAGCTGATCCCATTGCAAAGTCTGTTTTGTGTGAACAAACATAATGTGTGTGTGTGTGTGTGTTTGTGTCGACATACGCATGTTCAGTGCAAACACATGTATAGCAACCTTGTAAAATCCTCCTTGACCTTTTAGTTTTTGACATTGATAAATCTAACAGGATGGCAGCACGTAGCCCTCCCCTCCGGGCCTCATCCGACTTTCCTGTTTTAACAAGCGTTTTTGCGGGAACCCGGACGGATCGACGGAGCGGCCTTGGTGTTTTTTTGTCGTTTCCCGAGCCTGCCCTCTCGTTCTAGCAGAGCCCGATGTACTTGAGATTGTTTTGGATGATTACGTCCGTCACGGCATCGAAAACGAACTGGATGTTGCTGGTGTCGGTGGCACAGGTGAAGTGCGAGTAGATCTCTTTCGTCTCCTTGTTGCGGTTCAGGTCCTCGAACTGCCGTTGCACGTAGACGGCCGCCTCCTCGTAGGTGTTTTGACCCTTGTAGTCGGCGAAGCAGACCGTCAACGGGATGCGCTTGATCTTCTCGGCCAGCAGGTCCTTCTTGTTGAGGAAGAGGATGAGGGAGGTGTTGGTGAACCAGTTGTTGTTGCAGATGGAGTCGAACAAACGTAGGCTCTCCGCCATACGACTCTTTAGAGAAAGAAAACGAGAAAATGGTTAATCGAAGTGCCAGCAGTAAATCTGGAAACTTTAGAAATAAAGTTTGGTTTTTTAACCTTGCCCAGCGTAAGAAGGGAAACACATTTAGTTAACAGAGACACTTGACGATTTAGTGAGCTAAATGTCAATGGAAATTACTTTTCATGAGGACAACAAATCAATTTCAGCAGTGCTATTCATTGTGGCAATAGAGGAAAGATGTCTTAAGTAAAACAAAACTGTTCTGTTAACACACCTAATAAAAGACATACGTATAACCTACTAAGTGGTTTCCTGTAGCTCAATAAGTAGAGCATTGCATTAACAGCAAAGGTCATAGGTTCAACACACATACTGAAACAGCTTGAATGCATATTTGTAAGGGCCCTATAATACACCTGATGCAATGCAGCCCGGCACAGTTAACAATTTCAATACAAATAAAAACAAAGAAATTTTTAACATCAATCTTAAACTGGTGGTCTTCTTCCTCCGCTTAGTTTTTCCGTTTATAAATTCCGCCATCTAAATAGAGAATCAGTATGGCGCGAGCGCACAACTGGCTCTTAAAGGGGATGGGAGATCCAACTCTCATTGGTTTATTGCACGTTACGCCCAAAATACATTCATTACTCGTTACGAGAATAAGAACAACCCATTTAGACGGCGTGCTAGGCGCACAAACCATTTTTCCTGTTGTTAAAGTGAATTCAGACACACCTGTTTAGACTATGCGCTTCAGACCAACTGGCTTTTAAAGGGGATGGGAGATGAGACTCTCATTGGTTTATTGCATTTTACACCCAGAATACACCCATTACTCATTACAAAAATAGGAACAACCCTTTTAGACTGTGTGCTAGGCGCACAAACCATTTTTCACGTCGTTAAAGTGGATTCAGACACACCCGTTTAAACTATGCGCTTTAGACCAACTGGCTTTTAAAGGGGATGGAAGATGAGACTCTCATTGGTTTATTGCATGTTACGCCCAAAATACATTCATTACTCATTACGAGAATAGGAACAACCCTTTTAGACTGTGTGCTAGGCGCACAAACCATTTTTTAATTTAAAATGGATTCAGACATACTTGTTTAGACTGGGCGCTTAAGACATCGTTAAAATAGGGTCCTTTGTCACTTTGGGTCAAAACCAATATCTCATGCCATGCAAACTGCATGTTTATGCTGATAAAAAAATGAATGGGGTTTGTCTCTATGACTGCAGTATAAACCAGACACAGCAATGCCAGAAATCAGCTCAACTGGATACACTGTAAGTCACTTTGGATATAAGTGTCTGCCAAAATGCATAAATATAAATCAATTATATAACACGGTGTCTTGTTCTGCCAATGATAAACGAAAAATGAAGTTTCCAAGCGAGTATGAAAGTCATTTACCATTCTAATGTAATCCAGAAATGAGATTAAAAGTCAAAGGAGGCACAAACAAACAGAAATTCAACAAACAGTAAATGAGCAGTCGAGGTTAATAGCCTTTATTTGTCTAGACCTGCTGAGGTCTCTATTTAACTCAATTAATCACCTGTCCATGTACAATTACCTTGGTGTGCTTGCCAGGCTAACGCCTGTGAAACTGAGATGGAGGACAGGATGTAAATAATCACCATGAAATGCGCAGAACGGTTTTGTTGGCGACATCAGCTGCTGTGACTTTCATGATCCCGATCTGTGCAGCATTTAAATATTTCTAAGACGAAGTGTTTTAGTATACACACAGTCTCATTTATTGCATATCTACACTCTCAGACAAAAGGTACAAATGATGTCACTGGGACGGTACCTTTTGAAAAGGTTGGGTAACACTTTATTTTACAGTTTCTTTGTTACACATGTTACATGTAATAACAGTTAATTATGCATAATTACATGCAACTAACCCTAAACCAAACCCTAATCCTAACCCCAACCCTATAGTAAGTACATGTTATTAATGATTATTACTTAGTACTTAAATGTATAATTACACTGTAACAGTGATACCGTAAAATAAAGTGTGACCAAAGGTTCTTATATGTACCATTTTGGTACAGATATGTACATTTGAGGTACCAATATGCACCGTTTAGGTACAAAACTGTTAACTGTTGTAACTGCTTGTACCTTTTGTTTTAAACTACAAGATTTTAAGTAGCTTTCGTCAATTCTATTCTATTTCATTTATATAGCGCTTTATTGTTTAAATGTTTCAAATCAGCTTTATATTAATAAAAGCAGGAGAAAACACAGAGAAACCAGGGAATAACAAAAGTAGCAGAGTATAGTGGCTAAGATTAAACTCCCTAGGGGATGAAAAATCTAATTTTAGGAAAAAAGTCCTTTGGAAAAAAAAACCTTGAGAGAGAGCCAAACTGTTTTTTTAGAGGATATACTATATATAAGATACTATATTATTAAATTTTATTGGAATATATATATATATATATATATATATATATATCTGTGCAGCATTTAATATCATGACAAATATCATGAAAAATATCATGACATCTCTGCATTATTATATTATACTTATAACATTGATAATTTTTAACATTGAATGCATTTGGCAGACACATATATCCAAAGTAACTTGCAGTGCATTACAGGCTATACATTTTTCAATTTGATACAATCTATGTCTACGGGACAAATGGCTTATGGTTTATTAAAAATCTTATGATTAAATCCATAACCCATAAGTATGAACAATATTAACACTTATCCAAACATCAGTGAATATAAGGGTAGTCAAAAGATTAATCGTGATTAATTGCATACAAAAAAAAGTTTTTTGCATAATTTATGTGTGTGCGCTGTCTGTATTTATTTTATATATAAAAATACACACACACAAACCTTTTTTTGCGGGGGGGTATACGTAAAAGCATCATGTAACAAACATTCTTTGAAAATATAGCCTTGATATCTTTAATATTGACTGAGTAGTCATATCAAAGATTAAAATGAATAATTGAAATGAAACTTTATTGCTCATATTCTCATAATTAGATGATGAGACTTTAGCCTGATTTTCACAAACAGGGTCTTGAATATGCTTAACAGGAATAGTGATGAGGATATGTTTATTATCATAAATGTAGTGTTTACTGTATTTGTGTTTAAGGTTTTTGGGTGATCGTTCATGCAGGTGGATACACAGTCTCCATCTCGGAGCGTGAGGCACAGTGGCTGTAGGCACATGGCTTGTGACTGAGGGAGGAATCTGATATGAAGACTGGGCTGCTGTTTGAAAGGTTATACCAAACATCATCTTGCTTTAAGCAAATCACAAGATCTTCTACTGTATGAGAGAGTGAGTCCCATTCACTTGCCTCAAAAGATACAGAACCTTTAACTATTCAACAACAATTGGTTCCTTGTGCTGGAAAAAGGCTCTTTAGACTATGAAAGGTGAGAAAAAATTGGTTTTGTTAAGAACCTTGGACTGAATGATTCATTGGGGAACCAAAAATGGTTCTCCTATGGCAGGGGTGTGAAACTCAATTTCATCCTGGGCCACATCAGCATTACAATTGCTCTAAAAGGTCTGGTTGTATTTATAAGACTATATAAATGTATCGACTCTTTTATTACACAATTTCTTGGTTATCCTTCATTGTGCAGGTAATAAAATGAGAGGAATTGTCAGATTTCAATAAAGAGTTTTACATGCATTTATCAGACACAGATACTTGTTTTATCTTAATGGGCCCTATCTTGCACCCAGCGCAATTGACTTTGTCAGTGACGCATGTATCATTCGTATTTGCACCGGCGCACGGCGGGTTTTTCCCTCCACAGATGCACGTCGGCAAACTAGGGAATGAACTTGCGCTGCCTGGGCGGTTCAGCGCAAAAAAGGAGGCTTGTTCCGGCGCAAACCATCCCTGATGCTATTTTGCAGTTTCAAAAAACAATTGCGCCACTGACCAGAAAAAACTAGTCTAAAGTCAGTGGCGCGTTGCGCGTTGTTCATTATGCTATTTTAAGGGCGCATGCTTGACCAGGTGTAATCCGTCATAATAATAATAATAATAGCAACCCGCCATGGAACTTGCGCACTTGCGTTTAAAGGGAATGTTGGATGACGTTCTGATTGGTTTATTTGACGTTACGCCCAAACCACACCTATGAATAATGAACCTACTTCAGACCAACCCCTTATTGATTTACGCCTGGCGCAAGAGTTATTTCCCCCGCCAGGAAAATAGCAACAGCGCCCAAGATCCGCCCACAAAGTCACTTGCGCTTTGCGCTTCGCACTTGCATTTCAGATCGTTAAAATAGGGCCCAATGTTTCTTAAGTTGACACAACTTGCCATTTCTGAATTCTTGTTCATTCAACTTAAAAAAGTTTTACTGTTTCGACTACACACATTTTTTTTATTTACTCAAGAAATGTTTTCCTTCATCCAAATAAAAACCTTTTGGGTAATAGTTCACACCTATGACAACTTATAAACAACTTGCTCTTTTCTATTTCTATGAAAACTTGGCACAAAGTAAATTTTTTGTTTGTTTGTTTGTTGAAGTCTATTAAATGTATTTTTTAGTCCAGTATTTTTATTTATTTAAAAACATTGGTTGGTTGTGTGAATTTTAGAGGAATGTTACATTTTATTATTTTCTAAAACTATTTTATTACATTATTTCTGAATGTTCTGTAAAATATTGCTATAGAAAACACTGTTCACTTATTAAGTTTAGATGTAGATTTAGTTTTATTTAAAGTCAGCATTCTGGTGATCAGTGTTTGTTTTAGTTGGACTCCTGGCTATTTCTCTGGCTGCTACACTTAAAACACGTTTACTGTGGTAAAAAAGCCAATAATGTAATAATCACAGTGGTGGTTAGTATCTGATGCTTAAGATCATCATTTAATGAACTGATTTATTCATTTTGATCTACAAAAACTATATTTTTCTGTTAATGATGTGATACTACAGTAGGAGATCCAGCACTCTCATAGCAATTTATATCATTCTGACAGATTTTAAGATAATTTGCACATAAAAGAGGAACCATTGTGCCATTTAGACACACAAACATTAAAAATCAAGGTATTTAATTTTTAACAATAGTGACAAAGAAAATAGTAATGTTGGGAGTCCTGGATGTGATTTTTTTATTTAATGAACATCAATACAGGACGTTTAGTAGACGTTGGAAAAAAGACGTCTGGCGTCACAGTATGCACCCTTAGGGGACCAAAATTGGACAAGCAAAAGATGTTGTTCGGATGTTACTTTGCGCAGTAGGTACCTTTCCACAATTTCATAAAAACCATTGGGACCTTCAAATTTGCTTAATGTGACACTTAACACAGCATAAATACAGGGCTATTAAACAATCAAATTCCCTATAATTAACTTTATTAATAAAGCATACTATGTAAATGCAAACAGACGTTGCCATTACAGGTCGTCTTGTATTGAACTGAAAAACCCTGTGTGAAAATATAACAGAGACCTTTTAATCTTTTTAAAAATAAAAGGTGCTATAAAGTTTCATTTCAGTCTTTATCTCTAAAGAACCTGTTTCACTACAAATAACCTTTTTGTACATTAGAAAGCTTCTCTGTATTTTTCTAAAACCACACAGCCAAAGAGTGTATCTCGGAAATATGATTACTTGGGGGGAAATTACTCATATAAACACGAATAAAAATTCATCCATGACACTTCTGGCCGGCGGTCAGATTTTGCGTGGCGGTGATTTGCACTAAGGCCTAAGTGTGTACTCATATATAAGAGGTGCTTTCACAGTCCTCAATAAATGTTCTCCGCCTTGAATTGGGCTTTCCAAAATCAGGTCACACCATTAGCCAAACATCTCTGCGGAGCTCAGCGCGTCCATTAAGCAATCAGGCAGCCCAGGGGAGCGGGTGGACGTGTTGTGTTGAAGCTCAGTGTATTTCTAACTACATCTGAATCAAGTGTCGGAGTGTTAGGAGAAGTGAGAGAGAAACCAAGAAGAAAAGTGGGAAGGAAGCGGCAGGAGGCTGTACCCCCGCTGGCCTCTCTCTGTGTGAGCCATACACAGACCTTCATTAGACTTAAATATTAATAAGACGCTTCTGCGGTGCATTAATGTTTTGTTTCCTGTAAATAAGAATTGTCGGATCGAGACGTCTCGCTCTAAAAAATCTTTTTCATTGGAGCTTAGTGGAAAAGACTTGTGTCTAGTCACCTAATTGGACCGCGGCAGCAAAGAGAAATAAAGTAAATTTACACGCATATTACGCTTCATGCTCTTTATTCTTGCCCAGCTTCCACTTCCTTTTGTTCAATATAAAAACATTACACAGAGATAATTTGTATTAAACAGCAACTATGGTCCGATTCACGATTTTACATTTCCTTTGGTGTGCACGTGTGAATTAGTACATGTTAACGATATGCAAAAGATACAAACCCCAAGGTAAACGATGACGCAAGATATCGTCTCCAACGTAAATCTCTTTTCTTGTACTCCAACAAACACACGGATTGTAGGTACAGTAACAGTTTACTTCCTGGAATTGGTGATGTAGACAAGACCGACATAATTCCTCCCGCTTTGATTCAAAGCCTATAGGTCAACTCCTGTTAGCATTGCATTATAAGCGAATCTTTCAAACATGGTAAGGAGTGTCACATTTACGGCTGATCGGAATGTACAGGTTGTGTTAAATAACGTTTTTTTAAATCATAAACTATGCAAACACATTGTTTTATACTGTACAGGGTTCCCACATTTTAGTTGACTTCAAATTCAAGGACCTTTCAAGGACTTTCCAGGTCCAATACCCTGAAATTCAAGGACTAAATGTGGGGACACGTTTCAAGTGAGAGCAAGTTACATCGTGTTACATTTTAAGATACATTGTTACAGTTCCCTTTGGAGGGAACTCATGCTGTATCACTGCGGTGACACTTTGGGCACGCCTCCAGGTGCGTCTGAATGTGTATATTAAATTCAACCAATGGTGAAGCTTAACGACAAAGACAGGGTGACGCGGGAGCCAGGAAGTATATCGCTATCTGAAATACAGTATTGCCAAAGACGGCATTTCAGGGACGCAGGAAGTATGGCAAGGGAGACGCAGCGTCTCGTTCCCTTCTACATACACAACCCGAGACGTTTTCACGTGTCAAACACAACTATGCAAAAAGGCATTTTGGTATGAATCAACATTCGCACTCCGAAGATATAAGCACTTAAAGCGAACAGTTTAGCACGTGTGCTTTAAAAGTCTCGAATTTTTATGATATTATCCTACACTACACAGGGAATAATATGGATTTTCTTAATGCACCTTGAATATAAATCAAATAAGTCAATGTAACAAAGTACTTGTTGATCTTTATATAAAGAAGGATATTTTAGCCAAACATGTGGCTAATATGGCTCACTTCAAACCATCATTGACTCCAGGAAGGCTAAACCTCCTGGGTTGCTATGGATTTCTTTATTGACATCTCAGTTCATCAGTAATTGGAAGACTTGAGTTTATTTGTCTAGCTCCCTTAACATCACAAAAACACAGTAACAGTAATAACTGTATTACTATATTTAAGAACTAAATGTGTACATGTGACTTGCCTGTACAAAACTAACCTCAACTGGTAGAGAATTGTGTTAGCGGTTCGAAACACACATACTGATAAAACAGTACACATTTTAATGGATGGTAAGATGCTTTGGATAAAAAGCAAAATGCATACTGTAAATATATAAATGTATTGTTCTAAAAGGTATTACATTTAATACATATAATGTTAAAGCCCAGCGTTATTGCAAAACTGGATGCTGGCTTCAATAAAGAATGCAGATGTTGCTCAATAGCCGATACTTTACCTTCCCACGTCTTACGTAAGATTGTAAAACTTTGTCAAAGTCAAACTGATCCTTGCATATTGCCCAAGTATCCTCCAGTGACCCAGATCTTAAGACTCTCCTCAACTCCACCCTGCCAACTGGCACCGGAGCTGCATTGCTTCGACCATCTATTGCGCAATGCAGCGCTAGCCTCACGCTATCCACAACCACACGTTCCCCCGACGCTTGCAAAAGCGCACATCCAACATCTCTCTTCCAGCGCCATGTAAACCCCCTCTCGCGGTCACAGCTCATTGTCAACAGCCCGGGATTAGGAGCATATGACTGCTCTGTTGCTCGGAAACAGTTGCCATGGAAACCCTATTTTTTTTAAAGGGAGGGTTGGGTAAAAAAAGGAACGTGGAAAGATGTTCAAGGGGGAAAAGAAAAGAACATGCCGTGCGACGAAAAACTGACAATTGTTGCTTGAGGTCCCCAGCAGAATTCATTAATTGCAAATGGCATGTGAAAGTTACATCTGTGGCGACGCATTACTGAAAAGCTTTTGCAGCAGATGTGCGAGAATATGGTTTCTGTGGGATTACAGCAGGGAAGATATTTCTTAAATCTGTTTTGCTTTTATTAGGTATAAAAATACTTAAAGGTGCTCTTGGCAATATCAGTTGGTCTCCATGCAATGCTTTGTTAGCTTTAGCTCAAGACGTCAGGCATTACAGGAAATCATCAGGTGGGATTTAAAGCTGTAACTAAAACGTTTCCTGGAAATCTGGTCAACCACAACCTATTAAATATCACTCCACTTAAAGCCGAATGTAACTGCTTTTTGCAAAGCTCGAGACAGCTAAACACACAGTTTATTCATTATTCGCAGAAGGTTTTGAGTCGTTGCAGGATAACCTTGGTTGGGAACATCTTACATGCATGTTTCATGTCGCCCGGGATGTCACACACATTTGTTTCAGTTATACAGTTTTTGGAGATTAAACCAAATGATCTGCATGTGTTTATTGGACTGATTAAATTTAGACATGTCACAAGATGAAAGGCAAATACTTCATGTTCAGTAATCATGCAACTTGGTTATAAAAATATAAGCATGCTTTTGTGAAGATGCAATAAATATAACTGTAGACTTCTGCATCTAACTGCATTTTTATAATGGATAGAAAAATCTTGTATGCAGACACATTACTGCATCACTAGTGATATAATTATCTTGTAGTAGATAATTTAGTCCCTTAAAACTCATATTTGAGCATCAAAATATGAAAATGTTTGTACTATGACAATCACTTCTTATTAAAATAGCCTGAATGTAACTACACCCTTTCCTCATTTAGTATAACCGGATATGTAAATATGTGAATACATTTTTTAGCAACTGAAGTGTCTTGAAATGTGCAACTTTGTTCGATGCGATGATGTATTTCCATTGAAACAGGAAGTTGGGGCGGGACAGATTGAGTGACCCTTTCCACTTTTAAAATAGCCAATAGCATTTACTTTAACTCACAGCCTGGAATCTGATAAGAAGTGCAGAATGATGTCATAAAAAATAGTTAAAGATCGCATTCTTTTTGATCCCATTTTTTTAACCCTAGTTAGTGTGTAATATCTATAATAGCAAAACTAATACCTGTTAAATGATAAAGGTCAAAGTTAAAGGCTCTCTAAGCGAATCTGCGAGACGTTAGTTATTGTTGACGTTTGAAACTGTTTTCAAACAGACGGAGCGTAGCTAACTCCTCCCCCTCCCCCTCCCTTCCGTGCTTTCATGAACGCGCCCAACCCCCACCCCCAAATCCTTTTTGTCGTTTATTGGCTGGAATACTTTGTTTTGTTTTGTGATGCTAGGTTTGGCCACTTGTTGATATTGCCGTTTGTGATGCCTGGGCTGTCTACAGAGATCGCGTTTTTTACAGTTTGATCAGCGGACAGGCAGCAAGCAGATAGTGAGGAGATGTTTCCGGTATGTAAAAAAAAATGTTTTATGGTCTAAAACGCTTCAATTCGCTTAGAGCGCCTTTAACTGCCAGGCGATATATTTTCTTTAAGAGAAATCTCCTTTCAAAGCCTTAAGCGAATGGTCGGTTTGTACTACAGCCTCACTTCCTGCTTTAATGACGTCACTAGAACAGTTTTTTGACTAAACTCCGCCCACAGGAATACGTCAGTCGCCAGCTAAGCTAACGGCAAGCTAGGCTGCTATCGAATCACGACACACTAAACAAACTACACAATCAGAACTCGATACGTATTTCTGAAGGAGGGACTTCATAGAACAAGGAAGACATCAGCCGTTTTGAGGACAGTGAAAACAGCGCTATACAGATACGTAAATTGTGTGAAAAATACTGTTTTTTTACACGTGAAACTTGAACATGTTATATTGCGCGCTGTATACACAATGAAAGCTTCAAAAACACAAAGAACAGGACTTTTAATGTGTTTTAGCAAAAGTAAAGGACTGTATGTTTTAAATGCTATGAATCTCCTATGTACATTCTGTTAATGTTTTGCAGCACACTAATTTACAGATAACCTTAAGATTAACATAACTAAAGCCAAAACTTTCATAGTTTCATTGGCAATATTCATAAGATTAATTTCCATTGACAACATTTTTCAGTGAATTGTTGCTCTACATCTTTGATGATGTTCATCTCTGCCCCTTTCAGACTTTCTCAAGACCATGGAGCATTGCTTAAAATCTTTTGCTGCCACTCTGATCATTCAGAGCTTGTACTGATCCCCGTTGTATTATGATGGATGCCAAAAAAGAAATGCACCAGGATGGCTGTCATTTTAGAAATTCTGATCAGTATTGGCATGACCAGAGCAGATTGGCAGCAAGCGCTGGTGTTTTCGGGCCAGGTCTGAGAATGTTTATTGGGTAATCTAATTCAGAGGCTCACCGCAGACCCTGATTTTTTAGTTTAAACACACTCAGCATATGTTTACAAAGCACGCAAGGCCCCGTGCAGTCCATTTTTCCATGATGGTCAAGGAAAATCAAAACAGCAAGATCTGGTAAGGTACATGTAGCAAAACTTTAACTTGTTCCCTTGGTTTCTGCACTTCCTCTTTGACTTTCAACTTTCTTTTCTTTTTTAAACTTTCTATCTTTCTAGCCCCCATCACATCAGCGATTTTCCCCAGTGTTAAATCTGATAATTCCCACGGGTACGCCCTGACACCTTGAACTGTGAACTCAATTATCACTCTTGTACCTTCTCCCCCCACAAGACGTGCAGAACGCTTTTATTTTTAACTCCCTAACGCTAATTGATATTCCAGGCTAATGCACTACTTTCAAAGTTCTTGTTGTGAGGTTCGCCTAAGCATACACAGGTAGTCTTTGAACTCACTGGCAAGCAATTAGCCTCACCACATGGAGAGGAGGTATGCAGCTTGACGTACATTTAGGAAAGTTAACTCGCTTAAGTCTTGCCACAAACACATCTTTAATTACTGTCGGATGCAAACAAACTCTAGTTTACTAAGGTAAATATCATCTCTTTAAATTCACAGGTACCCTGGTGAAAAGACCAGTTTACACCTGCCTGTGCTTCTGTAGCTCAGTTGGTAGAGCCCGCCAACTATTGGCTTCAAAACCTGTGAGTGACGTTGTGGACACTACATGCATAATTTGTACAGTCTATGGTTAAAACACAACACAAGCGAGAGACTTTACCATTGGTAGGTCTACAAATGTAGCTTCAATGTGTGTGTTACAGGAAATGTGGTTAGCAGAATGATAAACGCAGTTAGTTTGCCACCACTGTGCCACTGACAGGATGAATTTACTATAGAGATATATGCAGACCAGGTCAGATAACATGGAGTTCATCTGTCCCTGCTTGCGTTATCTGGTTGCACCAAAGGCCAGAAGACATAATTGAGCTATCCTTACCGTCTGGTTGTCTTCATAAAGCTTGAGGTCATAACCACTGAGCTCCACACAGAATATAATGGCTGTCACACCCTCAAAACAGTGGATCCATTTCTTTCTCTCCGACCGCTGGCCACCCACGTCCACCATTTTAAAGGTGAGCTCCTTGAAGGTGAATTTGTTCTCGACAATTCCAGTGGTCATGTCACGTGAGCGCAGAATGTCCTCGACGGTTGGGATGTACTCTGGCGCAGAAATACGGTCCAGGTCATTTAGATAATAGGCCGTGTTGTCCTCAAGGTGATACTCGTTGGAGCGACAGAAGCATTCTTGTACCCCTGGGTCGGCCCACAGACGTTTCATCACCCCTAGAAGCTCTGGCGTAATCTCACCCTTGCTTTCGGCAGGCCCGGTGAGGGCGAAGAGCTGAACCGCATCATATGCCCGATCTGGGTTGTGAAAGTCGATCTTCAAGGTGGCGAGGGCTCGGATGATGCGGGTGAGTGAGTCGATGGCATTGTAGAGGATAAGGGGCTTATACTCCTTGCAGGCTTCCAGATTGAAACCTCCACTGTGAATGATCTTCATCTGCTTCACAATGGTGCTTTTACCGGAGTTGCTGGTGCCGAGCAGCAGGAGTTTGATCTCGCGTCGCTGCCGTTGGCTTTCTGAACGTAGGTGACGATCTATGCGCCGTGAGCGCCTGGCGGCTTCCTTCTCCTCTGAACTTTGCCGACACCCCATGTTTGAATGAACCGGAGTTGGTAATCCCAGGAAGTGGGAAAAGTGGATGGTAAAGTATGCAAGGTTATGTTTATAGAGCTGATGTTAAAGGAAGCTTTTATTTGTCAGATTTGATTTAGACTATTTGCATAGTCCGAGTCTATTTTTTTGGAATTTTGAGGCTAATACTTTGATGTGCAATGCTACCAAGACATGATGGGAGACCCACTCAAGCCCTCGCTTAAGGCTGCGGTTGCCTTCGTGATCCCAAAGGCTTGAGGCTCATATCAGCATATATACGCAATGAATTTTAATGGACTGGGAGAGAAAGTCGAAACCGTAAAATTCCTTCGCTCTCTTCCCTCATGGTGTCCAGTGTGCTTCACTGTTTATCTCTGACTGATTCATCTGTATCACCTTTGGTTTTCTTCATTCACTTTCTCTCCAGTGCAATGTCAGGCCTTGGTTGTCGTTGACTTCTCTGGGTTTCTGTAGTCTAGATCCTCCTGCTTGCATAAACCAGCGAGGCGGCTAAAGGCCCACGTTCCTGCGGGTAAAAACAAAGCAAACATTAGCTATCATCAATCAGAATTCATCAAAAAGAATGCATGTCTCCTCCAGAAAAGTCAAAACCATCACACAATTAACCATTTACCACCTATCTGCTAAAAAGTCCAGCTTTGAACGGCACTGGAATCTATGCTGGTCCAAAATGGATGCTGCTGGTTTGGCGACAGCTGGTGAGATAGCACAGCCGTGCAAAACGTTTAATGAAGCTGGATGATCAAAGTCATCAATAAAAAGCCATAGCATCCTATGGAGACCAGCATCCAAAATGATTTGCAAAATAATCTGTGACCAGATAAACGCTTAAAAAAAACGATTCCACGTATGATGAATCTATACAGATACAAAAAAAAATTAATCTGCATACAATCTTTCAACAAACAAAAGCACTGCAACACATGCAAAACAAACCACTTAACGATTCACACATGTGCAAACTTATCGCAATCTTACCATACACCAGTACTTCATGCGTGCAAGTAAAATCAAACAAGCACTGCCATATACTTTGCACTACACACTTCTGCTTTCTCACTAGGGCAAACACACACGCCTCACACACACGCCTCACACACACGCCTCACAAACACTTAAGCAACCGCAGAGAACCTCAGATCATTGTTTGAGCATCTAACCTTCTCCATCGTAAACCTGTCCCACCACGTGCTCCCTTGACACCCACATCTCTCTGCGACCATAGATTTGGGTGATCCCGCACAAACGTTTGCTCTTAAATAGACACACACTTTCATGCATACACACACACACACACACACACACACACACACATACATGAGCAGAGACAGACAGGGTGTGAAACGGAAAGAGATGTGAGATCAATGTCCTTCCCTAAAGTGAGAGGTGCCGCCCATTTTACTGAGCCTCCAACCACCGAGCTAACTGATATCATGGTGGACAGTTTATTTACTGTCATAGTGGAAAATAACTGGCTCAGACCAGCAGGTGTTTCTCTTCAGCTTATACAAATGAAAAAAACTTGGTAATAGTTGTGTATTATTACTAATGGTTTTCCCAAAATAAAGGAATTCTTCACTGGAAAAGAAACTTATTCTCTTATTATTCATTCACACTAATGCCAATTCAGACACATGCAAGTATGACTTTCTTTAGCTAAAATGCTTTCATGTTATTTATCTTATATATAGGGGCCAAAAAAAAACAGAAAGCACATCCATCCATTATTAAACTATTTTAAATGAAAAACAATACGTGAGTGAAAAACATGAATATTTCAGCTTACTTTGAGCAAAATTGAGAACAGATGCTTCTCGTGCTTTTCATGACTAGTTGTCATATATGCTTTTAAAATCATGGGGTTTGCAAGAACCAATGAGATTTAAAGTTATCAACCTGCTGCCATGTTTAAAAGTATTGCTCGGATCTAATAATATTGTATAAGGGGGCGTGTACGCCAAATCGATTAAACGCGACTGGTGGACGCCAACTAGCGCTTGCTGGCGTTTCTTGAACTAAGTGCTTTGGTTGGTATGATACTTTTGTTTTGTTTAACAAGTCGTACGATGCGCCTGTTGGTTGTTCTGCTATTTGTCCCGCCCCTCCTCCACTGTGATTGGATGGCTGAGTGAAAGAGTGCGTTTACATGCACAGTCTTATGCCGATTATGCTTAATAAACTGATAACATGTGGGGTCATGTAAACGCGTAAAACTGTTTTCTTTAATCGGGGAAAGCTCATAAACGGCGTAAACACAAACCGATCGGCACAGGTAGTTTTTTGCTCATTACGCCAATTTCGCGTGGCATGTAAACAAACACCTTAACCGGCTTTCTCACGGTTTTGTCCATGTGCGCATGTCTCCGAGTATGAAAGATAAATGTCACACGCGGAAGTAAGCGCATAAAAGTCTCCGCTCGACAAAAGCAGTTGGCAGAGAAACTGTTAAAATAGAAGCTCATGTTACATTTACAGGTTCTGCACACACAAGAAGAGATACAACAGTACAGCTTAAGACAGATATGCCGTTGACTTTTTGAACGACTATTGTGTACTATAGGTGGTGACGTCACTGCCTGCGAGAAAACTGATAAGTCTTCAAGTCCCATGTAAACGCATTTGTCTGCATAGCCGGCTTATTGATTTGCATGTAAACGCATGAAAACAGTTTTCTGTAATAAGCAGATTTTTGATAGTTATCCGCTTATTCTGTGCATGTAAACGTACTCACTGACAAGCTGGGCGATTCACCCAAAGTTGAAAATTGTT
Organism: Paramisgurnus dabryanus; assembly: GCF_030506205.2. NCBI lineage: Eukaryota > Metazoa > Chordata > Actinopteri > Cypriniformes > Cobitidae > Paramisgurnus > Paramisgurnus dabryanus. Next base: position 19,292,225 of record NC_133346.1, on the reverse strand, counting down.
CAACTCTAGGCGCTCATCGCTGAACACAGAAAAAAGCAGAGAGCCGGTGGAGTTTTTTTGAAAAGCGTGGTGCTTCTATTGTAAACAATTAAATACATACATTGCCCGCAGTCGAAAATGCCTTGTTGTACACACCCCCTATTGTGGCATTCACACCAGATGCGGAAGAGGTGGCAAGCACGAGTGATTCACATGTTAAGTCAATACAAAGATGCAAATAGGCACCCTGTGTCGCATTCCGCGTGAGTTGAGGGTTGCTGCGGGAAACACATGAGTTGAAAAATCTGAACTTTGGCGGATATTCGTGTTGCGTTAACCAATCAGGAGCTTGCTCGAATTTCCGCATAATGTCTCGAATGACTAGAATTTTACGCACGAATGAAGCGAGTAAACTCAAAGTGTTAAGCGTCCAACTACGAATGAAAACAGCGTGATTTTGCTGCCTTTACCGCGGCTGGTGTGAACGCACATTAGGAGTATGCTAATTCTTAGTGTTCGTTTTTTAGCCATTTGATTTATATGTGATATTTGCTGCCTATAGACTCTTTTACAGTTGGTAAACAATGTGACGTATTTGTGTGGGCGGGGCTTAGCTGGAGGCAGAAAGATTCCCCTCAACGCTTTAACAGACGGTAGCTAGCGAGTTTTCTTAGCTTTAACCATAGCTGTCTTCGTTTTTTTTTGTCTGGCAGTGGAAGCAGGTATCCGATAAAACTTCAAATTGCCTGTTCTCCGTTGATTCTGGCAACCACAACACAACAAGACGACATTTTAAAAGCTCCCTGTGTAGCTGACCCTGTGTTGGTTTGTATTAGCCGCCTCCAGTAAGTTTTCCGTTTGTTTTGCCTCCAGCTAGCGCTGTGACGTCCGCGCAAAAGGGGTCTATAAACCACACACAATACCCTAGCAGCATATCAATGCACTAACAAGCATCCAAAACACCTTTATAACCATGTAGCAATGACAACCTACTTTAAAGCAACCACACAAGAACAATATTAGATCATAGTCTGTAAAAAAAGATGGATGACGCAACATCGCTTCCTTTCATTGTAATGAATTGAAGCTAAAAATGTCTGTCCATGGCCGCTACCATGTTACATAAAAAGATCAGGTTGGAGCCAGGCATGTGCAGAAGTAATCGTCCGTGTAGCCAAAGGCATGAAACTTCCGCCCAAATGCTTGCGTGCCCAATTCAACCACGCCAATCATAACAACACGCCCCGTTTCTATAGCTTTTTCAAATTACTAGCTAAAATGAAACTTATAACAAAAATTAACAATTGAACATAAATCTGCCTGGTAACACAAATATTTTTATTTATTTAGAGCCGAATCCCGTTCGTTTGCATGGAGAGGGTGGGGTTTATGACTTGTACTGCAGCCAGCCACCAGGGGGCGATCAAAGAGCCAGCGACTTCACTTTTCAAGATGTATGAGGGCACAACGGTATTAGATTCTATAACCTACAATAGAATATATGCTTTAGTTAAACTTCAAAGTTTAACCGGCAGGCTATTTTTGCACATGCTAATACCTTGTAAGACGTTGTTCTTCAGTCTGACCATATCTGAGTCTGTCATATCATCCATTTTATTCAAAGCACGGCAAACTCTGATTTGGTTGCTAAAACTATTCAGAATGAAATACGCCCCCTTCAAGTCCAGCGGATGAGCTATAAAGGTGATCTGTTAGAACAGAAGTGCGAGCCTGGGGACAGCATAACAAATGGATGCTCTTTGTAACAGATGTATGCGATTGGCAGTGTAACAAATGTGAAATCACGCCATGGCCTAGTTTTAGCTGAGAGATTACATTTCCTAGACTTATCGCACAGAGAGAGAGAGAGACTATCTTCAAGATCCGCCACTGACATTTTCCTGCTCTTAGAAAGATTATTACTGAAAAACGTGCGGCAGCCTTTGACAGACAATAGTCAAAAGTGAAATGATACCTGGTGGGAGTGCATTTGTGTATTTTCCTGTTACAATTTCAAAACATTTAAAAAATCATGCCCAACCAAATCTGTGCGTTATGCAGATTGCTAGAACGATGTTAGGGAGTTCTGAGTCATTGCTATGTAGTTTCTATTGTCTTTTAGGTGGCTGCAAGGTAGAAGCTTATGCGTAAGTCAAGAAACTCACAGAAAGCTCTTTATTTAGGACACATATTGTTATTATTGTTATATTAACAATAATAACTAGTTTAGCACAAAGCAAAGCACAGTTTTTGTATGCCCATGAATATTCAATGTAGGCGTGAGCTCATTTCTTGCAGTTCAGCATTACGGTCAACTGTGATGCTTGTAAAGTTAATACCATTTAAGTAAATTACTTTGGAAATGAATAGTGATGATTCTGCAACATTTTATGGCATTCAAAGCTCTCGGATGACAGCTGGAAACATTGAAAAATGCTGAATGCACCAGAATGAACTTTAGTTTACCACATCCACAACATGAACCTTCTCAGATCATCTGACACGATCTACATTAACACTGTTGTTTGTTCGCTTTTGTTAAGTTTATGGAAAAAACGTAACCAAGACACTGAGTCTGACAAGGGCACACCCAAAAATTAAAATTACATCTTAAAATCAAAATTTCAGTCCCTCACACAATATTACAGTTTGACTTCAAAAGACTTGAAATGTCATATGCATGTAAGTTGCATGGATCACTTTTTTGATGCCTTTTAAATGTTATGAAGCTGAAAAGCTTTAGTCTCCAAACAGTTTAGATGTCATAAGAAAGGGTCAGATTTTTTTATTCTAGGTGAACCATTCTTTTAAAACAGAACATTGAATAAAACAGTGATAGTGGATGGAGGTTTTTCTCACGAGCATTTAGGTAATGTGACCCCTCGGCTCCCTCTCGCCCCCAGATATCAGCTGCTGTCAGAACCCTACATACTTCCTGTTTGTAATGCACCCACAATTATGATGATTTTCTATGCACATAGGAGAGAGTCTCGTTTCAGTTGGAATAAATAGCTGATTTGTTTAGTATTATTGCTTGCTCTTGCACAACAGCAATATAAATTACCCATCACTACCTATTTTACTTCTGTAATCCAACATAGGGAAACAAGGATATTTAAAGAGGAAAAACAGAAAATATTACATTTTGAAGAAAACTGGCAAACACAAATATTTCTTTTAGAAATTTCGTGAACCAATGAAACACGCAGAATACTTCCAGCAATGTCTATAAAGCAATGACAATGGGTTAAAGTTTTTTTTTTTTACATAATACCATTATTGTCTACGTGTAAACAAACAAGCAGCAAATTTATGAAAACGGTGATGTCATGCAAATTTGTTTTTGCTCATCCATGTGAATTTGGATCATTTTAACAACGTTGTCGCCTGTAAACAAAACTACTCAAGGATGCAAAGTAAAAACCTGTCAGGCATTAGTGCATTGTTTTCGTGTAAACGTTAACGTACCCTTACTTTTTTATATTTAAAGGGGACATATCACGAAAATCTGACTTTTTCCATGTTTAAGTGCTGTATAATTGGGTCTCCAATGCTTCTATCAACCTAGAAAATGTGAAAAAGGTCAACCCAGTAACTTAGTTTTGGTAAACCATTCTCTGCAAGCATGTGAAAAAATAGGTCATAGAAATTTGGCTCCCCTTATGATGTCAGAAGGGGATAATACCACCCCTTAATCTGCACTATCCAACCACAGCACTGCCTTTAGTAGAGCGATCAGCTCATTTGCATTTTAAAGGACACACCCAAAACGGCACATTTTTGCTCACACCTACAAGTGTCAATTTTGACATGATATAATAAATTATCTAGATGATAATCTGAGCTAGAACTTCACGTCCTCTGGGGACACCAAAGATTTATTTTACATCTTAAAAAAGTCTTGTGAAATGTCCACCAGCAACCATATCACCCTGTAGCTCCTGGTTGCCCACTAAAGCTAAGTTGGGTTGAGCCTGCTATTACTTAGATGGGAGACGTCTTTGAAAAACCAAGTTGCTGCTGGTAGTGGTGTTAGTGAGACCTGCAGGGGGGGCTCACCCTGTGGTCTGTGTGGGTCCTAACACCCCATGTGGACGCACTGTCCATAAAGCACTGTCCTTCGGATGAGACGTTAAACTGAGGTCCTGACTCTCTATGGTTGTAAAAAATCCCAAGATGTTTGTTGAAAAAGAGCCAAATTTGCCCATCAGCCTACTCGTATACTAATTCTATAGTCTCCTGGTGTATGGTGGGCGTTCTGGTGCAATATGGCTGCTGTCGCATCATCCAGGTGGATGCTTCACATTGGTGGTGGTATCCGCTTTTATATGTTAATGTAACAAACTATTCTATTAACTATTAATCATTCTTACCAGCTGTATATTTTCAAACCGTGAGGAAAATCCAATCTTTGAATTTTATTTCATCATAAGCCGTTTTGATAAAGGTGATTGTGACATCTCACATGATGCTTTGACTTACATATAAACATCAATTCCACTTTCAAGAAAATACAGAGATATTTATTGTGTATCCCAAAATGTATCACCCAGCCTTCATCAAACTGTGTGTTACGTGGGACTACCCATTTATTAAACCAGAGGGAGAAGCATTTAGCAAACCTGACTGTCATTACTTTATAAAACCTTTTCGTAACAGCAGCAGCAGCTTTAAAATTACTCGCTTCGCTTTTAAACTACTATTTTGATTTCAAGCTAATATTACTAGCACAGCAGCAAGTCTGTAAAAAGTTACATGAACGTGGAAAAAAAAGACTGCTGGCATTTCTAATGTGCCACCAACAAACACTACTGAGACTGCAGGACATTAATGGGATGGATGCTGGGGGATTCTGACAGTGTTCAGCTGTGGATAAACCCAGCCAGCACAGACATTTCTTTCATTATACTGACAACTCTTCCATAGAGTTGGTACACTTTGATGACCCACTACTTTTATCTAAACAATAGTGGCCCAAATGCTCCTTTTTTTGTGGGAACTATTAGATATAGTATATCAATTATTGATGGGCAGTTATGGCCTAATGGTTAGATAGTTGGGTAAGTAACCAGAGTGTTGTCAGGTTGAGTCTCACAGCCAGTTGATTGCAACTGTGGTGCCCTTGAGTAAGGCACCACAATGCTCCCCGGGCACTGCACATAGACGGTAAAAAAATATGGACATGGTGTGAAGATCGTTTTTGAAGCTTAAAGTAGGCGTTGCCTGCCGTCGCCATCTTGGCCGCGTGTCACAGCGGATCACTCGTGGATAACTGAAAATGGGTAAAGAGGCGGGGCATATGTCAAGCTGAGGTGGTTGGTTGATGAAACCACGTCTGCCTAGCTAATTACTGGATGGGTCAAATGTAGAGGTCACATTCTAATACATTGGTCAATATGCCACTTTCACTATGAATTTAAAAGATACCCAACCATAAAATACATTAACAGTAATTGATAATATATTTATTGACGTTAAGAATATTATGAATGATTTTATGTTTAACTGTGTCACATTCTTTATGTAAAACCATATTACTGCATGATTTTCCAGCATTACCAAACAATTAAAAACCCACAGCTTACACTAGTTTGACCTTCTGAGGATCTTGAATGTTCAATCCTCAATAAAAACAATTTAAACCCTTATTTTGTATTGTTTTTGTACCAGAAACAGTGCCAGAAACGGTTTAATACAAATATGAAACTTTCACTCTCCATAAAAGGTACAACAGCTGTCACTGGAGTGGTACCATTTCAAAAAGTACACTATTGTACATACAGGGTAAATATTAGTACCTCAAAGGTACATATTTGTACTTAAATGGTACATATTAGGATCTTTTTATAGGGTTTCATCCTAGTGACAGCTTTGTTATGAGTGTAGAAACTTCAGACCTGTTAGAAGAATCCATTTCGAGAAACACAAAGGTCATTTTTCCATTGAGTTGGTCACCCATGTGACCCTGGCCATTACTGTGCACTCCCGTTCCCTAGAACAAACCCAGCTTTGTGTAATAAATAGATTGTTATGTAACACGCGATGGCAACTCTGTCTTATTGATGATTGTTTATGTTATGCAAGCCTGCATACCAGTTGTAAAGCTGGGTACAACATTGCCCCACCTCATTTAGGTCACATACATCTCACAGTGCATGAAACTAATATCAGAATAATATAAGGGTCAGTGAAAAAATGGTTTGGCAATATGAAAAATTTAAAAATATTAAAAAAAACTTGTTTTAAAAGCACGCATCAGGTTTATGTCAATGCACATAGTGTATTTATGTTAATTTTATGCAATAAAAAATTACATTTGCACAATTTTTATGAAAGGTAAGACTGAATGGACCTGAAAATGTCAAATGGTGTAACCTGCAAATGCGCCAAAGAATGAGAAACATTAAATATTTTATCCACCTTGATGGCTTGTAAGCGTAATCATAAAACAATCTTTTTAAAATATCATTTTATTAGTCATTTCTAAATGTACATCTTAATGCGTTTTTGTCATATTTGTCCTGACATATGCAGAAAACAGCTCTGTTTTCTAAATAATCCTTGACAAATGATGTAAAAATGTGTAAAAAAATCATATTACACTAAACTAGATGATTATATTTTATTTCACATTTTTTATGAATATATTTATATTTTTATTTAAAAAATACTAGTTACACCAAATGACACAGACTGGTTACACCACATTGACATTATTCCAATTATCCCCCAAATATTCTTTCAAAATGAAATAAAACCAGAAATTTTAGACTTGGTCGTCAAAAAAGAGAATGTATGCAAGTAATCTGCAAATTTATAATTTAATTGAATAGGTCAATGAAATTTGGCTCCCGTTGTGATGTCAGAAGGGGAAAATACCACCCCTTAATCTGCACTATCCAACCACAGCACTGTCTTTAGTAGAGTGATCAGCTCATTTGCATTTTAAAGGACACACCCCAAAACGGCACATTTTTGCTCACACCTATCAGGGCTCAACATAAAGGACTGCCCGGTGGCCCGGGGCAAGCGTGAAAGACGTGCGGGCCAGTAAAAGGTATTGCCCAATCGGACTTTTTTGTTGAACAGACACAAAATAATTGACGTCATGTCATTGACCCATAAATGTGTCATTAAACGCATAATATTTCTATTGTATGATAATTATTTGGAATCCTTAGGTGCATCTTATTTCCTTTACAGTGCAATATAAACTCATCCAACCAGAGAAATATGCACGTCACATAGGATTAATCCAAGAACATGTACTCAAATCAGGATTAAAGAGTAATATTGTTTGGTAATGACACAAGCGAGAACCAATAGTGTTACTGAAACCTGACTCTCTGCTTCAATGAAAGAAATATACAAAATATAGTTACAAAATATATTTTGCATAAAAAACTGGGTTTCTATACTGTGAGTCGGCAAGCAGAGCATTGTGTTAGCAATGCAAAGGTCATGGGTTGATACCGATGGTGACTTTGGATAAAAAAAGGCTATTTCTTGTAATTATCACTCAATGGCAATGATTAACTATTATACAAATCTTTTTTGTATTGCATTCATGAGGATCCATTTCTACACTATGTAAACTACATTTGTTCACACAAACCATCATCATCACACACGTATAAATATTTTCTTTCCCTGTGCAAAGTAAAATTACCCAAAGATCAAAAGTTCAATCCTGTCATCCGTCTTAAAGAGCGATGACGTCAGTCTCTGCCCTCCACCCTTATCACCCACGTTTAAGCGTTCTGGCACATTATAAAGGGAGGGTTCCTTTCTATATATCCCGGCTGTATTTCCCCCAATCCTCCCCCATTGAGTCATGCCCCAGTTACAGACACTAATCAATTACAGTGCAGTATCATTTCAGAGCCATTATCCAGACACCGTATATCCCAGATCAAAGATGCGGGCTCATAAATCTCAACACATCTAATCTCCTCTTCGATTAATGAAGCATCATGGAAGCCACAGTAATGTAAACTGTGAATCCTGGGATTTATAAGAGCGAGCGAACTGGATAAACATTCCTGAGGCCAAAACAAGTGCTGATATTTCATTCGCTGTGGTGGTCAGCGTTATACGTGCGGGATGACGTTACAGTACGCCAGCCTAATACGCTGAGACATGTGTAGGTTAAATTTCTCTAATATGTGATGTGACACTAGCATTCGTGGCCACCACATCAACACCATCGATGGACTAACTGGGGTGATAATTTTTAATAAAGCTGTTAATCCAATATTCACTTATCAAGTGTGTCAGAACTGGAAGAGCTGCATTGACCTTATGTGAGGAGTCTTGGGTTACTGTGTCAATGGGCAACACAACAGATGTGGACTCTGATCACACTGACAACAGTGAACAATCATGCAATTCACTGAATAATGTTCAAATCTGATACCACTTCCTATAAACTGTCCTCATGGTCATGGCATCAAGAACAATAGTTGTTTCAGGAGATGGATAACACATGGGAATTTGCAATTGTCCCAAACCACTGTAACAATCGGTTTCATATGCCAATGGGGTGAATTTTTTGCAGTACTTTGAATTATGTGTTGATTTATTTCCTCATCTCTGGATTGGAGACATGGGGTTTCAATTTGGCTCAAGCTACAGTCCTCAGAGTCACATTGTGGCGTCAGAGAGTTTGATGGGACACACATGACATTTATTTTTTTGGTGAATTCCAGCACAGGGCGTCCAGAGCATCACAGGAGACCGGATACTGTAGTCTTAAAAGAAGATTTTATTAACAGGTAATGGAGATTAAATGGAGTAGAAATGGAGACTTTAATGTACTGTGGCTCTATACACTCAGGCTAACAATAAAATTATGCAGACATACACTGTAAAAAGTTTATTGTCAAATTAACAGTAACTTACTGGCAACAATTATCCAGTAGTTCCTGTATTTCAAACAACAGTAAAATTACTGTAGAAAGAATGACAGTAGTTTAAAGGATACTGCAAAATGAAGTACAGTATTATACTGTTTTTTGTAAGATCCAACATACAGCATTTTACTGTTATACTGGAAATGTTACTGTTATTTATTTTACAGTATAAAATATATACTACTGTATTTTCCAATTTTACTGTTATTTATTTTACAGTGTAAAATATATACTACTGTATTTTTTCAATTTTACTGTTATTTATTTTACAGTGTAAAATATATACTACTGTATTTTTTAAGATTAAATTAAATACTGTTATTTTATTGGTTGATGTTAAATATAAAGACAACAACTATATCTTTAAAAGCAGACAATTTATTGTGCAGTTTTAACTGTATATTTGTAACAATATTAACCAAAATAACAAAAAAATGATTAGATTTTAAACAAAAAGTAAAGAAAAAAATAACAAAATCAGTCAGCAATCAATGTATCCAATTGTTGCCATAGTGTAGTTACCCTAAATGAGAAAACCACATCATACAATACAGTGAAAAGCATAATTACAATACAGTTTTTTGTAGGTAGTATGGGTGGTGGTGGCAGGATGAAGGTGTAGGTCAGTAGTAGGCAACGTCGGTCCTGGAGTGCCGAAATCCTGCAGATTTCATTTCCAACCCTGATAAAACCTCGCCTACCTGTAGTTTTCTGGTGACTCTTCAGATCTAGTTGTTCAGGTGTGTTTGTTTAGAGCTGGAGCAAAACTCTGCAGGACAACGGCACTCCAGGACCGACATTTCCTACACCTGGTGTAGGTGGTGGGGGCGTCATATACAGCAGGGGCGACAGCACTTGTGATAATCCTGTAACAAATGATAAAACAAATTAATAATAAGTCAAAAAATTAACTAATCATCTAAAATGCTTGTTTTTAGCAATAATGTACTTTGAGCTCACCAGTTATAATCTAGAACATGGCCAAGTCTCGAGATCCACCTTGAGAGAACAGAGAAAATATTACGGAGAATGTTACAATAACATTACTGAAAGCTTAAATAACCCAGTCGCAGTGCTGGTTGGTGACTTCTTTTTCAAGGGTGCACGATGCAAAGCTTGTCACAACATGTATTTAGCGCGTCATGTAAACTTATGTGTATCACGCATCATGTCAAAATGCGTGTCTGCTGCAGATGCTTCAAAGGGGTTTATTATAAACGATCTCGCTAAATCTCATGTGTAATCAGAGTTTAGTGTTAAGTTAGTGTCTTGCGAGTATTTTGTGAAAGTGAGTGTCATAAAATCATAAACCCTTCTGACGCTTTTACAGCAGGCACGTATTTTCACATAAGGCAAGATGCACATGGTTAACATGACACAACGAACGCATACTTTGACATGATGAGCAACACACATTACACTCTGAACACATATTTTGAATTTGCACCACTTAGGAGAGAAGTCACCAGCCACCACTGCGAAGTAGAATTACATTTTGAATAAATAATATTTAATAGACCACAGGTAGACTATTAAATATTTTTGCACGATTTTACACATTTCAGTGACTAAAACATGACACAAATATTACCCATAAATAGGGGTGTGCCGGTTTCAGAATTGGTGATGTCGGTTATGACATGAGTCAAATGTGACGGTTCGTAACATAACTGTCGGTGGGGTGTGTTTTGCTCGTTTAAATGCTCGTGGATTGACGGGAAAGTGTCATTTTACCATAAAATCATGAATGTTATGCCAAGTGTGTTTCAAACAGTAATAATGTTGAACAATTTAACAGAAAGCAATGAAATATTTAAAAAACACACTATTGCAAGAAGACTGCGCTGTCACTCTCTGCCCAGCATAAATTAATCCTCTATCTATCATCTATCTTAATAATCTTTAGAGGAACAAATTTGTGCCATGGGCTTTTTATGTCTGTAATTGTGTCTATATATATCTGTCAGTACAGAACAGCACAAAAACAATGTGGATTTAAAGCGTATTGAAGAGGTTTTGCTCATAAATGCAGGTAAAAGAAAGTAATGTGAACTTCAGATTGTTATTAAACTGCACACTATGCGCTGCAAACGCAACCGGTGTAAAAGCACAATGGCCACGCGCAGCAAACGCTCTCAACAGACGCGCTGCACAGTGCTCACCCGGCGTTTGAATAAACTAGACACTGATTAGCTACTTGCTCTACGTTTCTTTAAAATTAACAGCAAGCAGTGAATGTGCGTTCAGGAGAGTTAGTAGGTTAGCATGGGAGGATTTGAACTTGAAAAGCGGAGTGTACTGACGGAAGAGATGATTTGAAAGGTGAGACTTTGTTTAATATGTTAAATCTCAAAAGTAACCGAAAAGTAACCTGGTTTGTCCTGTATGTCAGCGCGTTGTCAGTGTTGCTCCGCTCTGTATTTTCACTGCGTGAGAACATGAGGGGGCGTGTAACACAGACTGTTAACAATTGTTTTTAATTAGTATTTTAAAATTCTTTGATAAAAAATGTTTTTAAAAATATTTTAATAACACGGTTTTGCCGGTTATAGAGTTCTAATGACGGTGTTCAACTATAACCGTCGGTCTCACGGTTATACGTATAATGACCGTCACACCCCTACCCATAAATAATAACTGGTGTATGAAATAAATAAATGTGTTAACTATAATAATTATTATCAATAAACACAAAACTAATTCCGTATAGACCATTCCAAACTTAAGACGTTAAATGAACAAATTTACACAAAACTATATACGAACCAATTACCACTAAGTAAGGTTTGTTATGGCAAAACAATTTATAGAAATACGTTGTTTGTACAATTTTAGAAGTGTTATAGACTTTCTTTTGTAGTCACCAAAAATGTTTAACGTTTAGTGTGCAATGATGGGTTTGGACATGCTACACTGAAGGAGACAAAAAAGAGATACAGTACCTCTGTTACCTCCACTTTCAGGATATTGACACCATCCATTCTGATGCTGGCTCCTCACATCAAGGTGGTTTAAAGTGCCATGAAAAATTGTTGTTGGTGTTAGCTTTGCTGAATCCTGTGAAAATAACATGTACTGAGTAACTAAAAATACAAGTTAAAGAGATGAGTAATAAATTGCATCAAAATCTAACCTCTATTGTTAGCCAAACTCAAAACTTACATTTTCCAGACAAAAGGTAAACTTGCTGTATTCTCAAGATGAAGAAATAAAATGAGCAGTGCAGGGTTTTTCTCCATATCAGAAACACCTGTGTAAACATAAAAATAAAACACAAGTTATTGCCACACTGATTAAAATATACTGTACTAAGTATGGGAGCTGTAAGAGATTAATACACACTCATTAAATACACTCAGCAAGTAGTTGCTTACCTATAAATATTAAAATAATTATTAGATAAATTTCATCCTTGTTAATGTGCTCCCAACTGATGTGCTGTTCCAGTTCTGTGCATTTTTCAAGTGTATAGGCAGTTCCTGACCAAACGCTTGACCAGTCCAGTACAGTAAAGTAAAGTAAAGTAATTGTTCAACATTTCAAATTGGGTATAAAAAAATTATACCTTTTTGAGCCAGTATGTCCTGTCTTCAGATTTAGATGAAGGTCCTTCCCAAACCACATCTTGATGTCATAAAGAATCTTAAACACATAACATTTCAACAGAATGATTCAGGGCACTTGCACAGTTATACCTGAAAATGAATAGATTTTGTTCTAACTCAGATGATCACATGATATTGTCATAACAACATAATAATAAGTAAGATATTGTTTCTGTCTTAATAGATTGATTGCAGGCTTTGCCTGATGCTAAATGCATGGTAAAAAAAAATTTATTAACAGATAATTGAACCACGTAAAAAAATAATAATAATTGAACCACGTGACTTCTCCCGATCATCCGGGACATATGACCATCATGTAATGGCAGCGTATACAAAACAGGGATACAAAGGAAAACGTTGATCATTGGATTAATCCATATCATGTCCTAGAACACAATTTCAGATCTCATGTCAGCAGAACACTAATACATTTTCACATAAATATTCGCAGATATTACTTAAATCCACAATACATCTTTGTGTATGGATAGTCCTATTATTAGCAGATGAACAAAAGTTATGTGACTGAAAAGAGTAAGGCTTTTATGAAACTACACAATAATAAGTTAGTACTCACCCACTGTTTAAAAAAGCACTGCTGGTCTCAATCCAAGTGAGCACACAAACACACCGCCACGCAAGCACAGGATCTCTTCAGTGCGATGTCCGCTGAAGTGATGATATCCCCGCGATAGACGAAAGGACCAGCATGCAGGCGTAAAACTACCGTAGAAAATTTGTCGTGGACTGTAGCCCAGATTTACATACACTAATAAAGAAGATAAAACATTGTTAAATCTATTATACGTCTTTTCAATACTTCTAGCTGCCATAATGTTCAGTCAAGTTCACGTTCAGTCATTAATGTATTATTTTAAACCTATTCCACAGATATCCATTAAACAACGTATTCTGGCACAACATAATTCAAGTTTATAACGTTATTTATTTAACACATTAATTTCTTTCTCTTACTTACCTCAGCAAAGTCTCTGTCAACACAACACGATAAGCTCAGACTCGCCCTGACCGTTAATTTGAAAATGCCCTGCGCGGGGTTTTACAGAGTGAACGTGCTTTATTTTGCACACTGGCAGACAATCATTGTGTAGTTGCAGAAGTTGTTTGCTGTTATGACAGAAATTAAGTAAAATTTAGCCGAAAGAACCCTTTAGTGCCAATAAAGTCTCATACCAGATATTGCATATAGCACTTACCAGATAATGATGAAGTGAGTGAAGACAAACACGACGACACAATATCTCGTATAATAGCTCGCTGTCATTTTGTGGTCACAAAATTAATATTAGCATATACGTATTAATATTCACCCAGCAGATATTAATAAAGAAATACGCGCTAGATGAGCAGAACAGATACGACGACACACACGCGTTCTCCCACTCCCCCTACTGACAGAACTGAGGAGCACATCACGTGACCGACTCGCGCCTGAACCCTCCGCATTTGTTTAATCAAATTCTAAAATTAGCGCTTTTTTAACTAATCGACTGCTATTTGAAGATTATACATATATATATTATCGCCTAAACTAATCTTAAAAATACATTTTGTGACCCAGAGGCAACAATATTAAGAACTGATGGTATGTCTATTGAATTGGCTGGTGATTTCATTAAAGCCTCAGAAAAGGCACCTGATTTATGTTAAAGGAACACACCGAGCATCTGATGTGAAAACAGACATTAAACCAAATATCTCACAAAAAAATTAAGCATTTAAGATATAAATAGACGTTTGTCATTGTGTTTTGCAGTTGGTTGGTAATACTGTATTCAGAGTAATATTTCCCATAATGCATTGGAAAACTACAGTAGCCTACTGTACAAAGCTTATGCAGTAAAAAACTGTTGAAAATACATTAAAATACTGTGGAAACAACAAATCTATAGTAACAAACTGTAAACAACTTATACAGTAAGAAACTGTCGAGAAAAACAGTAAAAAACTGTGAAAACAACGAAAATTATTTACAGTGTACTGTAGGTTAGATGAAAACTTTGTTGTGGCATCACAAAAGTATGATCTGTTTTACTTGCTGTGCCTTCTTGCAGTGGCAGAAATAAAAGGGGCAATGGAGTTTTCTTCAAATATCTGTGCCATTAAATGAGCTATTTAACTGGTATCTAGGTAGCAAGATTAAAACATGTCGACAGTCGAAGAGCATGCTTGATTGTATTTACTCAACAAAACAAAACATCTGTAGAAAATGAATACCTTTGGCACTAAAGCAGGCTTTGCTGCATTTCCAGCCTGATTTTATAGGAATTCGTAACTATTTTACAAGGTGGCAAATTCGAATGAATTTGTACAATGTACAAAGATGATTATAAGAATAAAAGAAAGCCCCACCCGTAAACCCAACACCAGTGGGACGAAAACAAATCGTACAACAATGTACAAATCAGATCGTATGAGTTTATATGAATTAGCTGGCCCTTAAAATAGTCACAAATGCCATGAGACTGTGTAGGCATTTCTACTAAATACATACAGAAAGTCAACTTCACAATTAGTACTAATTTCAACTAATTTATATAAAAAAATCTTTTAGTGGTATGATATTGAGATTCCATTCACATGTGGTCATCTTGTGAATACAATTATTTTGAAGCGTCCATAACACGGGCTGGAGTATATATAGAGTAGTATAACATTCTTCATATCTCTGAAGAGTCTTTAGTTTTATCAGATTTATAAAATAAAAACAGATTAGCTTTACCGATTCTTACAGATATTGTACGAAAACAATCGGAATGAGGAGTTACGAACTGCGGGAGGAGCGAGTCACCCCTGAAACGTCGGCTAGACCCATAATCAAAATAACTTTACGAAACCTGTACTAACTCTGGCGAAGTGCATTCAGAACAGAAATAATCAATAGCTGGGGACTATTTATGTGCACTGCGTAAAATCATTGCGCCTGCTGCAGCCATGGTACGGCAGCAAATTCTTGGATTATTACGCTGGAATGAGAGTATAGTTCCTAGCCATATCGGCCTAGAAAATCGCAACTTTAAAGAGTCAAGTTAAAAAAAATCTAAACTCTTTGTTAATTTTTGAGTATGATGCTAATGGTCTAATCAGATTCAATGAATTATGCTAAGCTATGCTAAAAGTGGTACTGCCAGACCCGGAGATCGGCTGAATGGATAGTATTTTTTAGAGTTTAGTGTCCGTGACGTCACCCCTAGGTTTCTGAAAGCATTTTTTAAACCCAAAGTGGGCGGAGCCTGCCGTCACCATATTGGATAATCGAAAATGTGCAATAAGGCGAAACGTGGGTGGAGCTGTGGTGCCTGTTTGCTGAAATCACGTCCGCCTAGCTCAACAGTAGTGACTGCAGCAATAATTCACTTGTCACT
This sequence comes from Paramisgurnus dabryanus, assembly GCF_030506205.2. NCBI lineage: Eukaryota > Metazoa > Chordata > Actinopteri > Cypriniformes > Cobitidae > Paramisgurnus > Paramisgurnus dabryanus. The sequence goes on along the minus strand of NC_133346.1, from coordinate 19,276,340 downwards.
CAAGTAGCCACGTTCTTAATTATGCAGAACTTTTAGGCTTAATATAATTTTAACGGATTGGTTACCAAAAAAGTTACCTCCTCCTCCCAGTTGACATAAAGGGCAACTATAGCTATATAGACCAAAAATACTTTTTAGTAACAGGCTGTTAGCATTTATTTTTGTTGTAAAGTTGGCCCTTTTAACATGGGGGTCTATGGGGTGGACTACCTTTTGGAGCCAGTCTCTAGCGACCAGTCGATGAATTCTCCTAGGGGGTTTTTCAACCCGGGGAGGCAGCCTTCTTGGGCTTAACTTAGCACCCTCTTCTTTACGTTACATTAGCAATACGCACGCTTATTATAATGTTGATTCATAGCCGCAGCAAATTTAGCTGCTTGTGTTATCGTGTATTATGTTGTGCTATCTGTCGTTATGATTTGAGAAGACCAGCAATGATGGAAGTAAATAAACAAAGACTTTTGATGCAGTTTGAGTTAAATCACTCCTCAACTTGGCTCATCTTTGTTTTCACCATCACACACGGAAATACCTATGACGCAGTTTCTTTTACCTGACGGGAGGGGCTATGGCGTAGAACCTACGCACGACTATAAATCGGGCTTTACTATATCAATAGTTGTCTGGTTTCTTTCTATTTCTGATACAAAGTTGATATATAAATAAAACAAATGATAAACTCTATCAAGTCTTCTGAACTGTGAAAGAGAGCAATACAATTTTTCATCAGGCAGTTTTGCATAAACGCTAGTTAGTTTTATATAATATGTGTAACAGGTAAAGTGTATTTACCGATCAGCTAGCGTACAGTAGCAGTTAAACCTTAACATCATTTCAAAATCACAGAATATGGTCATATCACAAGCAAGTTGCTATTTAAATCACATGCAATCAGGCCCATGTTTAGCAACATCTTTTTGTAATGCAGCCATAGCAACCAAAACCACCGATTTATGCAAGAAACTCAAGAACTGTAAGGCGAATAAGGTTGTTGGCCTGTTATGATGAAAACTAGCAGAAACTATGGGCAAAGAAGCAGAGAAAACAATAGTGTTGATGTCAAGAAGAGCTCATTATTTCACAATATGAACTTTAAGCACAAAGCAAACACTTAACCCAGAAGTCCCAGAAGAGACACACGCCCAAAAAGACTTGTCATCTTTAAAAGGATTGCCACAGTTACAGCTAATGATTCTGATGGAACAGATCACTTTTGTAGTGCCAGTAATGCATTGAACAATGGAAAAAGAAATGGGTTCTCTATAATTAATTCATAAATATGCAACAAAAAAAAGGAAAAGAGTTGATCAAATTGCTTCCAACACACAAATGTAACTTTGAAAGTAACCACATGCATGTGGTTACACTGTTATGGTGACTTTATTAAATGTAAGGATGTACCCATGAGGGTACACTGCACGATTATTGGCTGTCCCAGACGAAAGACTTCCATCGTGAAACAATCGTCGCGATTTCTGTGATCGTGGCTCTCCATTGATGGTCCTATGTCGTACAATGAGAGAGGTTCAAAGACGGCCGTTTTCCCGGTCTTGTGTACAAAGATAGCCTACGATAGTTTTCTGACATTGTCAGAAATTCGGCATGATCACCGCACAGTGTGTTTGCTGCTACGACCTGCGCGCCGGTATTTGTTTACCACGAGCGCATGCTGGTGACGTTGCGCAACGTGTGATGCTGCCGCCGAAGCTTCCGTGTCATCATCGTACAGTCTACATGCCTCTCGTACCGAGTTTAAACGATACATGTCGCACAGTGTGATAAGGCAATAGGAGGGCAAAAATCTTGCAGTGTATTCTAATTTTAATAAAAAATTATATGGTCCCCATAACAAAGGAATAGAGTGCTGTATGGATACTTTTGTAGGCAAAACCTGGAAAGGAGTACTATTTTAGTACTTCTGGTTCCATTGTCCCAAAGTCAAAAGGTTTTTTGAATGGGCTGTTGGATAAAGATCTTGGGTTAACATAAGCCAAATATATTTTCACGTTTATAAAGTGTCTTTTACAAGTAGCTACATGGGACTACAGACTATAGCTAAATTCACATTAAAAGCGACTAGTTTGTCGCTGTGTGTCGCTCGTCTCCTTCAAAAGAGGCAAATCTACCTGTCATAAACAAATGAATACCGTCCACTTCAGTAACTGACAAGACACGGATGACATGAACTCCACTGCTTCATTCTCATTGGTAGCCGCTCCCGAAAGTCTCTCATATTTTGCATAAAGTTAAACATTTCTCAACTTTGTCATGGCCCATACAATCGCCAACGGTCACTGTTGCTCATGTCGATTTCTAGAGACCATGGTATACAGGAGTTCGCTAGTGTTTCCCATACATAGGCTCTACTTGGGCGCTGCGCCCAGGTAAATTGCGACCCGCCCAGGTAAAAAAAAATCACTTTACGAATTTCCTTATTTTCTGAACTCGACTGGATGACCCGTGTTTTGGAGAGAGAGAGAGAGAGCGCGCGAAAGAGAGAGCGCGAAAGAGAGAGCGCGAGAGAGAGAGCGCGAGAGAGAGGTGGGGGTCGGGTGACCGTGAAGATGATGCACGCGTCATAAACTCATCATCCAGCGCGGCAAACTGGATCAACTGCAGCAGCACATACGGAGCAGCCAGGGAACACACTGCGACCAAAATGGTCGCATATGCTTATGTGCATATGTGTTTATAGCAGGGGCGGCGTTTGCGTATGGCAGGGTATGGCAGTTGCCATACCCTAGCATTCAGACAAAACACCAGAAATCAACAGGCTATAATGAAGCTCATTAAAAATAATGTTAAATATTTTCAGTAGAACATATCTGAACATTGGTACATCACAAATATGGATAATTTACGCGTGTGCTCGACTTCATGCTATAATACAGGAACCGGACATGTGGATGACATCAACGTGCCGCGAGAGCGGTCTGAAAGCAAACTCTTCCGATGATTTCTCACCCTCACGGTACTTTGATGTCATCAACCTGTCGTTCTTGCAGCGCAGCTTGAATTGTGCAGGAGGTTTCATGATGACCGCTGTTGTTATCATCTTTATTTTCGCAAGTAAACTCCTTTTTTTGTTTTAACATTCAAACAGACTCACGGTTCTCCCCACACTCGCGCAATGCATATTGCATACATTATTCCAGAAGTAAAATGATTTGTTCTCTGTGGATTAATAAACATGTTCTCTTACACTGGGAAGCGCAGTCGAAGTGAATTGTATTAATTATTTGCGCGCGTTTTTGAATATGGCGACTTGTGGAATAAAACTGCACGACTACAAAAGGTAAGACTTATTTTTGCATTTAGCCCTGTTTTACTAAGAGTTTTATTTAGTGTTTTAGTCTTATGGTTAGCTGGCTGGGTTAACTACGTGTGCTCTATCACATCATTAAAAGTCTTTATTGTGTTTTTATAAGTGTTTATTGGCGGCTGTCATGACAAGATTTGTGAAGGGATGTTACAGTATGTTTTGATATTATCTTGTTTCAGTTTATCTGTTGCTGGAGTTGCACTTATAATTAAGAATGACAACATTTGAAAAGCATTTTAAACAACCATGATTTCTATTTTTGTTTTTCATTTGTATTGCTTCCGTATTGTTATCAGTAAGTGTACATCCGTGCAATCATAGTATTTATACAGGTTGGTGGAGTATGTACACATATAATGTGGTTTCATAGATTCGTTATTTGAATGGCCTTCTTGTACGAATAATTTTTGCCATACCCTAGGTTTTCGTGAAACGCCGCCACTGGTTTATAGCATCTAAGTTGGCTTCATTTTGCGTGCAAGCACGTTGTGTCTCTCCGGTTGAGTGTCCGTTCACGTGCTCTCTGTTTCTCAATGAATTGGGCGCGACGCGAAGCAACCTCAGTGTCACATTGTATCCTTTCATGTTTCTGAACTTGAGCAGAGTTTTACCATTAGAGGTCTTTCTTCACTGAGGACGCGGGACCCGTACGGTTCCGGGTTTATATTTTAAATGGTCAGATGGGTCCGGGTCGGTCCTAGTTCATTACTTCGGGTCCCAAGTCTGATTAATATTGTGTGTAAAACCCGAGTCGATCGGAGAACGGCCGTGAGCGCTACCGCGCTAAAGCTCGAGTGCTGTTTTAGCGTGCCTCCGGTTTCTATGGCGATAGCAACTGGCTCTTGTCACGACCACGCGCCGCTTCATTTTCTTTATCCCATTTTTTAATAGTCTTACTATTAATAGACAATATCTTTACTAAAATCTAAACAGTTTGCACAGAGATTGTAGCAAAAAGCAGTGCTAATACTGAATGAGCAAAGCTCTAGCTGACTCAGGATATAAAAAACGCAAAGCTGTAATGTAAAGTCTGTCATCGGGACAGCACAGCAAGTAGACTTTTAAATCTGAAATAATTAGTGGATTAAGCTTTTTTTAATCGGCAAAAGAGAAATAGAAAGCAGTTAAAGTGCCTATCTTATAGAAGTTATTACCATTATAACATCAGTCACATTTATAATCTATAGACCTGCACTGTCTATATAGGCTATAGTATACATAGTATTGTTTATAATTGAGTTTGATAAAAGGGGTCATCAAATTGCTTCATATATCAGTGCAAAAACATAAAGTGTTTTCGTGGTGCTTTGACAAACAGTGTCAGCTTTGTTTATGGCAAAAAAAGTTTGGGGTGGTTAGATTAATGAACTATAATGTGAAATAATATGAATGTTTTATAAATCAAAGTATTGTGTTGTGTCGCACATTATTAGTTCTTTGTTACATGTATAGTAGACCATTTTTTGTCGGTGGATAATAATGATTGCCCTTTTCACCAGCTACCACCACAAGTAAATTTCAGATCTGTGGGAAACACTGCGCTAGTTTATATAGCTTTATATAGTAAATGCATTTAGACTTCAAAATTGCTCATCTCTAAAGAATTTCTTGTTGAACAAAACGTCATACATTTTTGTTAAACAGCTAGCTTTTTTGCAATAATGCTGAAGTCTAATGAAAAAATGTATGGACTTTTTTAGTGAGGGAACCAGGAATACATCATCCATGCAGCTCTCTATTATTAGCTTTCAATTATAAGCAAACAAAGTAGTTTATTGCGTCAGATAAGCTAGTCTTCATCTTTTCGTCAAATGTGATTCGCCACAAACACAATGAAATTCATCATGATTTTAAATAGCATATTTTGGTTTGGGTGACCTTTTTTAATTTTTTAAAGAATACTCAACATTTGTGTCGCTACAATTTTCTTAAAAACAAACAGGTGGACCTATCTTAACAGCTTCACCTTGTGAAGTAGACACAGGTTACGCACAATTTATTTAAAGGGATAGTTCACTTTAAAATGAAAATTCTCATGTTGTTCTAAACCTGTATGAATTTCTTTTTTCTGATGAACACAAAAGAAGATATTTTGAGAAATTATGGAAAACACACAGCAGTAAATGACCATAGACTTCCATAGTAGGAATAAAAAAATATGATGGAATTTAATGGGTACCGTCAACCGTCATTTATCAAAATATTTTCTTAGTCATTTATCACAATACTTCCAAAATATGTTTTTCCTACTATGGAAAACAATGGTCACTTACTGCTGTGTGTTTACCATCATTTCTCAAAATATCTTCTTTTGTGTTCATCAGAAAAAAGAAATTCATACAGGTTTAGAACAACATGAGGATGAGGAAATTATGACAGAATTTTTATTTTAAAGTGAACTATCCCTTTAAGTAGATAGTTTGATTTAAATCACAGTCATTAACATCAGCAAGGGCACAAGTAGTGTTTCTCCAACTCTATTTTACTAAGATTTATGTTGTGGTTCAATATAAAGTTTCTTACAAAAAGAGGAGGTGAAGCACATTTTCACTCGAAAAAAAGATTTTTGGCATTGCACTGCACACTGTTTGCTGCTTAAGTTCACCTGATTAAAAACTAAACTTCAATCTGTTACATCTATGAATAGTTAGTTGCATTCTTCCTGGAAATGTATCACTGAGTTTATCTAAAAGTGACTTTTTATCTTTAATTTAGATATGAGTCAGCTTCCAATAATCTTTTTTAAAAATCCATTGTTTTTTTAAAGCCACCGATGACCAAAACAGAATGACAAATCAAACTTACATACAGCAAGGCTTTGCACAGCATCCGAAACCGAAATTACGAATAGCGAAACAATAAGTTGGAAGTGAGATCTAACAGTCTTTTTTTCTGAGAACTTTCTTTGAGATTTGAGACATTGATTGTCACTGGGGAAATGTTTTGAAGATTCTCAAAACCTCAACTACAAAAACACGCCTATTCAGCAAGAAGTGACGGTGCAGGATGTGAACCGAGGGTCAGAATATCACAGTGACAGGTTTTGGCCCTCCGGTACTGACAGCTGAATTTAGTCAGAATAAAGTGATGGCTAACCCGCTGTTTCAAAACAAAGAGGTATCAGTGAGTTCTCTCTTTGAGGTTGTGACTCATTGGTCGGTGCACAGGAACCTGCCTACGTCAGAAACTAGTCAGATGTAAGTTTCAGATTGAGAAATAGGCACCGTTCTAAACTGCTACATTATGCAAAACCTCTGACGTGTGTCATTTCCATTTAAGTGCTTCCTTGGTAGGTTATTGAACAACCTATTATTAAATTCCTTTATGCACTTTTCAAAACAGGCTTTCGTTCAATTTCCTATCAATTTCACAGTGACAAGATATCAAGCTTGCCGATTGAAAGGTGACTGGACGGAAGTCACTTCCATTCCTGGATAAGATAAGCTTATGAGGCGATAACATGAAAGATGAGATGTTAGGCCAATTACTGTAAGTAATAATGATGAAAAGATTTTAATTATGAGGACTGCCAAAAAGCAGCGAGGTGAAGAAAGAATAAAATGAAGAACTGGGACGAAGCTTTATGAGAATGCATGTGGGGACACATTGTCAGGTTATCAGAAGGTCATTTTTCATTATGAATAATTCCTATAATCTGCCAAGGTCGAAGTTTTTCTTGGTTATTATGGTCTCAAGTCATGGAGTCACAGTAAAATACTGAAAATTATAGCTTAATTGGTAATACACTGTAAAGAAATGCAGCATAAAACAAGAAAAATTAGGAGATGACTTGTGATAAGTTGACATAATTAATAAAAAAATAAGTTGAAATAGTTGTACTTAATTTTTTAAGTTAAAGTAACATTAAAATATATGTTGATTTGATATAATTTTTTTTACAGTGTAGGTAAACTAGGACTGCGTCCGAAACTGCCTACTTCCATACAATATTATAGGCGAAAAGCAAAAGGCGAGGCGAGTATGTCATGGTTCAAATAACAGTAGGCGAAAAGTACCCAGATGACCTAATACTTCTGGCAAGATCCCGAAGAGTTATCCAATGAAGAAGACGACAGATGGGCGTTGTTTTATTCCAAAATGCCCAAATGCAAATACATACATAAAACAGCCGTCCCTTGCGTTTAAACCACGCTTGTTTAAAGTCATTCCAGTTAATGACTAAAGCCCGATTTATAGTCATGGGTAAGCTCTAAGCCGTAGCTACGCCGTAGGTTATCCGTAACCTGTGCGTAGCTCTGCGTAGACTTACGTGCACCTCGCAAAATTTTAAAAGCGCGTCAGTTCTACGCGGACCGCAAGCACTGTGATTGGTCCACCAGAACCCCTCCCATCAGGTAAAAAACTGCGTCATAGGTATTTCCGTTTGGGAAACAAAGATGAGCCAAGTTGAGTGATTTAACTCAAACTGCAACAAAAGTCGCTGTTTATTTACTTCCATCATTGCTGGTCTTCTCAAATCATACACAAAAAGTTGCTGTTTCTTTTCGTTTGTGGGTTAACTTGCTTAGCTTCTTCTTCACTGACTTCTTCTGCTGCTACTGTGGTTACCCACGTGGATACTGCCAACCAGCGTCTGCGTGTGTGTTTGCAAGTCGATGCGGACGACGACGCAAAAGTATCAATGAAAACCAACGCGGAACCTAATTCGTCGCAGCTATGCCATAGGACCTACGCACAACTATAAAGAGCCCTTAAAGGGATAGGTCTGCCAAAAATGATATTAAACCCATGATTTACTCACCCCGAAGCCGTCCGAGATGCATATGTCCATCATTTTTCAGACGTTATGGGGTCCACGTCCTTCAAGTCCAAAAAATTTACATACATCCTTCACAAAAGAAATCCAAACGGCTCCACGATGATAAACAAAGGTCTTCTGATGTTAATCTGCACCGTTTTGTTGTAGAAATATCCACATTTATATGTATTTGTCATACGTCACTAAGAAAAGTGCGTACACTACGCTAATACTCTCTCCTGAATACAGAGGAGTTTAAGATGGCGGCGTTACCGGAAGCTAGTTATTTTCATTTATAAATTTTAAATATGGATATTTCTACAACACCGCGCGGATTACCCTCAGAAGACCTTTGTTTATCATTTGGATTTCTTCGGAGAAGGATATATGCACATTTTTGGGACTTGAAGGACGTGGACTCCGTAACTTTACTGTTTAGCAGCTGAAAGATATAAGACATTTTCTTAAATAACTGAAAATGTGTTTGTCTGAAAAATTATGGACATATCCATCTTGGACGGCTTCAGGGTGAGTAAATCATGGGTTTAATATCATTTTTGGCTGAACTATCCCTTTAATTTGTTGTTATAATGACATATGTCACGTGATATATCAACATGGCGGATGTAGTACATCCGAATTCATTCAAACTATTCATATTTATCATACTATATAGCAGTGGTTCTCAACCTTTTTCACTTCAAGGCCCCCTATTTACCCACAACAATATCTGAAAGCCTCCCACTCACTAAAGTTTTCCCACATAAAATTAAATAGAACTTGGAATGGCTATGTATATTCGCTATATCTTGAGGCCCCTTGGAAATCTACCGAGGCCCCCCTGTGGTCCCCGAGCACCTGGTTGGGAAACACTGCTATAAAGCACCTACTGTTTTAGCTGTCAATGAGTAGGTACTTCACCTACTGTCACAATATGCGATTTCTACCGCAGCTTATACAGTATGTCTCATACAGTGGTAACTTCTAACTTGTCAACATTTTTGGTATCCTGAAAGCAGCTTTGCTTTTTAAACAGACAGTGTGGTTTCTCTAGTAGGAAGCTACAAAAAAATAGCACAAAATGAGAGGCCTCATGGTATAACTCACGGTTGCTTTGCAGCCGAGCACAACAAATCAAACACAAAAGAAGCCCCAATTCATTCATATCTGTTGGATGATGCAGATGCCTGATAATGATATAATAAAAGATAACAAACTCTATTGCACCATCACACACAATCAGGTTCAATGTAGTTGCCTAGTAGACACTTTTTATTTGTCGAGGGCCACAACGAATGGTTTCTTTTGTAGACGCTTAAAATCGTTTTCATTCGTCACTATCATCAGCGAGGGTCACAATAAATTTTTATACCAGCTAGCTAAATCATTTGACAATTTACAACTGTTACTCGCATTTGGTGCTTAAACACTTTATGAATATGCTGGGCTGTTCCAGGGTTGCACTCTAAATGACTGGGTTATGTTTGACCCATAATGGGTAAATGTTGGACAGAACACACCGCTGGGTTAAAATTGATTGTTGGGTTGTTGTTATGCAGCCATGGGGTATAATAACCCAGCAGTTGGGTTAAAACCCAAAAGTTCTGTCTAATAATTACCCATTATGGGTCAAAAATAATGTACACTCTAAAAAAATGCTGGGTTATTTCCAACCCAGCATTCATCCTTCTTTAACCCAATGCTGGGTTGAAAATATCCCAGCACTTCTTTTTTTTTAGCTTGTAGCATTACATTTTAATCCCAGCCAGAGACATGTTAAAATAATAGGTTTTTGAGACTCAACACTAGAAGAAATACCAAAAGTTCTCAAAATTCAAAGCGTTTACTGCATATGCACATCTGGATAAAGGGAATTGTGTACATTAACAAATAAACGTAAGGGCGTCACATGATGAGCTTCAAACAATCACATTTGTCCAAGTCTTTGTACGTTCGTGACCCAAATCCGACCCTGGATGTTCTGCTCAAAAGACACTGCTTTGTTATACCACGGTCCAAACATCATGAGAAACAATAAGTGCCAGTGTTTCAGTCAGAAAACAGAGGACTTTTGAGTTGGTTGGAGCCACTGTTAATGGTGGGCAACTGTATAGTAGTTCTGTTTCGGTCATAAAGAGTCCCATGAGAGGCAGGGGCATGGCCTGCCCCCTAAATGTGGAGTTTTCAGTCACATGGGCTGCTTGCCTCAACAATGCATGTCTGTGTACTGCGAATGTTTCTGCATACATGTGAGAGTCGAACCACTAAAAGGAAAAACAGGGCTAAGGTGGGTAGACTCTTAAAAATAAAGCTTCTTTATAAAGGTTCAACAGACTAGAGAAACAGACGAGTGTAAATTAATAAGAATATATATGTTTACAACAAAAAAACAGTACTGTGTTCCTATAGCTCAACTGGTTGTGGGTTCGATCCCAGGGAATACACATACTGATAAAAAAATGCATTATTGTAAATCAGCTCTGTTTGGTTAGCCCTTGATGTCCGTGTTCAATCTGTGTCTGGAAGCAAAACCAGTTCAAAACCGCCAATCTGGTCTGTGAGCTCTTTACGGCAGTAAATACAAAAGAGGTCTAATCGAGCTCAACAGCGACATGTTGTTAATCTGTCTGCAAGCACCGCTGCGTTTATGTGTAATGTTTAAATTCAGGCTCTGATAAGACATGAGCTGTTTGGAATCGCAGCAGGTTTCTGGAGGAGGGGGGGGTTGGTTTATCGCTGCGCTAGGCTAGCTGCTGCACTTAGCTGGGGTGTGATTTCGCTATTCACTGTAAACACAGACTGTCGGGGGAGTTTCAGTATGAAAACTCAGATATAGATGATTCTGAGAGCCAGTCAGACAAGAAAGTCAGTTAGCACAGAATGTAACTTGGACACGTCGGTTTTCTAGAATTAAAAAGCAAATATCATGGATGCAGTAACGCACTTTCCTGCTGAAATAAAAATATTAAAATCAGCCCAAGCCAGGGTGTTTTTCCCAAAACATACTCCTGGTTGGCTGGTCTTAGCTGGTTTATGCTGGAAATGATTATGCTGGTTTAAGATCCCCCTTCTTTAGATGGACCAATAGCTGAACGTCTGGTGCATTTTCTTAAAGGGACACAGGGCAGCATTTTTATGTTAATAAATCATCTTCGTAAGTCGGTATATGGTTAAATGACTCATTACATGACGAATGAAGACTCTCTCGCCCGCCCCTACCGTCTGTAGGAAGAATACCCCACTTGCAAGTTCGCTGTATCCGACCCGGTGTCCTTCAGTCTGTAAAGTCTCAGATATAGAAGGCATTTACTCCCAGACACTAGGGGGAGCTAGTAGAGAAATTATACTCAGACTTGCCTTGTGTGCCTTAAAAACACTTCAGCAGATTTTAAAGTCGTCCTCTAAATTATACAGGATTTCCAGGAGATGTGTGTCGCGATCTTTAGCGATCCCCCCGGAAACAACACAAAGTCGTCTGATCAAAGAAGAAAGCTTTTATGTTAAACTCTGTATGTTTATAAGTACGTAAGGTATTTTAATGTGTTAGCAATTGTTATTAACATTCATGAATTATGGTTGCACTCCAGCCTGTTATTATGGCGCCATATCCAAGCCCCTAAACATGACGCGACACCAAGCGAAACATGATTGGTTGCTTTACGTGTCAGTCATATGCCCTCTAGGCCGATCCTTGGCCATTTAAAGCAAAACACCACACTTTTTCAATATTTTACTATGTTCTTACCTTAACTTAGATGAATTAATACATCCCTATCTTTTTTCAATGCGTGCACTTAATCTTTGTACAGCGCGTTGTGAATGTGTTAGCATTTAGCCTAGCCCCATTCATTCCTCAGGTTCCAAACAGGGATGAATTTAGAAGCAACCAAACACTCCCATGTTTCCCTATTTAAAGACATGAGTAGTTACACGAGTAAGTATGGTGGCACAAAATAAAACGTGGTGATTTCTGTAAGCAGATAAAAAATGAGAACTATATTGTATGGCGGAAGAGCACTTAGTTTGCAGCACTTCGACCTCGGGTGCAGTAATATTGCGAAAGTTTGAGCGAGGGGGGAGTAGTCAGGAGTGATGATGTTACTGCGTGCCGAGGTCAAAGTGCTGCAAACGAAGTGCTCTTCCGCCATAAAATATAGTTATTATTTTTATCTGCTTAAAAAATCGCCACGTTTTATTTTGTGACCCCATTCTTACTCGTGTAACTACTCATGTAACAGTCTTTAAATAGGGAAACATGGGAGTGTTGGCTTCTAAATTCATCCCTGTTTGGATCCTAAGGAATGAATAGGGCTGGGCTAAATGGACGCGCTGTACAACAATTAAGTCAGTGTTTTCCAACCTTTTCTCTGCCATGGCACAGTTTTGATAAGTAAAAAATCATTCAACGCACCACTATCACAATAAGCATTAACAGATCTGCACAAACCTGTATTGCAATGCTAAAATGACTTGTTAGACTGGAATATTTTACTGTATTAAATGTAGTATTCACATTTAATATGAAACTTGATCTTGTTTTGATGAAAACAAATGATATGCTGGCTGGAATTGATGACAGTGACACACGCAGCTGTAAACACTGGATTAAGTGCACGCATTGGGAAAAGAAAGGTATGTATTCATTTGTCTAAATTTAGGGAAGAACATAGTCAAATAAATAAAAAATTTAATAAAAATAACTCTATCGTGTTAACATATACTATATCTACATTCTGTAGCTATACGCTAGAACAGTGGTTCCCAAACTTTTTCAGCGCGCGGCCCCCCTTGTGTACGTGCATTCCTTCGCAGCCCCCCAAAGAAAATTTGTGACAAAAAACTGTTCTAAAACTCAACATTTTGATAAAAAAAACATTAAATTATACAAAAAAGTAGTGCTTTTGGTTAGTAACCTTATTTTTTTAGGTTTAATTACACAGAATTCATTATAAATTAATGTATTTCATAAAATGTCATAAAACTGGGGCCCCCCTGGCACCATCTCGCGGCCCCCCTGGGGGCCCCGGCCCCCAGTTTGAAAACCACTGCGCTAGAATCACTGCGTGTTTTGTATTCCTTTTACAATTGTAAATGCATAAATGTAATCAATAAAAAAAATCTAAATAACAACCACGTTGATATTATTGCCAGTTAAAATCCCAAAATAAACATCATCCATCATCTTTGATATTTAACTTCTTTATATAATAATATTAGCAAAGCATGATACAAGCACATTCTGTGCATTCTTGTGTCTGTGGAGCATCTTTGTTTTCTGCTTCATGACCATAATAGCAGTCATATGACTGAGGCACCCCACCACCTCCCTTTATTCATATGACCGCTGATTTTCTGTGGGTAATGAGAAGTGAAAGAGAACCTCTTAGCTCATCTTTGCTCACACACACACATATTGTACAATGGTTTCCAAAGCACATAATGCTCAGATGTTTGATCGTTTGGGAGACCTAATGGAGATCTGTATTACAATTACTACTGTATAGTACAATAATAATGATCAACTTCCTTATTCTCAAATTCATAATAGTAGTACAAAATAAAAACTGATGTAGATAAATTAATAACAATGCTAATAAATTAATAACTTGCCCCATCATGATCGTGTATCCATTTTCCACACGTACTTCTTTTGTTTACCGTTGGTTACTACAAATACCACCATCATTCGCTCAAACAATTTGATGGAAACGCACCTAATTCGTATTTCTTTTTTTTGCAAATTTCAAAAAAGATTCGCTTCACATTTGGATGGAAACCCATGGTTGAGATTTCTTCAGAAACTATACACATTAGGGTCATCATTAAACCAAATCTCAAATTTAATCTCATTGAAATCTAGTAGAAATATTAAAGAAATCTCTTTGTAATTTTTCTCTAATGAGGTATTGAACCGGTTGAAATACTTTGGTACCAAGGTTTAAAAAAAAACTATAATCCCCACTGGTATAATCTGTACAAAAATACCTCTCTCCGTTTGATACACCTAAATCTGCTTTATATCATCATAAAACTTGGATGTGGCTCATGCAAGCAGAAAATGTGATCAACCTGAGCCAAAATGAGCTGTTCGATATGCTGGATTTTTATCACTAAACAATGCATTACATTATTATGCGATACCCATTATTATATATTTTTTCTAGGTTAACCACTTCCCTGGTGGTGTGTGCGTGCACATAAACAGATACACACCTCTGAGTTTCTTTTCGATACCTGATGACCTAGATTAAACTTCGTCCCTCCCTCTTTCTGCTTAGCATCATTTCTGAATGATAGAGTCAAACACCGCACGCAGCCATGCTTGACCAATAAATCCATCTAATGCCTCATTCAACTCATTCACCTTTACACCTTAAGTTTGAACAAATGATGCATGCACCATATGGCAATGAGATTTTATTTTAACTGCTGTGAGGATATCAGAGTTATCCAAGTGTTTTTTTTTTACTAAATGAATTTGAGAATTACTCATGTCGTTGAAAATAATGTTGATCGACTTTTATCCAGAGTGACTCAGAGAGGGGTAAAGACTTTTCTTTGAATTGCAATACAAATATTATCACTACAAATTATATTATGTATATAACAATTTAAGGCAAAAAAAGTTAAGGCAATTTAAGGCAGTTTCTTCGAATGTAAAATGCTGCCTGGTTTTAGGACTGCATGAATTTGGGCTGGCACAGACTCTACAAGTTTGGACTGATGAAACTGATGAATCTAGCAAGATTTCTTCACGCGCTTCAGTGGAAGCAAGAAAATCTGACTTTTGTGCAGAGTACAAACCATAAATATGGTTTTTGGATAAGTTGGAAATTCCTTATAATTGAAGAGCCCAGATGCAAAAGCAAAACGCCACCTTCATCAAAAATGTGATAAAGATATACCAAATCCTCGGCACGTATTATTATAAACTATTTTGCTTCAAATTCACCCAATTCTGGCTTTAGGCCATTCAGAAATACCGCTTTGTTGGCAGAATCCATTAAGCGCCATGACGATTTTTCAGCAAAGTCCTCTAAGCGCACGAAAGACGAATGTGAAACGACCGTGGACCACAAACTTGGGTCCCATGTAAGTACTTGGACCACATCCTGAATATGGTAGCCACATGCATCGCATTTACAGTACCCCAATATATGTTGTTCAGTTTCTTCAGTTTTACATTATGAATTATGAAATTATCTTTAGTGATTTGAAACTGTTTACTATTTCTTGTTGAAAGAAGTGGATTTTTAAAAGTGGCCTTTTGCCAAAAAAGCTTTCATGAAGTTAGGGTTCTGCAGCCAAATTTGTTAAAGGGGAAATTTCACAAGACTTTTTTAAGATGTAAAATAAATCTTTTGTCTCCCCAGAGTGCATATGTGAAGTTTTAGCTCAAAATACCATATAGATAATTTATTATAAGATGTTAAAATTGCCCCTTTGTGGGTGTGAGCAAAAATGTGTTGTTTTGGGTGTGTCCTTTAAAATACAAATGAGCTGACGAAATGCAAACACTGATCACCATAATGGTGGTTTGTTGAAATTGAAATTCAATTGAGCTGTTAATTTCTTTCTATCTCTATCCAACCATGGCACAGCCATTTAAGGGTCTGTGTTATAATAATAAGATCCCCTTTTGACATCACAAGGGGAGATACATTACAATAACCTATTTTTTCACATGTTTGCAGAGAATGGTTTACCAAAACTAAGTTACTGGGTTGATCTTTTGCACATTTTCTAGGTTGATAGAAGCACTGGGGACCCAATTTTAAAAATAAGTCAGACTTGTACATGAGCATTAGGTTCTTGTTTTTAGGCTCAGTAGTTTCACTTAAAATAGGTAGTGTCACGATAAAAAAGGTTACAAGAAAACAACAGACGCACTTAAGAGAGTTTTGCCTCTGAGCTTTTTATTTCTTCCTCAATAAATACCATACCAAGTTTCTTAGTTTGCAAATGATCTTAAAACTTTGATTATTTCCATGTGTAATCTAAGTTTTAGTTCCTAGATTTGCAATGTAGTATATGCTTTGCTTGAAGTACGGTTCCCTTTGGATTCACCCATTTGGTGTCAGTCTTATGTGCTCCATTATAAATTACCATTTAACTGTGCTTAAAGAAATAATTTTGAAAGTCACAATATTTCATATACACATGAGGTCAAAAAAAGTTCTGTCACTGCTTTCCAAACTTTTTAAATTAAATAATAAAAATAAACCAAAATAAACATACTATCTCCTAAAAGCACATATAATCACTGGAGCATATCCAAGATTACATTGTTCTCAAAACACAGCCAAAATAGATCTCATTTCAGTTCCCAAACCTTAAACCCACTTCCTTCATCTGTACACTCAACACAGCGTTATAATCCCATCTGTGTTGTATGCAAAACTGCAATGTACACCGAACTCTGCTGATAACAACAACTTTACACGCAGACTAATGCTGAGTGGACCCAACGGGAGAAATGTAATCCACACTACAGCGTTAATAGTGGGATCCATTTCATGCTTCTGATGTCATGACAACAGCACTTCATGCCAAATCACTTTGCTTTGTAAATGAACATGGATAAGGGATGTTGTGATCAAACCTGTTATGGTGCTAAGACACAAACGTCACAAGTGGGAGACAACACTGTCATTTAAATTTCATATATAGTTCTCCAAAAGCTTTCCATCCCTAGTAAATTTTCACTAGATGGTGAGAAGTGTTGTGTTTCCATCCCACAAAAGGGTTAAAAAAAGATGATGAACCGATTGTATTCTCCACATTGTTGTGATGAGTAAATCATGGATGTTTAAGAGATGATAATGCAATGTTTGTAAGTTCTGACATATATAGGAATCAGGACATTCAGTGTTTTTTGTAACATTTTTGCATGGGTTAACATTAGTAAATGCTTTAGCTAACACGAATTAAAATTTTTTTTTTATTATTAATGTTAGTTATTGGCTCAACAGAATGCTTAATTCTGATTGGTCAGTAGCAAGGTTTGTTATTCCCAGATAACAACCACAAAAAATAATAACACATGGTAGCCCGAATGCTGCAAGACATTTTTACAACCAAATAGTGTGTTTGTGACATTTGAACGTCTTACCGTAAAACTGAAAGTTAACAGGTTTTCCTTGTGAAAGGTCTGCATTTGTTTAAAATGAGCAAATAAAATATTTAATTAAATTTTATTTTAATGTTCCTTACCTTACTTTTGAGTTAAATAGCCCTGTAATAAGCGGGGAAAATGAACAGGTAGCCAGTTGTTATCGCAAAATAAGCCCCTTTATTATTGCTTATTTTATTCTTTACTTAATGCCATTACAATTGTTTAAGTTAATTCATTGTGCATTAAATCTGTAATTGATGATTTTCTACAAAAACAGGACTTTGTTATACTACTGTAGATGAAAGTCTCCTCATATCCTGATAGCAAACGCTATATTGAAATGTTTAGCAATTTAAAGGTGACATATCATGAAAATCTATTTTTATGTTTAAGTGCTATAATTGGGTCCCCAGTACTTCTATCAACCTAGAAAATGTGTAAAAGATCAACCCAGTAACTAAGTTTTGGTAAACCATTCTCTGCAAGCATGTGAAAAATAGCTCATTGAATTTTGACTCCCCTTGTGATGTCAGAAAGGGATAATACCGCCCCTTAATCTGCACTATCCAACCACAGGACTGCCATTTAGTGCAGAGATCGGCTTATTTGCATTTAAAAGGACACACTCAAAAATGGCACATTTTGCTCACACCTACAAAGTAGCAATTTTAACATGCTATAATAAATTATCTATATGATGTTTTTGAGCTAGAACTTCACATACTTACTCTGGGGACAACAAATATTTATTTGACAACTTAAAAAAGTCTCGTGAAATATCCCCTTTAAATGTATTTTCCTAAATATATAAGATCTTAGGAGCATAACATTTCTGAAAATCACTCACCATAGGACTACATTCTGCAGGATAGATTCTCAAAGCACCGCTTGAATCATTAGCTTGTAATGAAAATATGGTTCGAATGGGAATAGCATTATCAGATGTTCAGATAAGACTTTATTTCCGAGAAAAGGTGAGTTTAGTTTAGTTCCCAGTAACATGAGGTGAACCCTATTACTGTACACTTCACACTCTAAAAACAAACGGTGCTAAATAGCACTAAAAGTAGTTCTTGGTTCGTAATCATAGAGGAACCATTTAAGTGCTATATAGCATCGATGAAGCACCTATGAACAACCATACGAGAGTCAAATAGCAACACATATGGTTCAACATAGTACAATATGGTTCTACACAGGTGCTACACAGGTACTTCATCGGTGCTATATGGCACTTAAAATGGTTCCTCTATATGATTACGAGCCAAGAACCACTTTTAGTGCTATTTAGCACCGTTTGTTTTTAAAGTGTACAGGCAAATATTCAACAGCGGTTAAAACGGTGTGTAAGGATTCTTGCTTTTCATTTAGTCTTCCTATACATCTTTAAAACCAGTTTAAGCTCGAGATATGATGTCTATTGTAAAAAAAATTCGAACTGACCACTTGATTATAGTTAATTATTTGTTTCAGTTCAACAAAGGGCCTCTGTCACATGTTTCCATAAAACAAGGGCCTGGTCACCTCCCGACCCCAAATTTGTCAGAGTGTCTGATTTTCCATGCGCTCACTTAGAAAAAGCCCTTTCAGTTCACTTCACCCAGTACTCTAATTTCAACCCATCTATGTCAAGTCTTGCACAATACTTATGCTGCATTTTTTCAAAATGATATCACTTAAAGGAAACTCTTGCTGAAACACGAGTATTACTTGTTATGACTCCGATGATTATAATTAGATATAGTAATAATTTAAAAGCCTCATTAAGTGACTTTTATATTTTATTTCAAATGAGGCCCATTTGCAATGATAGCTTAAAAAAAACATAATTTAGACGTAATGGCATTTTACAACAAAAATAACTGTTTCAAACAGGTTTATTATACACCAGTGGCGGCCGGTGACTTCTTTTTTCGAGATATGTAGCCATCATGTGTGTGGTTCGTAATTTCAAAATATGTGTTCTGCAAGTTATCCTATGTGCATCACGTGTCTTGTCAAAATAAAATATGTGCCTGCTGCAGACGCGTCAAAAGGGTTTATGATAAAAGAGACACTCACGTTTGTCAGATACTCGCATAATCTCATGCGTAATCAGAGTCTACTGTTAAGGGAGTGTCTTGTATTTTGTGAACGTGAGCATCTCTTTTATCATAAACGGTTTTGATGCGTGTGCAGCAGGCACTTATTTTGACAAGACACGTGATGCACATGGTTCACATGACACTCCGAACACATATTTTGAATTTGCGCCCCTCGGAAGAGCAGTCACGAGCCCCCACAACCCGCCCACCCAGTTATACACTCCAGTTATCTGCAATTCAGACAAATAGGTCATTCCACCCCAACTTCACTGTAAAATAATACAAAAAAAATGTACAATACAAATTTTCTTGACTAGTGAGGAGTTGGCATAAATAAATAAAAAAATTCAATCGACTTTTCTTTTATTAATTAATAGCACATTTTAAATAGAATGAATAAGTAATTTTCAACTTTTTTGACAAGTTGTTTAAACTTGAACATTTAAGTGTAACAAGGAATTTTTACTATGTTACACCACTAGTTAACTCTTGTCTTTTAAGGGTAAAATAGTCATGCTATGAATGATGTAATATATGAAATTACCACAAAAATCACCTAATACTGATGAAACATGCAAAAAAACCTTGACTTATAGCTTGCTGAGTGTGGTTTATAGTGACATGTTTGTAAGCATGTTTGAACTGTGGAAACTACCTTTTCTTTAAGTGATCTGGTTGATGCATACACCTTTAGAAATGTATTATATAGGTCACTGCAAAAAAGGTCATGAGACCTAAACCAAAAATGCATGACTGTTGTACTAAGCGTTAGCCTTTAGAAACTGTATCCTCAATGGCAGATGTGTGATTTGTCCAAACGCATAAATAAACATCTGGCTATCAGTGCATTTAAGGTCACGATGAGGTGTTTTGCCAAAAACTATTATTCAATTTGTATATTTTGGCATTTTTCTCTCAAGAATGTTCCTATCACTGTTAAGCTGTGACTAAAATGTTTTTCTTCACATATTTACAGCATGACAAATGTTTTATTTAGTATTCTTACAGAGTATTGGAAATCTTTAGCCTATTTTCATTCATGTAGACTTGTGTTGCGTGGTAAACCTAATATAAGCTAATATAAAACCACGTGTTGATGGTTCAATCCAAATCGTATAAATAATTTGTGTTATATCCGTAATTTCCTTCTGAATTCAACTGACATCAGTGCATATACAAACTTTGCCATGGCAGCGGCAGGCTCAGGTATTTTTATGCCTAAAAATGTGACCTAAATGCATAACAATCGACGGTTCAGTGCTTTGACGGTTTTGTTTACGGCACGCTCTCTCATTTACGTGCCACATGGAAATCAAAGTCCTGTTATTGCAGGTTGCGCTTGCCCCTACTGTGACAGTTTTATTTTTAACCAGCTTTCGTCTTGTTGTGGTAATCGTTTTTCAGCAACAATTGACACAGTAGGTGCGGTTGAATATCACTGCTTTAGCTGTGCATGATTATCCGCGCACCCTTAGGAGCACACGCGGAGCATTATCAAAATGTGGGTAAGCTTCACACAAGAGCCATCATTTCAGATGACAGCACACGATGTACAAATATTATCTGGTACTTAGCTGATGTTGCACAACCATACTGCGGTTTGGCCAGTTTGTGGTTCAGAGGGGGATGGCAGTGTTGGCAGTATCTTCACCAGCGTTGGGTAAGTTACTCAAAAACGTAATTTATTACAAGTTACTAATTACTTCTTCAACCATGTAATAATTAGATTACTGTACAAATTATTACTCTCTCCAAAAAGTATTTAATTAGGTATTACTTTCTAAATCCTATTTAGTAAATGATACAAAGATAAGCTTGAAACGGCTCGAAAAGAGTTCATCAATTATTCTGGACATACATTTAAAGGTCCAATTCTATATTTGCCTCAATATACACCAATCATTATTAAGTTTAAGTATTGGTAAGAATTGGGTAGGATTGAGGATGTAGAGTAAGGTTTTGCAAAATGAGGCATTAATGTGTGATTTCTAAGTATTAATAAACTGAAAATATCTCAGGAATATTAATGCTAATATATCAACCAGTAAATAGTGAGATTTGGAAACTACACTTGAGTGTTAGCTTTATTCTTATTCACTAAACAAAATATTCAAAGTGAGAAGGATAGATAATAAAACATTCATTTTAACCTTAGACTTTAAGGGGCGGTTTCCTGGACAGGGCTTAGATTAGTCCAGGACTAGGCCTTAATTATATTAGGACATTTAGGTAGTTTTTACAAACAAACATTACAAAAAACAATACTGGTGTGCATCTTGAGACAAAACAATGGGACTTATATATGTTAAGATATGTCAGTGCAAGATGATTTAAAATTAAAACAGCTCAAACTTGCATTTTAGTCTGGGACAAGGATAAGCCCTGTCTGGGAAACCGCCCCAAAATGTATATATATTTTATATATTGTATATGTATTTGTTCTACAGTCAGTATTTTGTTAAATTACATCAGAAGTAACTGTAAAAAATAAGAGTAATCCCTTTACTTTGCAAGGGAAAAGTAATTAAATTACAGTAACTCACTATACAATTCAAGTCAATTTGTGCTTATAAAAAGCAAAAGTATCTACCAATAGGGTGAGAAAAAAATCTAGAAATAAGTGTACTTTTTTTCTTAAACATTTATTTCGAGAAAAAAAAAATTTGAAATAAAAAATTATATTTTTGATCCAAAAACTGATTTCTTTACTAAGATTATTTTGTTCATCAAGAAAATACATCTAGATTTAAGATTTGTGAGATATTTCTTTTTATTATTATTTCTTTTGCAGTGTAGGCAATACTATAGGGCTCAGTATTGAGGTATGCTATATTTCACCAGCAGATACTAGGCCTTAATTATATGCAGATATGTTTAATTGCTCAATGTTTCCTGTTTATAATAGAATCAAATTTCATGTTATATGATTGTCGTATAATATTATTACAGCTCAACAACAAGAATTAATTAAGTTCTGAGTTACGTTATGTAACATTATTTATTTAAACGTCTGTAAGTATGATTCAGATGTATCTCAATGACAACTGTTGAAATACAGCAGGCCAATAGAGTTAATTAATGTGGGTAATATATGACCCTGCCTGTGAAAACCCAGCTAAAGCATTTTTGTGATTTATTGTTGTTTACATAATATCATCCTACATAATGTAAAGTACGACTTGTGTGACAAATATACCCTTGATGTCTTTAATATTGACTGATTAAGATTGAAATCAATGTGAAATCAATGACTGAAATCAAACTTTGATGCTCCTAATCTCATAATTAGATTATGAGATGTTAGCCTTAATTTCAATATTAGAGGAAATTGATTATTAGGACATTTGAGTTAATATAGAAATCTCTGGCATTTGTTTGTAGACCCCCATGCACAGTTTGACATTTAAAGATACTGATATCTCTTTGGATACTCTATAGGAATACACATCTGAGGTCTCAGTTTATCTGTAAAGCAACGATAGTTTACCCAAAAACAAATTGTAACACTTTATACAATTTAATTATATTTATATACATTAATGCTTCAGCTAACATGAACTAACAATGAACAACATTTATTTATTTATTAATCTCAGTTCATGTTAATTGCAGTATTAATACTTTTATAACATCAAAAGTTGATGAATAACGTGAACAACTACATTGGCATGGTTTCCTAAATACAGCTTATCCTATATTAGGTGGTTAACGTCTAGTTGTGTATATGTTTAATGTTGTAAGTGTTATGTTTTATGTTTTGTATTTGACATTTTATCAGATTTTTATTATGTCTATTTATTATGTTTATTATGCACTTTGGACAACTTGGTTGTATTGAAATGTGCTTTATAAATAATAAATACAAAAAATACAAATACATTGACTAACATATACACAGAGTAATAACTGCTGATAAACTATATTGCTAATTGTTAGTTTGTGTAAGCTAGTGCATTTACTAAAAAATTCAACCTTATTGTAAAGTGTTACCAAATATTTATGTCATCATTTTGCTCTCTGTCTTCAACAGAACATAAGAATTTTGATGTTGAAAGTTAACGATGCTCTTTATCTTCATCCATTTAAAGGGAATGGTGACCGAGGCTGTCAGTCACTCACACTCTGCCTAACATTTCCTATTGTGTCCGTGCAAGAAATTCATATCACGGACAGGAAAAATTATTCATTTTAGTGAGGCTATCGCTTTAAGCAAAATGCTTTCCATTTAATGCTGCCTAGGAGACATCGCTTAATAAGAAATCAATTGTGAAATTTCTTTCCGGCCTCCCTGTCCCTTTGTTGTAGCAATCTTTATTACAATATATATTTCAAATGTCATTCTCCCTGTTCTTTGTACCGCATCAACCTCCACCCACTGCCGTACTATCTCTCCACCATTATGCCCCCCACCCCGTCCACCTAACCCCTCCCTGTGCAGGTCTCCTTGCACACAACACACGCTTTCATCAGTCTACACCACCCTCTGCTGCCCTATTAACAATCCCAGGAATTTTAGTTAGTGCAAAAATGCTTCATATGACACAAACGGGGTGGGGTGGGCCACGGGGGGACCACGATCCCAGGCGCGCACGCCTCTTACACACGATGGAGAGTCAATGTGTCGCTGTTTCACGTACAGGCAAAGATCAACAGGAGTACGGCCGAATGTTGAATGACAATGCGGGCCGTTTGCGAAATGCGGGGTGTGAGCTACATTCAGCTTCTCCTGTATTGCCCACCCACAGAGAAACATGCTACACCTAGCAACATGCTCTACTACAGATAAACATCAATGATTTGTGTTTATCACATTTGCAACCCTAGATACAATGTGCGTGCTGAAATAACGAACAGTCAACTGCCCAATCCAGTACTCCAGAGAGCTGGTTTAGCATCATCCCCAAGCATCACCTCAAAGAGATGGAGGAAAATACCATCCTGCTAGTCTGGATGCTGAACGGCGCTCAGCGCGTTCACCTTCTCAAGCCACAAACAAACCCAAGGGCACAACAAACCTAAAAGAGCATTTAGCCTTGGTGTGAAAACACAAATAATGCTTTGTAAAAAAAAAAGTGCTCGCTTACCGTGTCACTGTTTGCTGTCCATTCACCAGCAACACTGCAGACAAACATTCGCCTGGATGGCAAGGAGGGAGCGCACAATCCTTCCCCTTAGTCCTGTAACACGGACATCCTTAGATCTGTCTGGATCTCCTCTCGCGCATGCACCCATTCACAAGCGCTCTTTCGTCGGTATTGCTCTCGCCTCCTCTTATAATTGTCAGTGTGCTATTTCCCCTCTTGCTAGCTTCGAGGCAGTTAAGAGACACTGCAGCGATGGGGGAGGAGGGCGTGTGTGCGTATGTATGTGTGCTTGTGTTCAAGTGTGTCCGTCCGTGAGCGAGGGAGCATGAGAGCTACGGAGGGAGGAGTCAGTGGGTACAGAAGAAGAGAGGAGAGGGGAAAACAGCTAGGCTTAAATCCAGAGGAAAAAGGAGAATGCAGGAAGCCAAATGGGCTTCAATTCCTGCAATAAAGCGAAAACAAACAGAAGGGTTATTTCTGTGAATGCAAGATATGATCGTGTAAACAGATGCTCCTCAACAGCAGGGTTGGTTGCGATTTCATTGAAGAGAGAGAGCAATAGGGAAGGGACCAAATGACTAAGGAACAGGGAGGGGGTTGGATAATGCTTTAATATGTTGCATCCCTGCCAACTGTTTCTGTGACAGAAGGGCCACTTCCTCCACAGCTATTGGTTCTCTGCTTGTACGGATAGATGTGCTGACAAATAAAAGATCCAGCAATGGCTGGTGGGTGATTGGAGCACGCCCCCACCCTGCCACAAACATCCCCGCCTGTTCCCTGTCGTCTGCCTCACCCCAGGCAGCTAAGGACCACGTCCAGCGCATCTGCGACGTGCATCCCAAACAACACCTGACATAAACAAACATATATAGCCTATATATAGGCTTATAGACACACTATACCAGAGCTAACCGTCAATGGTTTATATATGTGTGTGTGTGTGTGTGTGTGTGTGTGTGTGTGTGTGTGTGTGTGTGTGTGTGTGTGTGTGTGTGTACCTGGTAATTATCACGTTGTGGGGACCAATTGTCCCCACAAAGATAGGAATACCAGTGTTTTTGTGACCTTGTGGGGACATTTTGATGTCCCCATGAGGAAACAAGCTTATAAATCAAACAGAATGATGTTTATTGAAAATGTGAAGTAGCAGAATGGTTTCTGTGATGGTTGGGGTTAGAGAATGGGGCAGGTAAGGGGAATAAAATATACAGTTTGTATGGTATAAAATGCATTACGTCTATGGAATGTCCCCATTAAACATGGAAACCAGAATGTGTGTGTGTGTGTGTGTGTGTGTGTGTGTGTGTGTGTGTGTGTGTGTGTGTGTGTGTGTGTGTGTGTGCGTGCGTGCGTGCGTGCGTGCGTGCGTTTGTGTGTCTAAGCCACAATTATATATAAGGTCTCCAGTGTCATAAACATGGTCTCCAAGATTATATATAAGGCCTCCAGAGTTATATATATGGGCTCCAGTAATGTATATAAAGCATCCAAGGTTATTATATATATACAATCTCCACGATTATATATAAGGTCTCTAGAGTCATAAACATGGTCTCCACAATTATATATAAGGTCTCCAGAGTCATAAACATGGTCTCCACAATTATATATAAGGTCTACAGAGTCATAAACATGGTCTCCAAGATTATATATAAGGCCTCCAGAGTCATATATATGGGCTCCAGTAATGTATATGAAGCATCAAAGGCAATTATATATATACAATCTCCACGATTATATATAAGGTCTCTAGAGTCATAAACATGGTCTCCACGATTATATATAAGGTCTCCAGAGACATAAACATGGTCTCCACGATTATATATAAGGTCTCCAGAGTCATAAACATGGTCTCCAAGATTATATATAAGGCCTCCAGAGTTATATATATGGGCTCCAGTAATGTATATGAAGCATACAAGGTAATTATATATATATACAATCTCCACGATTATATATAAGGTCTTTAGAGTCATAAACATGGTCTCCACGATTATATATAAGGTCTCGATTATATATAAGTTTTAAATATGGATATTTCAACAACAACACCGCGCAGATTACCCTCAGAAGACCTTTGTTTATCATCCTGGAGCCGTTTGAATTTAATTTGTGAAGGATGGACGCACTTTTTTGGACTTGAAGGTCGTGGACTATGGGTGGACCCCGAGACATTACATTTAATCAACTGAAAGATCTAAAACATTTTCTAAAATATCCGAAAATGTGTTTGTCTGAAAAACGATGGACATATGCAACTCGGACAGCTTGGGGTTGAGTAAATCATGGGTTTAATATCAATTTTGGCCGAACTATCCCTTTAATTTAACATATCATACCTTAAGTTAAGACCTAAGAGAGAATGTTTCTGTAATACGCCAGGATTATATATAAGGCCTCCAGAGTTAAATATGGGCTTTAGTATTGTATATGAGGCCTCCAAGGTTATATATATATTCAATTTATATATAACCTGTTCAATTTCTCATCAATGCAATTATCTAATCAACCAATCACATGGCAGTTGCTTCAATGCATTTAGGGGTGTGGTCCTGTTCAAGACAATCTCCTTTACTTCAAACTGAATGTCAGAATGGGAAAGTTTTCCAATTTTGAGCGTGGCATGGTTGTTGGTGCCAGACGGGCCGGTCAGAGTATTTCACAATCTGCTCAGTTCCTGGGATTTCCACGCACAACCATTTCTAGGGTTTACAAAGAATGGTGTGAAAAAGGAAAAACATCCAGTATGTGGCAATCCTGTGGGCGAAAATGCCTGTTTGATGCTAGAGGTCAGAGGAGTATGGGCTGACTGATTCAAGCTGATAGACGAGCAACTTTGACTGAAATAACCACTCGTTACATCCAAGGTATGCAGCAAAGCATTTGTGAAGCCACAACACGCACAACCTTGAGGCAGATGGGCTACAACAGCAGAAGACCCCACCGGGTACCACTCATCTCCACTTTAAATAGGAAAAAGAGGCTACAATTTGCACAAGCCCACCAAAATTGGACAGTTGAAGACTGGAAAAATGTTGCCTGGTCTGATGAGTCTCGATTTCTGTTGAGACATTCAGATGGTAGAGTCAGAATTTGGCGTAAACAGACTGAGAACATGGATCCATCATGCCTTGTTACCACTGTGCAGGCTGGTGGTGGTGATGTAATGTGTGGGGGATGTTTTCTTGGCACACTATAGGCCCCTTAGTGCCAATTGGGCATCGTTTAAATGCCACGGCCTACCTGAGCATTGTTTCTGACCATGTCCATCCCTTTATGGCCACCATGTACCCATCCTCTGATGGCTACTTCCAGCAGCATAATGCACCATGTCACAAAGCTTGAATCATTTCAAACTGGTTTCTTGATCATGACAATGAGTTCACTGTACTAAAATGGCCCCCACAGTCACCAGATCTCAACCCAATAGAGCATTTTTGGGATGTGGTGGAACGGGAGCTTCGTGCCCTGGATGTGCATCCCACAAATCTCCATCAACTGCAAGATGCTATCCTATCAAAATGGGCCAACATTTCTAAAGAATGCTTTCAGCACCTTGTTGAATCAATGCCACGTAGAATTAAGGCAGCTCTGAAGGCGAAAGGGGGTCAAACACAGTATTAGTTGGTGTTCCTAATAATCCTTTAGGTGAGTGTAGTCATACTGTATATACAGGCTATAATTCCAGTCCTCAACCCCCCCCAAACATTTTAGAGGTCTTCATATATAAAAACACCTTATTCAGTTCATAAGCTTGTTGGTGTGTTAATTAAGGAGCCTGATGAGTGAAATCAGGTGTTTCATATAAGGAGACATCTAAAACATTCTGAGAGGGGGAGCACGAGGACTGGAATTGAGAACCACTGCCTTCCAGCAACATTAAAAAATTGGACATTCACATTGTAATTTTGCCCTTCTTTGTCATTTATTAATGCTTTATTATGAGGAAATTATTATTATGGTTAATACAAAAATTAACAACTTATTGGTGATTATGCAAAATAAGTACACAAATCACACTGAGATATATTAGTCTGTTATTATCTGACACTATTTGAAGATCAATTTGCAGGCTTCTGCAACATTTAAATACATATTTTAAATATATTTGTATAATGCAAAGTTTCAGAAATAACACTGGATAGTCTTTCTACTTTAGACAACCATCAAAACTTTAAGATTTGCATGTTAAGGTATCACAAGCACATTCCTCTAAGATGGCAAATAAATCAATTGTCAATAAGTATATGCTTATCATTTATAATACCAAAAACTATACAATTTTATTAGACCCTTGTTTTGTTTAAACTGCATCATTAGCGCCATAATCCATTTGAGTGGGATTGAAATTACAAGTGTGCAACTCTAATGATCATACAACAGGGCCCAATCACTGCAAATGGGTCTTAAGCGACCTTAGAGCTAAAAATTAAGTGTAAATGTTTTGTAGCCAGCCAGCTACACGATGCTGCACTTGTTCACTTGCATTCTGGGTGAGATTTTGTGGTACATTTCTATAAACAGCTCTCCTGTGGGAGTGATGTATGCACAGTCTGTCCAAGCAAGAAAGAGTCTGGCACATGAAAATGCTTGATGACCATGATATCACAAAACAAAAAAGTGTTGCATTGGCTCCAGCATCTCCATAAAATAGCAAGAAACATCATTTATGTCAATTAACTGTAAACGAAGAAGCATCTAGGCGTAATTACAGCTCTTCATTTGATCTCACAACGCATAATTATTCACACGGGACACATTTTTGTGCATTTGTGCTTTCTTCTATTACAAATAAAGAGACGTTTTATGCATAACTTGCTCATGCATGACGTGATGCGTTTCTGAATGACTTTGAATTTGGATGTGTGCATAGATTTGACTAAAGGTCCGGATCGGATTCTGGTTCAGCACCGTTCAAGATATCTTTTCGACACATTATAACCACACAACCCTAATAAACCTGTGGTTCTGTTGTGTGCAAGACAGATGTAGGGTTGTGCTGCATGGGTTTCGGGGAAATAGATTTCACAAATGCTAAACACGACCTCAGGCTTGTGTGCGTCTTATCAAGATCATGCAGAGCAAAGAGCGACATTGAGAAATGTGTGTTGTGTTGTTCTCACCATTCAGTGTTTGCGTCGTGATTGTGAAGTTATTCCGGCCAAAAAACAGATGCTGGATTGAGTAATGATCGCTAGCAGAGAAAAATGCTTATTGCGGCGTCCAAGGCTTCCTGTCATTGCGCCATCCGTTATGAATTAGCAAAGTTTACAGTTAAGAGCCAACAGTGCAATAGGAAGAACATGCACTGGCCATGCCAATGCATTGGTTTGAATCCCAGGGAACAAACTGATCAAATGTAGGATTGCACTGAATCTGACTTTGGATAAAAGTGTCTGCCAAATGCATAAATCGTTTCTGTAATGCGCCCCTTGCAAAATAATAGACAGTCCTAGTCTACACTCACACCATTGTTGTTATGTCAGGCTGCTCAAATAAACTGAACAGCTTTATTTCAAGTACATATCGGGAAAGTATTTCAACATCCGAAAAAATGACACATTTCAGCTTTAATTGCCCATCATTATGACTTTCCCTAACCCTCTGTCTCATTCTCCATCTTCCCACTCTCCCTTTCTGTCTGTGCGCCTCTCTCGCTGCATCCTGTCTCTCTAATCCGTAATCCTGTGAAAATCGCTCAGGCGAAACAGGGCGGCTTTGATCAGGCTCTTATATCAACGGTGGATTCGGTGTCAGCTCACCCGGATTCCACAGAACCCTGGAGCCCCGGCAGAGGAGCTCCTGACAGCAGTTTACCAACGCCCAGACACCACCATCCCTTGGGCCCGCAATGCATTTGGGTGGTGTGCAATACTGAATTTGTGTAATATGTATGAAGAAAAAAGTAAAAATGTACTCACCTTTTATCATTTCTTCTTTCTTTCTTCTGCAAAACATAAAATTACATAATTAAAAGACTGAATTTAAAATAATATGCATTAAATCAGCAATTTGTAGCGCTTTTACAAAGTTTTTTTATTGTAAAAAGTTATTCAGCAAGTACATAAAAAAACAATGTTCAAAGCTGTCAGCTGTCAGGTATGATTTGTGAGAAATGTAAAGAAAAAATGGGCTGCAATTGTTAGAGCCAATGGTGTATTGAGCAGTGCTCTGACATATGGTGCAGTCACACTTTCGGCAACAAGAGTTCATATCCGGGCTCAAGGTCCTTTGCCGATCCCATACCCCTCTCTCCACCCTGTACTTTCCTATCCTTTCCTTGCATACTATCAAATAAAGGCAAAAATGAACCTCCAATGTATTGAAAGGGGTGGTGTAGTCCGATCTGTGATCCGATCATCGGGAGAAAAGTATGCATGTGAACGGGTGAATCGTTGTATTTACTCAATCGGATGCAAAAATACCTTGTGCACATGCACAGAAGAATTGTGCTTAAAGGAAAACACCACATTTTACGATGTTCTTACCTCAACCTTTTTTTTTCAATGCATGTACTTTTAATCTTTGTACGGCGCCTCGTGAATGTGTTAGCATTTAGCCTAGCCCCATACATTCCTATGGCTCCAAACAGGGATGAATTTAGAAGACACCAAACACTTCCATGTTTTCTCTATTTAAAGACTGTTACATGAGTAGTTACACGAGTAAGTATGGTGGCACAAAATAAAACTTTTGTTTGGAACCATAGGAATGAATGGGGTTAGGCTAAATGCTAACACATTCACGAGGCGCTGTACACAGATTAAAAGTGCACGTATTGAAAAAAGATAGGTATGTATTAATTCATCTAAGTTGAGGTAAAACTTAAAATATTGAAAAACGGTGGTGTTTTCCTTTAAGTTAACATCTTATTTACGCATCATGATTCTCATCACAGAAACATGCAATAGCAAGGCAATGCCGAGGCGCATTAGTAAATGCGCATGATACTTGACGAGAGATGCTGTGCACAGCGTTCTCAAGTCCATTAGTTATTGCTATTCGGGCTGTGATCATTGGGATGATTTTGAGCTAGTTTTGAATGTCAGTTGGGATGGTACTGATACACGAATCTGGCAACCCTGGCTGTGTAAACTGTCCTGTTGTAACCTGCAATCGGATTAAATTCAGTCAGATTGACACAAATTTGAGCATGTAAACATGATTTCAATCTCTGACATGATCTTATTCCAAATTAAAGATATCAAGCTTATGTTTTCATTGAATGTGCTTCAGGTAGAATTGCTGTAGACATGAATTAAAATATGAACTTTAAACCAAAATCTTTCAATACAATCCAGTATGTTTGGTCATAACCTGATTTGACCTTGGCTGTATATTCATTAGTAGTTGCGGTGTGCCGTGTTTGTGTTTTGGCATTGGCGCTAGACTGAAACCCTCTGAGTGTCTGGTGCTAAGTGCCGTTTTTCACCCACGGGATGCAGACTTTCCACTTCCTGCACAGTGATATCAAAGTACCCTCATTTGACACAAACAAAAACTTTACACTTAAATAAAGTTGGTCCAAGTCGCACATCTTTTCTCTTGAGTTGAGAACCATCTTATGGCTTGTAGTGTAGCCATCACAAAGCAGCAGGTTTCAGATTTTATTTATACCTGTCAAAGTGTAAGCCGAGCTGACTGACAATGACGATGGTAGAAGCGGCGTGCTTACTCGTTTTGTTACTGTATAATATATAATAATTAAAGGGGACATTCCACAAGACTCTTTTTTTAAGATGTCAAATAAATCTTTGGTGTCCCCAAAGTACGTATTTGAAGTATAGATAATTTATTATAGCATGTTAAAATTGCCACTTTGTAGGTGTGAATAAAAATTTGCTGTTTTTGGGTGTGTCCTTTAAAATGCAAATGAGCTGATCTCTTCACTAAATGGCAGTGCCGTGGTTGGATAGCGCAGATTAAGGAGCTGTATTATCCCCTTCTTACATCACAAAGGGGAGCCAAATTTCAATGACCTAATTTTTCACATGCTTGCAGAGAATGTTTTCCCAAAACAAAGTTACTGGGTTGTTCTTTATCAAATGTTTTAGGATGATACAAGCACTGGCTAATGTTTTAGGATGACTTAAATGCAGGTGGAGCTGGTTGCTTGGGACTGGCAGGCTTCCATCTGAAGTACCTGCGCACACTGGCTCAAGCACTTAATTAAAACAATTTTGTCCTCGCATTGCACGTGAATTCATAAGCAATTTAACGCAACTTACGCAAACGCTGCATATAAACAATTGCCTCTAATTAAAAAGTGAAAGTAAAATTTGCACGGCTGCATGCACATCTATAAGCCCCTCCCACCCGGTGATACCAGTATTACCGGGTTTGTCACACGCTGATTAACCGGTAGGTAAATTCCATCATTGCAACATCCCTATTTTATATTTAAAGTCCCAGTAATGTTTTCATAAGTGTCATTCATGGGCCCTTTTTTCTTGTTTAAGACCTTCAAGGGGGGATTTAAAGCTATTTCATGCATTCTGACTTATTAAAACTGTTTAAGAGTTGGATTCCTCATGTTTAACAAGTGTTAAAAAAGAAGTTGGACCTATGACAGAGTATTTCTGTGCTGAAAGTATTTTGCCAAGGTTCGCGTTTTGGAAAGTTTTTTCGAACATAAAAGATTCATACATAACAATGGTTTATTTCTTTTATGGGCATAAGTGCAGGAAGAACAGTGAAGTCCTTATCTGGGCACTTTAACCTGAACTGCGCACACACACACACCATCCAAGATCTGACACACTTATCCTAGTCCCAGACTAAAATGCATGTTTGAGCTGACTTAATAAAAAAACTACTTGCACTGACATATCTTCACATATACCAGTACCAAAGTTTTGTCTAAAGTTGCACACCAGTAATGTACGTTTGTAAAAACTACTAAAATGTAGGGCTGTGCATAGATGCATCACATTCCCCATTAAGAATACCTGTCTGAAATCAATTCTGAACCGCAAGGCTCCGATTGTTTCATTCACAGCTTGTGCATGTACTACGGCTCTGTGATCAGTAGGAAGTCCTTATCAATCTAAAATCACTATGAGTTTTAGTTGTTTATAACGTGCATTTAAAAAAGCAACACTCTTCAAACACAATCATTCAAAATATTCTTTATTATCATGAAAATACCTGGAACAATTTGAAGAACAGCGATATAAATATGCTTCTAGATATTTCCTGGAATAGCGTTTATAATGATACTTCTTCTGAGGCACAAATGGCGTTTCGGCACGAGAGCATCCTCTGGCTTTTAGATGGGGCGGCAGGTAACTGCCCCATTTTGTTTAAGGGACACCCCACTTTTTAAACAAATATGCTAACTTTTCCAGCTCCCCTTAGGTTAAACATTTGATTTTTACTGTTTTGGAATCCATTCAGCTGCTTTCTGGGTCTGGCTGTACCACTTTTAGCATAGCTTAGCATAATCTATTAAATCTGAATAGACCATTAGCATCGTGCTAAAAAATAAACAAAGAGTTTCTATATTTTTCCTATTTAAAACTTGACTCTTCTAGTTACATCGTGTACTAAGACCCACGGAGAATTAAAAGATGTGATTTTCTAGGCCGATATGGCTAGGACCTATAGCTATATATCCCCTGCTATTGAAAGTAACCTAGAGGACTATTTTGAGGCAGTACGTAATATCCCTACGCCTGCTACAGCCATGTTACAGGAGCAGCAAAGTCCTTGATTATTACGCCAGAATCCTTCGGCTAGAATTCCTAGCCATATCGCCTAGAAAATCGCGACTTAAAATTTTCCATCGGTCTTACACGATGTAACTACAGAAGAGTCAAGTTTTAAATAGGAAAAATATCCAAACTCTTTGGTTATTTTTTTAGCACATTGCTAATGGTCTAATCAGATTCAATGGATTATGCTAAGCTATGCAAAAAGTGCTAGCGCCAGACCCGGAGATCAGCTGAATGGATTCCAAAACAAATGTTTCATAGGGGAGCTGGAAATAAGCTGTGTTATAAAAAAAAATAAAGGAAACAAATGTTTTTTAACCTAAAATTGCCATTACAAATAACTGCTGTTATAAATAAAAAAACATTTGGTTGAACTTCAAAGATTACTTATCCAGATCCATCACTAAGAGGCATTTCCCTGCCAGGGTTTTGATTAATCCAGGACAGGCCTTACTTCTATTAGGACTTTTAAGTAATTTTTACAAAAACTTAAACAATACTGGTGTGCATGCATCTTGAGAGAATGCATTGGCATAAATATGTTAAGATATGTTGTTGCAAGGTGTTTATAAATTAAGTCAGCTCAAACATGAATTTTAATCTAGGACTAGGGTAAACCTAAATGTACTTAATGAACACATGGCTTTTATAACACACATGTAACTACATAACATTTGGCATATATATTTATGATAAGGAAATGGGCTCCCCCATTCGAGTCTGGTTCCTTTCAAGATTTGTTCATTGTTTACATATACATGCACACTGGCCCCACAAGTATTTCCTATACTTTACCTTTTTGACACTTAAGCCACGCTTAAATATTTAATTGCATTGAAGAAACTATAAATCCTCCAGCCATCCTATAGTGTAGTAGGTTAGATGAAGATGGCTTGAGGGTGATTTTAATTTTAGGGGGTGAACTATTCCTTTAACCTTTCACATGCAAAATAAAACATCAATGAAATAATCTACTGCAAAATGCATGAAAGTCGCCTCAACAGTTCAAATTCATGCCTATCAGTAACAGCGGTGACTCATAAAGCAGTTGCATGAGAAATGTAATCAGGTGTTTTGTATCAGCAAGCGTGCATGAGAATTAATGTAAACCAGCTGTGCGCAGGAAGTACATCATCTGATAGTGAACCACCTAGATGAGCTTTTCTCCATCTCTCTTTGCTATTTCAGCAACTATTAGTGATCAGATCCTTTCAACATTTTCAAAGGCTTAGACACTTTTCTGACATCCGCTTATGCCTAATGGCTATTGGTGCAGTGAAGCTTCATTAGTTCTCTTACGGGCAGACGGCTATAAAGGAATTCATTGCAATTTAAGCTTTGATACATAGAGGTGCACCCCCACACCTTGATCTAGATTTCACATTTCTCATTACCTTAACAACTACTTTCAGTTCCTGCTGCTTTAACCCCTTGTGACCCTTAAGTCAGTAAAGATTTGGTAAAGATTTATCAGGATAAATACATTGCAGCCAACAGGAAGTATTTTTGATTCACTACTAACTAACATAATGCAGTTGATATTTCCTATATTCATTTAGTCATCAACACATTTCTCACAAGATTTGTCCTTCACAGGTGCGCCATCTAGTGGTTAGAAATGATAATGTGACTAGACGGCATGCTTTTTAAAAAATCTGACTTTTTCCATGTTTAGGTGCTTTTATCAACCCAGAAAATGTGAACAAGATCAACAGAGTTTTGTTTTGGTAAACCATTCTCCACAAGCATGTGAAAAAATAGGTAATTGAAATTTGGCTCCCCTGGTGATGTCAGAAGGGGATAATGCCATCCCTTTATCTGCACTATCCAACCACGCCACTGCCATTTAGTTCATAGATCAGCTCATTTGCATGTTAAAGGACACACCCAAAACCGCACATTTTTGCACCCACCTACAAAGTGACAATTTTAACATGTTATGATAAATTATCTATATGATATTTTGAGCTAAAACTTCACACATGTAA
The DNA here is from genome assembly GCF_030506205.2 of Paramisgurnus dabryanus. Classification (NCBI taxonomy): domain Eukaryota; kingdom Metazoa; phylum Chordata; class Actinopteri; order Cypriniformes; family Cobitidae; genus Paramisgurnus; species Paramisgurnus dabryanus. The sequence continues at coordinate 19,240,272 of NC_133346.1, read as the reverse complement.
TCAGGGGACACCGAATATTTATTTGACATCTTAAAAATGTCTTGTGAAATGTCCCCTTTGATAAATTTTGTGTAGAAAATCATTTGTAAATTGTGTTTGCTAAATAAGTTGTGCTATTTGACTGCAGATCAAAGATCCGAATAGCTTTAGGCAGATCACTTTCTACACTCGTAGTTCAAGCCTTTGAATTGCATCCCCGATCATTTGCATGAAGTTAAACTCTACCCAACGTGGTTGCATCGCCAACAGTCACTCGTGTTGCCTATTGTTATTGTAAATATACAAAATACTCGGCTGCAAATGATTTAAACTGCATAAGGAATGCATAATATTGCTTATACTTTGGGATAGAGATTTAAACATACCTGTAACCCAAAGTACTGAATCTGCAACTTAGTCTGCTCTGTGTGTGACATGGACATGAATGAAATATCAAACTGCATGGGTTGTTGAAGCCTAATGAATTATACACTGGAATAAGAAATAAAAATTATTACATTGTACCCAGAACAAGAGCTATAAGACTTAACACTTGATTTTTTTTACTTTGACCATCAGACAATCACCTAGCAACCATCCAGAACTTCGCTATAATCTAGAAATTACCATCAACACTTTGCACAATGCCATAGCAACCACCCCAACACAAATTTAGCATGGCCAAGCAAGCAATACTTAAAAAAAGCAAAAATCCAAGATAATAATTTTTTTATAATAATGGCTCCAGTTCAAGTTCAAGGTCATAATATCAGTAGCACTCATACCAGAAACAAGTCTGTGTGATACCATACATGAGAACGAGTGGATAATTAACAGTGGGTGGTTTATCTTCGAAAAAGGAACTGTTGTGGTTACAAGGACAGATTGGGAATAATTTCTGGGAACAACGGCTCCTTACAGGTTTTTATAATCCCAGGCTGAAGCCCCCATAGGGGGATTTATCCGAGTCCTCTCTACTTCTTATCCATAAAGACCCTGTCATAGAAGTCTTCTACACTCACTTGAGCTTCTGCATTTAAAATACAAAAATGTGCCCTCTCCTGTAGTTTGGGCTGTGGTATTAACAGGAGATTGTCATTGTATCCTCTTATTGTTTAAAGCACTTCTAATTTACCACATGTACAATGTTTTAGGAAAGGAACGACTTAATTGGTGTGCCATCTGTTAGGTATAATCTCTGTCATTCATGACCCAAATAACAGGCTAGTTACAACTAAACAAACACATCAACAGAGACTCCACACCCAAAGTTATGCTAATGTTTTTAGTAGCTGTATCATTCTGTACAGTAGCTTAGTTGGTAGGGTGTTGCGTTGGCAGAAAAAAAGGTTATGGGTTCGAAGCCCATGTAGCACAATAATAAGAAATCTATACCTTGAATGCAATGTCTGCCAGATGCATAAATATGATGCAAAGTTATGCAGAAAGGGCTCAGGACTAACAACATACTAGGCAATTGAGCATTTTTAATGAAACCCAGAGAAATTTGTTATATTCTGCTGCACATTTTTTTTGTGACAAATTAAAAGCATATAATACAGTGAATAAAAATAGGAACAGTTACTAATAAGCTTGAAACAGTAAGATTTTTAGTATTTTAAGTTATGATAACCTGAATAACAGTGCCATATATTTTAGTATAGGGTTGTATGATTTACTAATCATTGAAGTGAAAGTTTACTCAGAAATGTTTACTTTGTCATTATTTACTCACCCTTATATCATTCCAAACCCATATTTTTGGGAACGTAATAGGAAATGTTTTGCAGTGTCGTCAATCGCGTTTCACCTGACTTTCCTTTCCAAAAATAGCAGTTCATTGCGTAATCTCTTATGTATAACTGCAAAAGAGAAATAATCCGCATAAATTTACTATTAAACTGGTATACGTGACTAAAACATTGTATTCAAAGACTTCTGAAACTATACTATACCGTTGTATGACAACTTGACGGCTTTTACTTTGAAACTTCTGTAAAACAACCGCATAAAGATTTCTTAAAATTTTTCTCATCTGTTCTTGTTACGACAACAATTGCACGCAGTTTCGTTAATCTAAAAACATAAACCTAATTTTTAAACATTGCAGATAATTTTGTAATTTTTACAGAAATAGATGAAAAAACGCCTTAATTTTATTTAAATTATGTTTAACTGGTACGCAGGCCTCGTGTGATTATTTCTCTCGCCCTTCCATGCGCGTGCACGACCAGGCGTGAGTTTTCAGCCAATCAGAGGTGAGAAAACGGGACTTTAAAAAAACGTCACTTTTAATGCGTTAAATGGTTAAAACAGCATAAAAAATACCATGACTGAAAATTCGGAAAATTCAGAAAAGTCAGGGTCACGACAAAAAAGTAAAAATTAAATAAATAAATAAAACCAGGGCGAGGAGTCATTTTGGGATGACCTGTAACGTTACTTGGTTGAAAATGTACTTCGATGTTACGCGTATTTTATTAATTTTGAAAAGATTTAAAAAGTATACATTAATAAAAGACAAAAAAACTAAAACTATAAATTAAAAAAATGTATTTAATGTGCTTTTTCTTTTCAGAACCAAAAGAAGAAAAACGTTATGCAGTTATTTGTATTGCTCGAAAAATAACAAACAAATAAAAACAATTTGGCTATATATATATAAACACTTTGGAATAAAAAACGCTGAAAACACGAAAAGCTCTGAGATTTATGTGAATATTTATTTATTTATTTTTATAGCAGCAAATGTTATTATGTAACTATGTAACATCTCTTGTACTTCTTGTACTCTTGTAGCACTGAATTAATGCATCAGGTTGTATGACATGACATTATTTCACACACACAGCCTCAGCAAACTAAAGACTGCAATACTGCATGTCACCTACTGGCAGAGCCTGTCCCTTCATCTCAAGCTCGCGAACGCGCATTTCTTTGGCAGGAGCGACACTCGCGCGCTCCCGTTCGTTCGCCATAGAAAACAAAGCTATCCGTGCGCTTCCATTACAGCTAGCGAGGCAAATACAGCACATCTCTTTCGCACTCTCTGCATTAAAACCCAAGATGGGTTTGCAGCTCATCTGAGGGCCTTTAATAGAGAGGCCTGTTTTGAGGTCGATGAGACGGACGGACGTTCAGCCGACGTCAACGAAACTGTGCTTTCATTTTTTGCGGACCGCTTTTGTTTCTTAGCGCGGCTAGCAGCAAAGCTCCGATCTTTGTATTTACCGTCGCGAGCCGCTGAAGGAAAACCCATCGCCATGTTGTTATCGGAACGGGCTCAGTGAAGAAGGCGACACCGCGAGCGCGTGGAGGAGATCATCTCGTCGTTTGAGCCAAACCTGTGCCGAACCTGAGCCCTCGACCGCCGACTGCCTGACTGACTGACTGACATGGCGGAGCAGAGCTACTCATGGTGGGTGCCAAAAAATATCAGCATTCACACACAAAACACCGTCATTCAGAACGCTTTGACACACATTTAACGACTGTCAGCGTCTTTGAAAGTATTTATTTACCTAAGGTTTGCGTTTAACGCGAGGATATTTTAACTCCTGTCGAGGCTCAAGGCGTATTTTGGTTCCAATGTATCCTATTAGCTCTCATACATACGGGTTTAGTGTTTTAATTTGAAACCACGTTAAACCAAACACGTATTTTTATACATTTTACCTCATAAATAGTTTAAAATGCGTAGGTTGTTTGTGGTCATTTTCTGTCGTTTGTTGTGTTTGATTGTAAAATGTCTTATTTATTAGCAACAAAGAGAAATGCGGTGCGCTAGCGAGCTAACATGACCATTATAATATGAAGCGGTGCTATATCAATGCGTTGCTGTTTTAATATATCGTTTTTTCATGGTTTTTAAACAGAATCAGTTACTTATTTTACTATCGTCTAATCGTGTGTTTGGTCATGGTTTAGCTTATTAGCCGCACTAATCCTGTCTTTAAAGAAGAGACCTGTGTACTGTGTATATGCAAGACAAGGGCTGTGTCTCAAAACCCAGGGAGCTGTCGACCAAGGCAGTTGTAGACACTTTAGAAACGTTTTAAACGCGGATACTATGCCCTGAAATGTGGTTTGGGTAGGCAGCTCGGTGTGGGTTTGGACACCCAACAATGTTGTGTAAACAATATAATCAGCTCAGTGTGATTTCCTCTTTTTAACTCTTAGGTTTACCTCACACATGCCATTTATAGATCTTTTCTAAACCGACCATATGCCTTATTGTTCAAATTTGTAGGCTTCTTGGTTAATAATCTGTATAGAAAAAGAGATTGCAGAAAATATCAGGAAACAGGTCTTGTGGTTTGTGTTCATAAGAATTGAACCTTCAAGTTTAGTTTTGTTGAGCCCTTGTGGGAAATGACCAAAGTATACATGCAGAAATTTTAAAAAATCATTAAAATAAAGGGATGGTTTATCCAAAAATAAAAATCATTCATCATTTACTCACTCTCATATTGTTACAAACCTGTGAAAATTTCTTTGTTCTGATAAACACGAAATAATATTTTATGGAATATTTGTAACTAAACCGATCAGAGGCCCCATTGACTTCTATAGTAGGAAAATAATACTATGGAGGTCAATGGGGCCTCTGATCGGTTTGGTTAGAAACAGTCTAAACAAATATCAATTTTTGTGTTCATCAGAAAAAAGAAATGTATACAGGTTTGTAACAACACGAGTTGATCACAAATGATCACAGAATTTAAATTTTTTTGTGAACTATCCCTTTGTGATTTGAAGAGTGCACAATTGTTTTATGGTTTGCAAATTTTAACATGTTAAGAGTTTTCAAAGCTTACATCCAGAAAACAGGATTACTAAATAATGTATTGATCTGGTTTCATTGGATGCATGTGCGTTGCCTCATTAACGTGTTTGTACGGGACATAACTTCCAATCTCTGTTTAGACCCCAAAAAGTTTTCGCACCTGTTGTTTCACGGATGGAAGTGCTACAATGAACATGCACATAGGCAGCGATCCCGTATGTGCTTCGGGGCTCGGCTTTAGCACCCGCTGAAATGGCCAAGCACATATGCTCAATTGTTTTACATTTCGCCTCCAAAACCACGTGGAAAATGTGGTACCCCTGCTTTAAGCGCTCCAGAGCGTCGGCCGTTGTTAAAGCTTCAGTCGGCTATTCTGGAGGATTGAGATGATTTCGAATGTTTACAATTTTCATGCCCCTCCCACACTACCGCCGAGCCACCTCCAATCGAGCTGTTCCTCGTCAGTGCGTGTGCAAGCATACTTGGATTACTTGCATAACACTCAGAAAACAATCAATGGTTGATAAAGCACAATTACCTGTCGAGAAGAAATGTGGCAAGCTCTGCATCCAGCTTGAACCCTTTAAAATCTCATAGATCTCTCCACCTTTCAAATGCCGGTTCGATATTGATCCTAGTTTTATACGGCACGGTCACTTTCTATCTTTGTTTTCTTGGTTGTTCTCTTTTCCATGGTTGTTAACAGAGGAATCGGAAGTTTTTAGTGAATGTTTTCTCCGCCATCACGCTGTGTACTGCTTTCAATCCAACACACCTGTGAACTTTAGGCGGATGCATGTGAAAATGTAATGCGCACAAGGGTGGATCTGTGGCGTGTGCAGAAACTGTGATTGACAGGCAGATTTTACACAGCCCTGCGCTGATTGGACCAGATAAACCGGGAGCGGTGGATTTTTGCCAAACAAATAACAGGCTCTAGGTGGAGGTAGAAGTGCTGTTTTTTTTTTCTTAAACAGTCTCATTTATGTTGTTCTATCGGAGCATAGTGTCGGTTTCGGTGAATATGATCAAAAAAATATTGCCGACTGCAGCTTTAACCTCTCGACGCGCACTAGCTCGCGGACGGAAGGACGTCAGTTTTTTTTAATGCTGCTAACAATATATAAATAGCCTACTGTGTACAAACAACAATAATAATAACACTACTATACATCGTTTAAAAGGTCTAAGGGTTTAGCGTCAGTGTATGGTGTCCGTTTTGAGATAAAATTGCTCTAGTATCATAAATATAGTATTTTATTACAGAAGTCCAGATAACAACATGCATAATATAAACTGACTCCTTACCTTTGTGCTGGTATAAGGAACGCGAATCGAATCCAGTCTGTTTCAGATGTGTGAATAACCCATAAAAACTCTCCAACAAAGTACATCCAATGACCAGTTTTGTCCACAAATGCGTATAATCCGTGAAATATGGATATATTTTCCATTGTTTACATCAGATTTCAGATGCACGTCTTGTAATAGATTATAATATACAATCTGAGGACTATTTACATCGTAACACTTGTATATGAGAGCACACTCGCGTTCAAAACCAGCGCTCGAACTTGATTGTACAAGTAGGCGGGAGTATAATACATAATATCCAAACAGCGCTGTCTAATATCGTGACGTCATCTGACTCGCGCGTTCCTCCAATGACTTCATGGAAAATATTGATAGACAGAACGTGTAGCCAATTAGAACACGAATTCAACGATCTTTGTGTGAAGCTTTATTTCCTGGTGTGGATACGGCATTTTATACGCTTATATAAGGATAAACAATAAAAAGAACGAACGTGTATGCATGTAAACAAAAGACTTTTATTTTGTGGCTGACTGGCACTTAGAAAAGGCACTAGTCTTACAAAAACTCTTGCAAGAACCTCATTTTTGGGTCTATTGACTTCAAACGTGAAATATAACTTCTTTAGACTTGTGGCTTTGGCCTCATTGCATTTATAGGTTTCACACATATATTTATCATTAAGATTTTTAGTGTTTAAAAAGATGTTATGCAAAAAAATTTTTATTACAATGTACTTCAGCCTCTCTAACTTTTTTTTTTTTAATCTTAAAATAATTTTGAAACATGGAAAACGAAGCTCAAAGTGTCTTCTATCTAATGATACCACAGTTATGCTTATACTATAAATGGTTTAGTAAAAACAGCCCTTTTAGTGAAAGTAGGTATTTTCATGGTTTCAGGCCAGAATGGGGGTGCTTTTCAAGAGGTTAAGTAACCTAAGCATTATTTGACTTTGTCATTATTTTTAAACACCCACCAGAGGAAAAAGAAACCAGCGCCTACGGACACGCACATTTGTTAAGAAACCTATATCTGATCCTCGTTTAAATTTTTATACTATACAAAATATATGGATGCATATAAAAGACCTACTGTATATGCATCAATGTGTGCGTGCACATATGCGCATGCACGCATACGCCTCCTCACACACTCAGTCTAACATGCGAGAGGACAGAGTTAGCCGCGCCCACTTATTTGCATTCCGCGGAATAAAAAAATCTGTTATGTCTAACATTTTATTTCGCTGTAACGGAATATACCGTCATATCGCCCAGCCCTAACAGATCTTATTTTAAACTAACCTAAAAATAACGTTCTATTTTGTTACAGGAAACTTTCCTGGCTTACCAAAAACAAACCTTGGAATACAACGTTTTGGAAATCAAAACTAAAGTTAGAGGAATGTTTTGGGAACCAAAAATTGTTAGCTAGTAATGGGCAGGAACAGTTTGCTTGCATGGAAATCCAGGATTAAACACAATGTCTTTTTTATTCGGGCTACTTGTATTCATTTCGGGCTACCAAAAATTTAAGAGTACCTTTTTTACCCGTGTATTATTATTCGTAGAGATTAAACACAAAAAGAAAACGATCTCACTTTAATTAAACACTACATATATATATTATAACAAAACGAGTAAACGCACGGCTTCTGCGTTTAGCTCGCACTGGATTCAGGCAGCAGACACATTACATTTTTAGTGTCTGCGCGCTCTAATGAAACTATAAATTATTTAATTACAAGAAATAATCAAACGACAGTGTAAGGCACCATGTATCACCAGTTACACAAACTATGGCAACAAACCTAATAACTTGCTTGTCACAACTGTTTTCCGAAAACATAGTAACTTTGTCGTACATCTGTCGTTTTAACCATGTTGGTTTGACGGTAAATTTGATGATGTCAAGACAAGTATGAGGTGGGGTACCCATTAATCTGTTTAGATCGATTTAATAGTGGTGCAACGGATCGCAGTTGATCCGTGATCCGTACGGATCACGACCCACGGTTCGGCTCGCATGTGATTCGCGGATTAATACGCAAATTTAAATAGGGAAAGTTTATAATATGTAAGTGTTATAAAGGTTTGCAAATGTTAACATTCAAGTGATTTTAAACAGTTTAACTGCAAAACGGCACAAACGCACGCGTGCGGTTGAATGCGCCCGGTCCAGCTCGAGTAAGACGTAATCATCCTTCAAAGATCAGAACTCTTGATGTTTACATTTCAGAGAGTTGCGCTACTCTCTCTCATACTGTAGTGTATTAAAATACATTTGGCTAATAGAGCAATGAAAAACAACGTAACGTTTTTATGTGGGACGACTGTAATGCTGCGCCGTCTGTAATTCACCCTTTGTCTGTGTCTGTGCGCTCGTTTAAGGGGACTCGGTAGTGCACAAACAGAGAGATGCAGTCTGTGCACATTTGGTCTTAAAGAGACAGTAAGCTCAATTGACCTCCTTAAGTCTGTGTCATTAATGTTAATCAAACAACCCAAGACAAAGAGAAAATCACTTCTGAAGCTTTAAAAAAATAATAATTACATTTAATTAATACAATAAATGCAGTGTTATTATTCATTTGATTTCTGTAACTAATGATTTTAGACCTTACTTAATGTGCAACCTTGTTCTTTTTATAAATGTTTGTAATTTCTTGATTTGTTATTAGAATTTTCCCATACTTTTTTTTTGCTGATCCGAAAAATGATCCGATCCGTGCCTCAAAATCCGTAATGTGATCCGAACCGTGAGTTTTGTGACCCGTTGCACCCCTACGATTTAATGTCTGATTATTGCTGTAAATAACGCTTCTAATGACTGCTTTTGTTGTTATTTTTTTAGTTCTCTGTTTTATTTCAAGATATTTCATTTATTCGCAAGTTTCCTTCTATGTCACTCATCATAGGGATTTCCCAGGGTCTTAAAGCTCGTAGCTCTGCAAACACATGCAAAGTAAAAAAAAACAGCTTTAATTCTGTTTACAAACTAAAAGACATAAAATGGAATTTGTATATATTTAGAATTACATATATGGAATGCAATGCATGTTGCTTGTTTATTTTGTTCAAAAGCATAATCAATCTAAGTCTACACGTCATACTAACTAGAAACTATGCTTCTAACCACAGCTGTCTAACTGATATTTGGACATCTAACATAATATAAGTGAGCCTGACTAAGTTTGAGAGCACTTTATTTTGAGGTCTGTTAAAATGTAAGATGATCATGTAATTTAATGCAGTTTGGGTGCAAATGCAATGTTTAATCATTTATTTTATTATTTGATGAAAAACAAGTTTTTTTATTAAAGAAAAGTGAATTATTGTTTGTAGACTATATGATGTCAATTATATTTCTTAGAAATAAAATCGGAATCGGATAAAATCGATAACGGCAGGTCACACCTACAGAAAAAAAAATCGGAAATCTGAATCGGCCAAGAAAACTGCATTCGGTTCTTCACTATAATGTACTTGTTGTTTATTTTGCGATATCAGAAATAAAGTACTCTAAAACACACTATTTTGCTATTGATTGTTTGCGGAAGTCTACCTGAAGTTAGGGCTGGACCAGAAAATTCGAATATTCGAATATTCGTTCCATGGGTTGACATTCGATTTTCAGTTTTGAGATTCGAATATATTTATAAATATTTTTCAGTGTTAATGCAGAGCTTTTGCCAAGCAGGAAGTGCGCTTCACGCTCCCGCTCTGTAGGTGGCGCAGAGAGACCAACATCCATAGCCAACAGCCACCAAACACCACCAGTGGAAGAGATCGCCTCAAACGGAAAGCGGGCTTCCTGCTTTGGCATTCACGCTAATAGTGTTGTAAATAACGTTCAGTTTCATGCAAAAACTGATTGATTTGCTTCACAAGACGTCAATATGTCACACGGAGTTATGGGGGATTACTTTTGTATTGGATATATATGCTTTAGCTCTTAAAGTGTGCGGATCGGTTGACTTGCATGACAGAGCTCTGGGGTTTCTGCAAAATATCATATTTATTGTTCTGCTGATGAAAAAAACATATTGGATGGTGTAAGTGTTATAAATAAACTTGATTTTGAAAGTATGCTACCGTTTTATTACAGTTTGTTGAACTTCGTTCATTTATTTTCGTTGTTTTATTTAAATAGCCTACCCTTTACGTTGTCAGTAATTACTGTGCTGCTAATTTCTGATACGGGAATGTTTGTTTGTTAGAAAAATGTTAGGCTTCCTTATAAAAGTATTGCTCTTGTGTTTTGTTTCACTAATGCTGTTCTCGCATGACGCCTGATAGGCACGCCGCTTCTGGCTTGCGCTGTTCTGTAGTATTTTTAAAGTTTATTAATTCTAAACGTGTCACATGTCCATATTGCACGAAAAAAAGGCACTACACTCCCTTGGGTCCGCAGCAACACATCCGCCATATAATAAAACTGTAGACAGACACACACACACACACACACACACACACATACACACACACACACACATACACACACACAGAGATTCCTGCCTTTATTAAAGAGAAAAATATGTTCAGCCCCTCCTTCCGAAGCTTCGAATATTCGATTTTATTTCTACTAGAGCTAGTGCTGCCGCGAATAGTCGACGTAGTCGACGTAATCGACGATGAAAATTTGTCGACGGCAATTTTTTTAGTCGAGGAGTCGCATATTTATTTATTTCCGTCTCAAACGGCCCACTGTAATTCTGTCTCCTGTCTCAAATGGCTCAATGTAATTCACCTCCACACCAGTCTGTGCGCTGTGCGCGCCCTGCTGGTTCATCTGCTACGCTATCATCTTTCTTCCCTCTCGCCCTGCCTTCACTGCTTTAATTTTGAAAAAATGGCGGTGGCAGGTGAGTCTATGGAATTATGAGTCGGAAAGCTTCCGAAGTATGAAAGTATTTTAAGCCAAGTTGTGATAAAAGAGTGGTCTGTTACACCGTGTCAAACGTCGCCGGCTTATCACGGGAGCACAACGACAATGCACGAGCATCTCAAACGAAAACACTCGGGAGTTATTGACGATACACCCACAGAGAATAGGACAACGTAAGTAACTGTTATATGATTATTAATGAAACGGCGAGCTAGTCAGTACTGTTTAATTAACTCTTTTGAGAAGTACAATGACTCTGTATTTGGATGTTAAAGGCTATCAGTGTTTGCTCGTGATTCCGCCACGGAATCAACACTGGACGCAACAAATAGATTTTTCATGATTCCCATTTACATTTTTATTTTACTATTTTAAACGGCTCAATTCATTGTTGCGAGTGTTCAGCGTCTCTCTCTCTCTCTCTCTCTCTCTCTCTCTCTCTCTCTCTCTCTCTCTCTCTCTCTCTCACTCATGTTGCTTGCAGCGCCTCAACAGCGCGCGCCTCTCTTACGTGACAGTGAAAAGGTGGCAGTGTTTTTAATGTACTTTCTTTTTTGCGTAAACGTCAACATTCACAGATGTCTCTGACAAAGACGACTGATCGAGTTAACATGACTTGAAGAAAGATTAGCAGTAGTGTGAGTCTGTGTGCGAGCTTTCTCCCTCCCTATGATGCTGTATGCCGTGTTCTGTAGTCTATGTAACAACAACAGTGTATTCTCTTATATTTCTGAATTTGCACCGAATTGTCTGCGCTATATCAATCGCATTTAAAATCAAGAAATGGCTCAAAACACAACAACAATTATGAGAAGAGCAACAGCAGTAAAGCTACAATGTAAATGTATGGTGATTTTTGCATATCTAAATCAGGATTTTAGCAGCAGTTAAAGGAACAGCTGGTTGGATAAAAAACGAGGTGATGGGTCATGTTTAGGCACTATTTTATAGGCTACAACAGAACAGATAATATGTAAAATAGCATTCAGTTGTGTTAAAATGCAATATAAGATCAAAGAGTAGAAGTGAAACATTTCATATTTCTGTTATGCATCTACTTTGCACTGGAAGTTTGTATTATTATTTATATTGTTTACATTGTAATTTTTTATTTGGTAACATTTAAGTTATTCATATTGTTTATGACACCGGTGAGTTCAAAATAAAATGGACAATGAAATAACAAACACTTGAGTTTTTTTTTAATTAGTCGTTTAGAATAGTCGACTATTCGAAAAATTAGTCGAAAGATTAGTCGTTAGAAAATTAGTCGTTAGTGGCAGCACTAACTAGAGCTTCGAAGCTCAAAAAATGGTATTCGGAACAGCCCTACCTGAAGTTACATTTATTCCACAGTAGCTGTTTGTTTATGTTGTTACTACTGAAACAGTCTATATATAGTACACTCGCACAGTTCTGGTTTCATTATAAAAATTATTTTACAGATAGCGTATGAATATGTTATGTTCACAAACAATAGATGCGGAGCATTGGCCATTTATGGATAAGGTAAATACTTGATGAAAAATTTAACATGGTTCATGACTGAAGCTGACACTTGCAGGAGGAGATCAGATAATACTAGCACTAGGGCTGTCAAATTTTAATTCGAATTTCGAATATTCGTCGAATGTAAAAAAAATATGCATATTCGAACGTAAAACTTTGCATTCGAATTTTACCTGTGTCAGGAAGCTCACGCAACGTGATAATGCATAACTGACGCGGATTGTTATACAGAGCGTTAGCGGCTCAGCCAACTATGCGGAGCAAGCCAGTGTTATTCATTTGAAAAATAGCAAGAAAAGACAGTGGGGATTACGAGTCGGACAGAATACATATTAAAAGGGCTGTGTGATGCTGCTTTGGTTTTTGGAGCATCAACTGGAATTCAACCGCAAAGTGAAACTAACTGAGATGAATTATTGTCGTCTGCTTCTAAATGCAGTTTTAAAGTTTAAAATAACTGATCAACACGAAAGTGCCATAATACAGCTGCTTGTTTAGCAACATTAAAACCATATGTGCATCTACATAGTCCACACCGCATATGAGAAAGTTGCAATGTAACGCCGCGGTGGCTTTATTTTAACTGACTGGAAACTTGACTTTCACCTGGACATTTGATATGCAAGTTTTTCATCAACATTATCTGCGTGAAACATGATGATCATCTGCCAACTCGATTGTTGTCAAGCACGTCCTCTATTAATTACGGAGAGTTTTACGCTTTATTAACGGCTTCACTCTGCGCGTAAGTTAAACATTTCTGTTCTGTACTTTATTACTCGCATATATTTCTACATATTTTCAACCAAAGAACACACAAAATATAATATAAGTTGTTGTGAATAGCGTTTAAGCTTGACAAAATTTAAATGACCTTTTAGAAACACGTTAATGATCTTTCCCACTTATTTTGGCTTAAATAAAGATTAATTCGTTTTCATACTTTATTAGAAACACGTTAATTTATCTACTTATATAAAATGCCCTATATTAATATGCATTGTCTATGTATGGCATTCGTTTTGTACATTTACAGGTGCACAACTATACTGGTTAATTTTTATTTCATTAGTAGTGTTTATAACATTCGTTTTAACAAAAAATATGCTGTGCATGATTATATTATTGGGGCTTTGTGCTGCGCCCTCTTGTGGGCTTTTAGGAGTATTTTCTCCAAGATAAAGTAGGTCTTTATAATTCGAATATAATTCGAATTTTATTATTTTTCAAGGACGAATTTCGAATGTACTTGTTCAGCCATTTTGACAGCCCTAACTAGCACTACTATTTGTTCACAGAACATGTAAAATGTTTTTAACTTTGTGTGGTGATATTTGTAAATGCAACTCTATTGATAGCTAGAAGTGACACAGGCTTAACAGGGCTCAACATAAAGGACTGCCCGGTTGCCCGGGGCAAGCGTGAGAGACGTTCGGGCCAGTAAAAAGTATTGTCACTTGCCCGATTGGGCCAGTGCTTCACCTTCAGTCACTAAAATATATTTTCGTCATTGTAAAATAATTAACATCTTGGAAGCAGACATTTACTTGGATAAAACATGACAAAAGAAATGATGGGACATTTTGTCCACATTTTGCTGTCAGATTACAGGTAAAGCATAAAAGTTGGGAACCTTTTTCGTTGGAACATATCTGCTGTATATGTATACAGTTATATTTGACTTTTGAATTATTATTTTAAAATATGTGACACTGACATTTTTTTATTGGGGCCAGTGAAAATTTTGGCAGGGCAAGTGAAAACCTGAACCACTGGCCCGATTGGGCCAGTAAAAAAATTTATTTGTGTTGAGCCCTGCTTAACCAGATCTAATAACGTAATCTATAGGGGTGTGACGAGATCTCGTGCGTCAAGATTAGTTATGTCACGAGATTTCTCGTGGAGGTGAAATGCTGTACGTTTGCATTTACAATATCGCAAATTGTTGTTATATGCTCACGACTTGCGAATGTAATGCTCAGATAATTAACTGAAATAAACCTTGATGACTTATGCAGCCTGCATATGCGACCTCCGGAGGATGCAGCTTTCTGTTTGAACCTTTTACAGTGCTGCATTATGTTCTGTCTTTTACAGCGTGTGCTTTTTGTTTGGGTTTCACAGAGCCGTAGTTCACTGACAATCGGGGCAATTTCGCATTAATTATCGCGGAAGTATCGCCTGCGATATGGCCCAGCTTGTCAGGGAACTACGGCTCTGTGCAGTTAATGCCGCGCCATCTGAAAGCAGCTGTTGGCGATTTAATACTAATCAAGGAATCGGCATTAATGACGAGATCCGCGTGATATCGCATACGATTTATCGTGCAGCCCTATAACACACCACCGCACAGTTACACCACATAACAGTATCAGACTAAATAATAGGGATGGGCACGAGTACTCGATTGCGAACGTGGCATCGATGATCGATCACGAAAACGATGATCATGTGGGTTTATTTATTGTGGATATGGCGGCATTTGGATGTCTGGTTAGCGTTACAAGCGCATGTGGTAGTAAAGACTGGGTCTGGAGATGCGGGTTTGACGTTGTGTCGAGCTACGCAGAACGACGGATGACATCAGTAACATTACCATGCGTGATTCAAAAACAAACAGATAATTCCGGGCGACCGCGCCGCAGCAACCCGCCGATCCGCGCAATGCCCGCGATCCCGTGAAGCCGGCCTCACATCTCTGAGGCACCATGGTTTAAAAGGATGCCGTGATTTTCGGAAATACAGTCAGTCAGGTGAAAAATGTACAGCGCCGTCAAAAGTTCAATGGGTTATCATCTCATATTTAAACATCAAATGTCAAGAGATACCAGAGAGCCATACGAGCATTAACATTACATCTTGACTGAGGTAAGAGGACGACACGACACAGCTAATCACTAAAATGATAGCAAAAGACTTAAAGCTGCTTAATGTTATGAAGCTTGAGCTTTGACTGGACGTGTTTAAAAGTGCACTGTTTATGTTGCACATCCATAAAGGGAGTTAAACTTTCTTTTTTTTAGATAACTTAGTTGAAAACTTAGTTGAAGTCTTGCATTTTATGCAGATAGATGCATGTTGTACATTTATGTTGTATAAAGGCTTAATATTATGCAGAGTGCGTCATATAGAAAGCGCTTCGGTTTGTATTTATTAACCCTTTAGTTTCACTTCATCACGCAGCTATTTATGTAGGAGGTTTCTGTTAAAAACATTTAATTCATTAAAAATGCAGTATGTGTTCATTGTTCTGTCATAGTTTCTTCGAAATTAAGTTTTATTTGAGTGCTTTAAATAAAAATATTTTAATTTCACTATGACGTGTACTATTTTACAAAGCCCATTTGATTGCCCCGCCCCCAGTTAATCGAGTACTCGTTCTTCAGACCTATGGATAAATCGAAATGAAAAAATAACATAAATGCACATCCCAACTAAATAAGCTGAGTAATTTGAATTCATTATTTTTTTTAATCCACGTACCATATGTAAAGTTATTATTTAATGCTAATTTACTTAAATTAACAGTGAAATGCAATTAAGCTGTAATAGTTGAATTTGATTCCCTAAAATGCATACTAGATGGACAGCTCACTCTTGGGACCCAGCAATTATTTGTAGACAATTTAGTCTGCTGACTATCGTTTCCTCTATTTAACACTTTAATTTAGATTATTAGATCCAGTTGGGAATAGTCAGAAATTGATGTTACCATGCAGCAGTCAACAATTTTGTTCATTCTGCTAAAGCAAATATTTGGTGACACATCATCATTAATATTCAAATCCTGGCTGTCATATGCTTATCCATGTTAATCTTCTGTTCAGTATGTCACATTAAATCCTTAATTTCACACCGGTCAAACGAATCAGACTTTGGGGGGTCAAACCATACTCTGGTATGATTTATTACACATAGTGTGAATACTAGGGCTGGGTATTGGTACGAATTTGGCTTCAATTTGAGATGCACCTATATTTAAACTAGGGATGCTCCGATCAATCGGCCGCCGATCGTAATCGGCCGATAACGGCATTAAATGACGCGATCAGCACTCGCTAAATTTGAAGATCTCATGAGCCGATCTTTCTGTTTACTTTTGTCATCATAGCGTTCCTGATGTGGCTGCAATTAGAGACCATTTTACACAGTGCGAGCATTTTGTAACCCGTTGCTCATGTGTGACAGATTCTGTGGCAGATTTGGATTTCTCTCTCTGCCTTTACATTTCTCTTTGCAAGAAGAAATATTTGTTGTGCTTATTTATTAGATTCTCTATTAAAACAATAATATACCTAATTTATAGTTTCATTTCTGCAAATGGTGCTAGATTATAAATAAAAGATTCCCATTCCACTGCCATTCTGTGATCGGCAGATCATGATCTTGGTGATCGGTAATCGGTGATTGGCCCCAAAAATGCTGATCGGAGCATCTCTAATTTAAACAATTCTGACGATAGCCTATTATTATTATTATTATTATTATATATCATTTTTTTTACTTGCATTAACTAAATTCTGAAGTTTCAATTTTCTAAATGTTATTTATTCATATAATGTCCATTTTAATCTTATAGGTTTTTTTATTTTTATACACAGTGCTTAAATTCATTGCATTTTTCTGTTCTCTTTTAATTTGCCGGATATATCGGCTGTTTTTAAACTACCTGCCAATAATGTGAGAAAAAATGCTTTTATTGACCAATACTGATTATTGGTTGATATCGGTACACATCAGACCATGTTTATGAGGATAATTGTGCCATTTTGAAACAATTTTGTCTAAATATCTCCTTTCAAGCACAAGGAAACATAAACCCAGTATTTGCGCGCTGTTCAAAGCCTTGAGATGTGGCTTGCCAGGGGCGTGCTTTGGACTTTTTAAATCTATTTCTGCTTAAATATTTAAATTTGGCAAAGCCTAAAACCATGTGCAAATGCTAAATGTTCGTAACAATGTAGCACTGGTCAGTGAGGGCAAGTCCAAGCATCTGGTCATTGGGCACTCCTTACAAGCTCTGCCTGAAGTAAAGCACGCACTTTAAGAAATTGAGAAATTTCCTGAATCAATATTGTTTCGTTAAATTAAAATCGATTAAATGGAAAAATCTAGATTTTTCCCAGCCTTACCAGCATAAAAGAGAAATTGTAAAAAAACTGAATTGATCACCTCATGTGACGTTTTGCATATAGACCATCATTATCCTTGTTATGCTAGTTTTGATTGTTAATATGTACACAGTCACAAATATTTGTACTTGCATGAGTCTGGATAGTTTTTTGTTTGGCATGTACTGCTATGTTTGAAGCAAAATCACAAAGAGCACCTGTTATCTGCACTTGGAGAGTTCACATAAAAGCCAGAATTGTTGCATGTTGACTTGAGAGCTTGATGTGAAGAAAGCGTGAAAACCACTTTGTGTTTTATGAAAAAGGCTTGTGCTGCAGACCGTCAGTGAATCGGACACGCACATTAGTGCTTGTTATTGCAAAAAAGTCTTTATCGTCCATCAAAATGTAGATCATTGACTTGAAGCGGCTGTACTTCAGCTGCTGTTATACTGATCTTGTTAACACTGTATTATAATGGAGAGTAAACATTAAACCAGGTTACTGCAATAATGGCAAATGATAGATTAGCAAAGACGATTTGCCATTGTGATTCATCAAGATGCTGTAAAGAATGAACTTTAGCCTTCATTATGATCAAAACGTGTTATGAAAACTGTTCACTGCCAATGTTTTAGGAAGATGTTTGAGTGCAGTTGTGCATTCAGATCTGGCTTCATTCTTGGGTGGGTTTTAGTTTTTTTTTTTCTTAGTTGAATAGCATGCTTCACTCTTAAAAATATAATGTTATGATAGTGTATAGTGTTGGTAATACTGCAAGGTGAAAGGAAAACAAAAGGCACTCCCTATAGATCTTTATATGACTATATATCATAAAAGTTAAAATGCCTTGAAGCTCATGAATTCCTATTGAAGCTCATTAAATTATAAGTCAAGTTTTCCGAAGCCATATGAAGACTTTATGTGAGGAACAATTCAGTATCAGTATTTACTGATCACCTACCTTTCAGTGAGCAGATAAAATTATGAGGGAAACCAGTGAACCGATCATTCAGATCATCAGACATAATCCCTCTTATGAACTAGAGCAAATCTGAAGTCATGAATTCAGCCATTTTATCTGGGATCCTCATCTTGAGCAGTACACCACTAGAAGTGCACCAAATAACCAAGTATTTACCTAATAAATGTGTGTGTATGCAAACGGTCTGCAGTTACAAGCATTAATGTACAAATTCACAGAACTACCACTATCTCTAAGTCTCTGACAATAAACTACTTATTTGGTTTGTGCCCGTCTATTGTACTATTGTAGCTGTGTCTGCCTGGCATTTTGCCTCTACGTTTGCCTTTATTTTTTGTAGCTGCTTTACATCTGGCTGCTGCATTTTTATAAAGTCCCTCTATTGCCTCACTGTCATATTGACTGTCAGCTACACACCCACTGGCAAAGGTTTCCTCCCAAAAATGCGTAAGCACCCTCAAAACAATACAAAATAGGGTAAATACTTTTCAAGCAAACACCAGCACCCACTTTTAGCAGATGGTAAGTAATGATTGAGAGGCATTATTTTTGATTTAGTCCATATTTTATTCTTCCATAGTCCACCTTTAGATATAACAAGTGAGTCATAAGGGACACTTTTATGGCACATTTTAATCCTCCTGGAAATTTGCCTCGGTTCTCATTTATTTCATCTTTTTGTTCCATGGAGTTAAAAGCGGAATATTCAGGATTATTTCTGTGAATCATATAATAATTCCTGTCCATCATTGCTTATGTTCTACCAGAAGTGTGTAGTTGTGTTTGTCAACAGAAGCACTGTCCTTTGTATATTCTTGCCAAGTAGTACATTTACTAGCGACTTGGGACATTCATATATGGTACAGTTACCTTGAACCGTGCCAAAGTGCAATGGTCCCCACGCCTCCACTTGCATGCTCTCACACTGTACTTTTATCTCTCCATGCCCAAGCATGCTTTTGTCATTAGGATGCGATTGTTTTAAAGAAAACCGGAAGTCTCTCTCTCTCTCTCTCTCTCTCTCTCTCTCTCTCTCTCTCTCTCTCTCTCTCTCTCTCTCTCTCGATGTTATTTTTTCATTTCGATTAATCTAAGTATGAAAAACAAATACTCGATTAACTGGGGGCAGGGCAATCGAAGGGGCGGGGCATACACGTCATAGTGAAAATAAAATATTTTCATAAAAAAATTCACGTTTTCTTTTATTGTATATTTAAATGAGCAAGGACTCAAAACGCAAGCAAATAATACATTTTCGTGATAGTGTCGCATTGGCCCGGTCGGGCCAGTGACAGTTCTGTCAGCTTGCCCTGAGCATTGCTGACGCTGGCCTCGGGCCATCGGCCTATCCTTATTGTCTAGCCCTGCAATTGCTTTTCTGGGCTGCTATGGGACATCTATAATATTTTTTTATATAATATTTTTTAATTTAATATATTTTATGATATAATATCATTTACTCATCCTCATGTTGTTCTAAACCTGTATGAATGTCTTTTTTCTGATGAACACAAAAGAAGATATTTTGAGAAATGATGGTAAACGCACAGCAGTAAGTGACCATAGACTTCCATAGTAGGAATAAAAAAATATGATGGAATTTAATGGGTACCTTCAACTGTGTCCTTTCTATAATTTTTAAAAATATTTTCTTAGTCATTTATCACAATACTTCCAAAATATTTTTTTCCTACTATGGAAGTCTATGGTCACTTACTGCTGTGTGTTTACCTTCATTTCTCAAAATATCATCTTTTGTGTTCATCAGAAAAAAGAAATTCATATATGTTTAGAACAACATGAGGATGAGGAAATGATAACAGAATTTTCATTTTAAAGTGAACTATCCCTTTAAACATTAACAACACTTTCTTTTAAACTTATCTTTATTCTTAAATTTGTAAAGTGTCTTCTTTCAGAAGATGTCACAATTGTGTCTATAGGTCAGATAGTTTAGGAGCTGCAAACATTTTAGTGTGGGCATGCCAATTTCATGGATTTTGCTGAAATTTGGGGGTGGTTTAGCAGGTTAAGCTAGCAGCACTTTTTTTTACTTTTTGACAGTTTGGATGAATGTGTTATCCTCGCGTTTATGAACATCTAAACTACAGGTGTTAAAGACTTGAGCAAAGCACATTTAACTCTGAATTGCTCAACGGTGACTGAAAATTTTGTAAGTGTAAATCAGATATCATTGAAAAGTAAAAAAATATGTTTATACAGCTTTAAAAACATTTTGCAAAGAACAATTTAGAAAAATAATTATAACAAGCTTTGAAATGTTAAGGTTTGCTTTTGCATGGTTTTTTAGGTTAGCCTATTGCAGTTTAGATAACACTATCATTGTATCGATCATAGAAATATTATGTTATACAAACAAATATTACATTACATTTGGCCCACACTCAGCTATTGATCTTTTAAACATGTTTTGGTATTTATGAAGTAATGTCTATTACCAAATCACTATTAACTCTTTCACCGCCAGCGTTTTTAAAAAAAGTTGCCAGCCAGCGCCAGCGTTTTTCATGATTTTCACCAAAGTTTAATGCCTTCCAGAAAATGTTCTTCTTTAAATAAATAAACATACAATATATCAAATGAAAGAACAGACCCTCTGGTTTCAAAAAAAAAAACGTTTCATCCTACCTTTAGTGGTTCTTTTGCAATCAGCTTTTGAATATGGGTAGGTTTTTGCAAAAACACCATATTTTGAGCAAAAAGCAAAAATAATTCCATTTTTGTGACGGACTTTTCATAGAGATCCCATTCAGAGCGATCTTTAAAACAGACACGGACATGCAGCAGCTTGCCATAGGGCAATACTTCCGGTTTTAAAGTAACCCTAACCCTAACCCACCTGGTGGATAATAGCGGTATTGCGGAAAGACGGAAAATCTCGTCATTGGCGGGGAAGCGTTTTCTCTTAATTGACGAGATATCTCGTCAATGGCGGGGAAAGAGTTAAGAGGAAGTCAAATCCATACAAAAGTGCTGTTAACAATACAACGTATAGGCTTATGTTATATACCATCAGAACAGTTTCTACCACTACACTTTTTTTATTGGTTTACTGGCTGTTTTGCTGACTCCATGAGTGACACCATTTTCAGGAATTTGCTGAAAAGGCCTCAAGGGAAACTTCTAGAAAGAAACCTGTTTAAAATAGCTGGCTAATATCTGCAATAGAGTGCTACACAGTTGACCTTTTTCTACAAGTCTTTTTTTCATTCAATTACTCCATAGAGCATAAGATTTGAAACTTGTATTGCACTACCACAATCGAGCATGGTCATCCACTTGTTTTTTTCCTTTTAGTGCCCTATAATAAATCTGCTTATTATTCTGATGGTTTATATTTTTTGTGTTTTGTTAAAGTTGAATTTTTGTATAGTAAAGCATCACTCCTGAACCATATCCAACAAGCTCTGAGATTAATTGCACCATTTGATTCAAAGCAAAAAATTAAAAATAAAAATCAGAAAAAAATTGGTTAACGTGCAAGACTGTATATTTATTGTTTTACTCGAAAGCTAAAACGGGCTAAAAACCAGCTGGCATCAATGTACAACGAATTGGCTACAATCTTGGGCTTTTTGTCAAGCGCAGCAATGAGCTTTTTGGAAGTGTGTGCTGGGCTTTTGTGCCATTTGTCATTTTCCAATACTTTATTGTACAGTTGTATCCATTTTGTTTTCGAAAATACAAGAACAGAATGATTGTTTTGACTTGCGGTGCTGTTTTTTTTAAATGTTTATTCAATGGAGATGAAACCCGTGTCCCTGCCACAAATATATTTTTGCACGGTGCGTTCTTCACCTCTCTCTCACATGACAGGTTCTGTACACACACCAAGCCTGGTTTATACTTTTATACCGCCGTTGGTGTGTGTGACGGAAATGACATAATTGTGAACTGGGCTGTCATGCGCAAGAGCCCATTTCGTCTGGTGGTGTGTGCTGCATTTTTTGTAACTTTATTGCACGGCTCCGCATCCGAAAATGACCGACCTGACCGTATATTAGTTAAATATTATTCCTCCCTTGTGGATGTGCCACCACAAATAAACCAAGTCTGTGTGAAACACTGGGAAGCCATACTGAAATGCTTGCACAGTCAACTTTCACACAGCAGCAGAATACAGTTGTTAGTCCTGTATTTTAGTTAGTAGCATGAATGCGTTCACATGCACTTTAGTTATTTACTGGATTTATGTAAACGCAAGTGACAAGCATTGAGTTTTATAGTACTCTGTTATATTTTATAAAAATAAACAAATGCATTTTTCATATACATACATATAAATGCATTTAAATATACTTTTATGGATCAAATTATTATTCAGTTATATGGCACCTCTAATGCTAGCTTTGTGAACACCTTTTGTGAGAAGTTTTTTTATTTATTACATCTGTTCTGTTGGAATCTAAAATTATCTCTTCATTTAGCAACAGACTGCTGATGCCAGTCTTTGGTACTAAATGATTTGTTAATGGAACAATGAAGAAACTGGAATTACCAAGCGGAATCTGAACCAGAATCATTTGTTTTTGGAATTCCCTGTTCAGATATCAGGTGGTTATGTACCAATGTGAAAGATATAAATGAGGTAGTGAGATCTAGTGGAGGAGCTTTTGCATGGCACCACTTCTGCCAATGTATTGCAGTAGACTATTAATTCACGAAGACACACATTTATTCACACAAATAAGCATTCAAAGCAAAACGAGCAAAATAAATGGGCGCCTGGTGTTGTATAAGCAGCAAATGTGTTTTGAAGAGATTTGAGAGTTTAGACAAAAGCATATGTGTATTATTAAGTGTATTATTTTGTGAATAACATAGATTTCTGCTCGGCCTAAATTGTATGAATAAGGGTTTATATATATGTGACTCATTTTGTGAAAACCTGCCTTAAAAAAACTTTTTTGCTCTTTTCAACCTCCTGTGAAAAATAACCTTGATATCTTTTGTAATGACTTAGTAAGGCCATATCAAAGATTGACATGGCTCCGCATCTCATAATTAGATTTTTTACAGGGTCACAGATCGTTTTTCTCTTTTCGTTGAACAATGACTGGATTATTAGTAACTAGTCTGGGTATGGGATGCACGGTATTGAAGAATTTTTTGACTTAACTTTCTAGATAATGTGATGTGTGATACAGTGCTCTCAGTTTGTAAAATGTATTTCTACTTTATTGAAATATATATAAAAAAATGTTTACAGTTATTTAGGAAACAAACATGCATGTTTCACATTATTTTTGATTATTGATCAGCTTGCATGTCTAACGTTCATTAGGTACTTTAACTATACAAAAGCTATAAGTACTGCTATTGTGATTAGCCTGACTGTGGTGTTGTGATATATTGTGCGGCCTGTGTGTGTGTCTGTGTCTGTGTGTCTGTGTGATGCAATCTGGGACAACCCATCTCATGGTGAAATGAAATTGTGCAAATTTTAGATTTGTTATACCATTTGAAAGCTGGGTTTAGGCCATTTGCAGATCTGTTTTTGTTTCTTCAAATGGTCACTTTGACCCTAGGGAACAGAACACTTACAAACATTTAAACATCATCATTATTATCATCATCTGAACCGCAGCTAATCACTTTGATTGTTTTTTACTGTGACTTTTAGTAACGTTTTACATTGTTTATCATGGGCATAGTCTCTGAACTTTTGATCACCCTTGTATGTTCAAATGGCACTATTTTACTTTCTAGCTTACATTTTTAAATAGCAAGCGCAGGGCAGGTTGCCCCAATATCAGTGTGATAATAGCATGACTAGTAGGGTATCGATTCAGATGTTCCAGATCGATTCGATTTCGATTCACAAGCTATCGGTTCGATTCCGATCCTCGATTAAATTTTCGATTCCGGTTCTCAGGTAGGTTTTTATACTCGATTCAACTCAATGAATATAGATTTAATACACATACTATGATACTATATTAATAAAAAAGAACAGTGAACAGCAGTTTACAAGTGGGTAATTAATAAAAAGAAATAAAAAGCCACAACACGTCTTGCTTGCAAAATCTAAAATGCTTCCATTCCTCCGTTGAATGTTTGCAGAAATAAATATGAAAAAAAAAACCGATTCTGCTTTTTGAGAATTGATTTTTAATCGACCACGTTTTAAAAAACGATTAATCGAAAAATCTATTTTTTTTGCCCAGCCCTAATGACTAGTGTACCTTCATCGGGAGTCGGGACTCCTCTTCACGTCTCTATCATCTGGTCCTTCATCTCTGGATGTGAAAAAGTTAACTTGTAACATTGTTTGAGGCACTCACATCTCAAGGATGAAGTAGATTAACACGATCCTGTTTATCGTTAAAGTAAGCAGCTACTCATTTAGACTCGTTGTTCTCATGTGCTCCGTGATTTTATGATAACTTTGTATAAAAAGAAAACATTGCCTTCCATAGTCTACACAGGATTGGTGCGAGGTGTACATTGAACATTGATACAGGTTTAATTTTATGTGGTTTATTTCTATAGAGGTGTTACTATAAATTGCTTTTTTCTGCACTACACAAGTGTATATATATATATTTATAGATGATAGACGAGATGTTATAGAATAATTTAATGAAAACCCAATTTGGACAAAAAAGTAGACATTCAACATTTCTTGAACTTGGGTTAACTTTTGAAGCAGGTAACAATAAGATTTAGAGACCATAATCCTTAAGATCTGGCTTTGATGTAACTGCTAAACATTCATAGCAGTTAAAGATCCTATAGACCAGTGGTTCTCAAACTTTATACACCAAGTACCACCTCAGAAAATATTTGGCTCTCCAAATACCACAATTATGACCAACGTTAAAATTCATAAGTCTAGTAGGCCTAACTATTCAGAGCTATGCAAAGTTCAAAGTTGTTATGGCAAAGCATCTGTCACATTCAGAGTCCCACGTTTCATACACGCAGGCAAACCAGATCCACGCGTGGTCTTGTTTGTTCGTATTAATGCGCAGCACATACTGTTGATGCCAACGTTCAAGTATTCTTTCAATACTCCGTATTCTTTTAAAAGACTCTCATGGACGTGGACCGTCGTCACAGGGTTCTCACAGCACTAAAAACAATCCTTGTGCCTAGTAAGTAAAGTAAAGTTCAGACCAGACGTGTATCGGGTCACCGCACGTGCGTCCGATGAAACCGTCTATAAGGTGCATATATATATATGCGATGTAAGTCGTTCTAGTAGTTCCATTAGGTTTAGTCACTAAATTTGCCACACCATGATTTTACTGTGAAATTACTTGAATATAGCTTGTACTTTTTCTTGCCAAAAACCACTTGCTATACATGAAAAATGATCAGCAAGCTTTATGTGCTTTATTTTCAGACACTCTTGAGGACTTAAGTTTTAAAATGAGCCATAATGAACTGGCACTATATTAACTTCACCTAACCTTATTATGTTCATTAAATCTTTAGTTTTCGAAGAAGGTCTCCATAGGTTTTGTGCTAAAAATGAAAGTGTGGAGATTCACATATTTAAAATTTTTGAGTTACCTAATCCTTAAATCATCTGATATGCAAAAATGCTATCAACAAACCAGCATTGTATCTTTCTGGCTTTTTCACACACTCTCTTGAATAGTTACAAGATCAATGTATTGCAACAGTCGAACAGATCTTTAGTAGTAGTGCTCAGAAATAACACCATGTACATGTTGACCCATGTATAACCTTTTTTTGTAATTGTCTCAATGAATGAATATTGTATATGAATATTTTTTTTATCATTTAGGTTAAATACATTGTTAGTATTTTAATAATTAATACAAATTTTGTCTTGGTATCTCAAACTTGTAAAATGGCATGCAAAACAACTGTTCTTACATATTAGCTGTTAAAGGTGCGGTTAATCAGGCTTTTTTTATTGTTTTATTATTTTGATAGGCGGGACACATTGAAGATTTAGGTTGTATTCACACAAGAAAAGTCCGCTACTTCACTTGCTTTGGTCTGGACCAAATAAAATATGAAACAACACAGGCGGTGTGCATCAGAATCTAAATCGCTTGACTGTGTTTTTAATCCAAGGCTGGCTTGAGCACAGACACAGTAATACCAAGGATCCTTGTAGTTGGTGTTAAGTCCTTATCACCAACTTTGTGGTTATATACGGATGTTAAACACAATTGGGACATATCAAGCGATCTCTAACAAAGCAATAGTGACACAGAATCCTAAAGTGTTTTACCCACATAAGATTGCTGCGCCATTCTGTCCAGATTCAATATTGATGTAACAGCATTGCTTTTTAATTGCAGTCTCGCTGTGTTCTTTCACAACCAGTCACCGCACAATGTTTTGCAGTCTTCAAGACATGTTTGTTGTTTGGATGCTATCCGGTTTGTGCGATCCAGTGGGCAGGGCTACAGAAGTAGATGTTAAGTTGAGGCAGTGTTTAAAAACTGACTACTACTTCATAACTAGGTACATTCCAGAACCTGGCGTTTTCTGGGCTTGGTGTCAGATAAAGTTTTTATTACAGTAACAAAGATGTTTTTAGTACCGAAACTTACAGGATGTTCGTTCAAGTGTGATGAACTCGTATATAGCAAAAGCTCAAGTTAAAATTGAGGCTTTGATTCACAGCTCCTTGAAAATGGTGTTTAACACTTACCCCACCAGTATTTTTTTTTAGTTCCCAGGCAGCGCCAGCATTTTTTTAGGATTTTCACAAAAGTTTAATGTCTTCCAGAAATGTTCTGCTTTGAATATATAAACATACAATAAATCAAATGAAAGAACAGACCCTCTGCTTTTAAACGACAACAACAAGTTTCATCCTGAAACTATTTTCATTAGATCTCTTTTTATCACCTCTCAAATATGAGTAGGTTTCTCAAAAAATACCCATAGTTTGAAGAAAAAGCTGAGATAATTCAGGGCTCAACGCAAAGTATTTTTTTATACTGGCCCAGTTGGGCCAGTGGTTCAGGTTTTCACTTGCCCTGCCAAAATTTTCACTCGCCCCCCTCCCCAAAAATCACATTTTTTGTAACATATTTAAAAATTATAATTTAAAAGTCAAATATAATTGTATACATATACAACAGACATGTTTCAACGAAAAAAGGCTCCCAACTTTTCTGGTTTACCTGTAAACTGACAGCAAACTGTGCAAAATGTTGCATGGTTTCTTTCGTCGTGTTTTACCCAAGTAAATGTCTGCTTCCAAGATGTTAAATAATATAAATTGATGAAAATATATTTTAGTGACTGAGGATGATGCACTGGCCCGAACGTCTCTTACCCTTGCCCTGGGCCACCGGGCATTCCTTTATGTTGAGCCCTGTAATTGAATTTTTTTAATGGACTTTTATTAGAGATCAGATTCAGAATGATGATCCAAACATACACAGAGTATTTGCTGCTTTTGGATTCATAAATGCAAATTCATAGTGTTTTTAAGGTGGGTAGAGCGCCACCTAGTCCATAAGTTAAAAATATGGATGGCCGTAAAAACTCTTTGGCAGGGAAGCATTTTCTCTTAATTGATGAAATAACTCGTCAATGGCGGGGAAAGCGTTAAATAAATTATGAAAATATATGCGTGAATGAATAGTTTGTAAATTTCTCTCAAATAGAGAAAAAAATAGCTACTTTAATGTAATTGGTAGGCTGGTACACTTTCTGTATCAGCTGGTACAACCAATGTAAAACTAGAAAATGGTTATTTTATTAGACACATTTTCATTGTATTTAAAAAGTATATTTATTAATTTGATATCACAGGCAAAGGCTTATACCAGCATCCAAGTAGATCTCTGTTTATTGTAAATTAATTACAGAGGTCAGGCGGTGCAACCGGAAAGTCAAGGGGTGCAACTGCTATGAATGCCCTTAGGAAATATAAACATTAGGGAAAATTATTTAATTGAGCTAATTATTTTAGTTGTAATAAATGCAGTGTGAATTGTTGTTAAGCTTTTTTTATGTATTGTCCTTTTTAAACATATTGTTTCTGACTCCACAATATCAATTACATCCATTTAAAAGTATTTTTAAAAAAATACTTGTTTTAGAAAAATATGCTTGTTTTGTCATTGACCCCCATACCAGCAGTACTGCTTTTGTTATTTTCAAAAGGCTACGCTGTGCCTTTGTATGTCACTGGTACAAGAATGAAACCTGGGAAGATTCAGGCTTAAAGGTTCATCCGTAACACCATAGCAAGTGTATACGAGGACACACCTTTAATGGACATCTCCACACATTTATGAATGAACAATGCTATATTGATTTACCAGGGATCCCAGGGAGCGTCCATCCACTTCAGATATAGACTTTATTGCATCATTCATCAGGTAAAGAAAAGTAATGGTACATTTAGCACAAATGGTACTTGGCGAGTTACACCCTAATGTTTAATATGGTTGGGAGTTTACTCTGTTCTTTAATCCTTCATGTATGAACAAAAGCAATAGTGACGCTTACCTAAGCAAACATCACTTATTACGTAAGTGGTCTGTTTAACCACTGAAATTCATATTTAAGCACCTGCAACCAAGCTTTATTTACATTGTGTCAGTCAGTACGCAGTTTACCTTTAGTTTTGGTTTTATGTGATTTTTGGGGGCCACACGGCCCTCACAGGACCTGAACACATTCCTCACCCCTGCCTTTGAGCTGAAGCTGAAGGTACGGATTGCAAACATCAGTCTCTCTATGTTGAGGTATACATTTCTGCTGATTTGTTTTTCTAGAAAACAAGTTTGGTGTTTTGTCTGTCGCAAATCGTGTCTCTTGTTTTTGAAGTCAACAATACGGGTCTACCTTTTCTTTCTCCCATTTTTCTGTAACCTGTCCCTTACTCATTCAATTCAACGTGTACACAGTATAGTCCACTTCTTTTGTTTGCAGTCACCTGTTATTTTTCCATCAAACAGACTCGCTTGCTGTAATTCAATTTTAAGTGTGTTCAGCTTGACCTCTTTCTCTAAAAGCTTATTTACAAAAGGGAAACTCGTGTCCGACCAGAGACTCAGTGGAGCACTGGGAGAGTGATAAATGCTGCAACATGGGATATATGTCATGCGTAGTTTGGCAACAACTGAAGCGGGCCGAGCTTTTATTCACATTTCACATGCACACTTGAATCAATAGCTGACAGCCAAATGTTAAGGTCAAAATGCCTTGTGTGTTGTAGTGCACGTTTAAGTTTGGTATTTAAACCTGGAAGGACTGTATGGAGTGACGTTTTTTGATCCATTGTATGACCTATTTTTTGAAACTATCATTAAAAAGTTTCCTCTCTTTCTCCCCAGGGCGTATTCCCTTGTCGACTCCAGCCAGGTGTCAACTTTCCTCATCTCCATCCTCCTCATTGTCTATGGCAGTTTCAGGTAAGGTTTTTTTTTGTGCAATACAGAGTTTTGGGTCTGTTGATGGAGATGCTGCTTGACCTGCTGGAAGTGTTTATAAATTTAGCTTCCTCCAAATGAAAACCTAGCCCTTTTTGTAAGGGAAACTAGACCTCTGGAACGTCTAAAAATACATTGCTTAAAAGTTTGGGTGAAAATAACATTTTCTGAACTACCGGCTGGACTTGGCCGGCAGATGAAAATTCCTACTGTTGAGCACTGGACCTTCACACAAATATTCACAAGATGAATCATCAAGCACAGAGCTTAAAGAGGACACTTTATTAAAAACAAGGTTGTCAGGGAAAATAAATATAATGTGAAGTATAGTCGGTTGTTAGCAGAGGAAACACAAAAATTCTTCTTTTGCTTTATTTACCTATGGGGGTTGTAAAATTGTACCGTAAGACGGTACAACGCAAATGTTTTCCCCAACCCTTATAGGGTTTGTTTGAATTTAACTCCAACTACTGCAGTCAAGCACTGTATATGCCTGTATCATTAAAAAACCGTATACATGACATATAAAACAACAATGTGAAAAATGTGGTTATCCAGCTCCTGTCTAAGTACGGTCCATTTTTACTCCTTTGCGAGGGTCAGTATACAACGCAATTTTCTTCATCTGAAGAGAGACTGTACATCAGTGGCGGCCGGTGACTACTTTTTTCGAGGGCACTCGATGCGAAGTTTTTCACATGTATGTAGCCTGTCATGTGCGTGGTTCCTTTTTTCAAAATATGTGTTCTGCGCATCGAAAGATCCTGTGTGCATCATGTGTCTTGTCAAAATAAGTGCCTGCTGCAGATGCGTCTAAAGGGTTTATGATAAAAGAGATGCTCGCGTTTGGCAGATACTCCCAAAATCTCAGGGTTTCCCCTCAGCATTTTGCGGTTCGGGCGGCCCGCCTAGGCTGGGAAACCCTACCACCTTAACTAGGTCGTCCAAAAGGCCGCCAAGTGCACGCGCGCCACACAGCCGAAATGAGAAAGATGTGGTCCAGGCCATCACTGTCTGGCGGATAAATAACCAGTTGATAAAACCTCTCGGAGAATAGCGCAGACACGCTTCACACCGCGAGCGTGCATGCGCACCACACGGCCGAAATGAGATAAAGACGTGGTCTGTCATGTCTGGAGCATAGCCAGTTGAAAAAACGCTAATTATTTAAGCCTGTCATTGTATTAGTCTAAATTTGCAAGAACTATAAAGTAAGTTATGGTGATTTTGTTGTTTGAGCAACCTGCTAGCTAGGTTTCACGTGCCCGTTGATTAGATTTAATTGTTAAGCGCCCTGCTCACGTTATTTATGTGCATTATTTACATGTTACAGTAGTTACACTCCTTTAAAGGACAAGTTCGGTATTTTAGACTTAAATCCCTGTTTTCAGATTGTTTAAGGTGAAATAGAATGGTTTTGACTGAAATTTCGACATTTGCGGGTGCCCTGAGAATTTCCGCGTGTTTGTGTTTCAGCTCAGACCTCTACAATGGGTTTAATGGTGCACTGGAACAATCCTTCCTAAAATGCATTAAACTTTCGTTTACAAAGACGTGAAACTCACCGAGTGGTCAGGGGTGTTCACTGATATGCTCACACAAAAATCGCTTCAAAAGATGCTTTCCAACAGCTGTTTTAGCATTCGTTGTTAACTTGTGGACCTATTTTTCCAAACGCCTCACACCCGTACATTCTTCCGCTTAGAGCTTGAATAATAGACACTCCAGCCCAGGTGGTGGCGCTAATCCGCCTTTGCCAATTGCAAGAATAGAAACAAAGTTCCCGGCGCGGAGTAATACCATACCTCACAGCACATCTAATACAAGTCAATGGAGTTGGTAAAAACTACGATAAAACCTGTTGGAATGCGTCTTTTGGAGCGATTTTTGTGTGAGCATACCAGTGAACACCCCTGACCACTCGGTGAGTTTCACGTCTTTGTAAACGAAAGTTTAATGCATTTTAGGAAGGATTGTTCCAGTGCACCATTAAACCCATTGTAGAGGTCTGAGCTGAAACACAAACACGCGAAAATTCTCAGGGCAGCCGCAAATGTCGAAATTTCAGTCAAAACCATTCTATTTCACCATAAACAATCTGAAAACAGGGCTTTAAGTCTAAAATACCGAACTTGTCCTTTAAGATAATGTAATTAATAGTGGGAAATAATCAGTTTTCACAGTTTTTGCGTCATCTATATTCGTTCGCCAGACGAAAAAAATTTATTTCATTAATAATCTAGTATGTGTTCATTTTCTGTCATAGTCTCTTCAAAATTAAGTTTTATTTGAGTGTTTTAAATAAAAATATTTAAATTTTCATCATGACACGTAAGCCCTGCCCATTTGATTACCACGCCCCTGGACCCGCCCACCCGCCCAACACTACCACCTTAAATAACAAATTTCCTGCCTGAAACCCTGAATCTCGTGCGTAATCAAAGTTGAGTGTTAAGAGAGTAGTGTCTTGTGTGTATTTTCTGAACATAAGCGTCTCTTTTATCATAAACTGTTTTGATGTGTGTGTGCAGCACAAAACACATGATGCACATGGTTCACATGACATAACAAACACATAATTTAAAAAATGCAAGCAACACACGACACTCCGAACACATATTTTGAATTGGCGCCCCTCAGATGAGCAGTCACAAGCCACCACTTCTGTACATGGACCTTTAGATTTGTATAACCCCACGTACATGCGTAGGTCAAACGTCTGTGTACACATACGAGTCAAACTATGCTTTGCAAAACGTGCGTTCAACCTAGGGATGGCGAAAACTAAACATTTTCTTTACCGGCCACCGAGCCTCATAAGCCGGTTGAAATTGGTTAACCGATAGGCCTATTAGTTAAAAAAAAAAATAATAATAATATTATTTTTATATATATCTCTGTCGCATCTCTTTGCGCTCTCTGCCTCCGGCACACACACACACACACACACACACACACACACACACACACACACACACACACACACACACACACACACACACACACAGCTCACAACACTTTTTTAAATCCCCTACAGCCCGGAACATGAGTCCCGCAAACGCGGCGCCAAATCAGAGGACAAATGGCTGCTTAGTTTCTAAATAGTTTAGGTACAAGGTCGCACTGAAAATAAAGGCGTTTGTGAAGCTTATTTGAAAATTGCTGCGGCTCATTTTAAGAAAATGACAGCTCCGAAGAGACTGCGCTTTAGATTGAGGTGCTAACAATAATAAAGGAAGAGGATTATCATCATCACCTTATCTGTTACCACTGATATGTAGATGTAATATATTTCCAAATCTGAACCCATCTTATGCGGAATGTTGCCTAATAGACTGCAACACGGTAAAACGTGCAACTTCAGAATGCAGAAAAGACACACCGGCCAATTGGGTCTCGCACCGCACTGTGTGCAAGAAAGCCTTTGTCTGTTCTAGAACAAATGTAGCAAAGATATTTAATGCTAATGTATGAGGCATATAGGCCAACGCTGAGTTTTATTCATTTATGATGAGGTGAGTTCTAGTTAACAATGCAATGCAAGTGAACGCGCCGTGCACGGACCGGTTATTATATTCTCTGCTATATTTGCTTTTCATTTATTAAATACATGCAATTGGTTGATGAAACATTTATTAAAATTAAGATACAATTTATAAAAAAAGAAATTTACTTTAAAGAAATACTTTCTACAAAGCAAAACTTAATTAAGTGGTAAAAATCATGTCTGAGGATTTACAAAAACAAAACTTACTCTGCACTTTACTGTTAGCCTAAAAGACGTATATGTTAATCATTTGGAACACAACCAGGAGAGACTTTAATTTATTTTATTGCTGTATTTGATTTAGGCCTACTATTAAAATAAAGGAATTTATCAAAAAATAGCCTGAAGCATTTACTTTACGCAAACCTTGTGAGCGTGCGAAACCAAACGCAGTGACCTTGCGCCAAATGTTTTTTATTGGTTTATTAAGTACAAACAGGCCAGTTATAAAAAACTGAGTGTGAGGGATTTGTTCACTTCACACAAAAAGATCTTGGAAAGAAAGAGATGACTGTAGTAGCATTTACTCCACTGTCTATAATAGCCTAATTTAGGGATCACTTTTTTTAACCGACAACTTTGACCGGTTAACGTTGACACGGTCAACCATCGGTCAAACGGTCATCGGTTAACATCCCTAGTTCAACCATGTGCGTACATTCGCATAAACATGAAAAAAATACTATACTCCGGGCTTAAATGTGTGTCTCTCCACATAGGTCATTAAACATGGACTGTGAGAACCAGGAGAAGGATAAGGATGGAAACCCCACCACTAATGGCACCTTCAACAATGGCAACTCTAACAACAGTGAGTCCTAAACCTGTGATACCAAATAACATTCAGATAAAAAGATTATCTGAGAAGTTATTTTGTGATCTACTGTAGTGTGCTATATTGTCAAGTGACGTCATTATGTAACGTTAAGTGTCCAGTTTGGACAACAATGAAATTTTTCTGTGCACAGAATGCGTTATGTACTTTATAAAGTACTGTGCAAAAGTCTTTGGCCACCATGCTACCATTAGATGTGTTGTTTTTGCAATTGTATAGTGATCATATATAATTATTTCTCAGTCTCTTTTTTTTTAGAACACAACCAGAAAATACAGGAAATGTGTTTGTAGTTTTAAAAACGTATAAAAGTATAAACTGAAGTGTCAAGTATTAAGGGTAAACTCCCCTTATACTTGAGCAATAGCAGGCAGCTGCAGGATCTCTTAAACCTAAATAAAATTAAATCCTAATTTCTAATTCTAATCGAATGACTTCAGGACTTCAGTCTCCTCAAAAAAGCTCAAGATGGGTTTTGTGCCAAGAGAGGTCACACTAATACTGACTGATGCCTGAACACATTTAGTTTTGTGTACATATTTCCTGTATTTTCTGTTTGTATCTCAAAAAAGAGTGAAAATCAATATGGATTGACATTAAAACTTTGCTAAAACAACAAAGCTGGTGGTGATGGTGGCCTAAGACTGTATAATAAGATCATGTGTCTGTATGCAAACATAACCCAAATCCTCTTCTGGATATAAACAATGCATTTTCGTGTACACATGTTACTTCATAGGCATTCAGACAATAGACTCCACACAGGCGCTGTTCCTGCCCATTGGAGCCTCCGTGTCTTTGCTCGTCATGTTCTTCTTCTTTGACTCGGTTCAAGTGGTGTTCACCATATGCACTGCAGGTACACACACACATCTCTCACCTACTGACCCGATTCACATGTGCCCAGCGAGTCGACGCTTGTGTAACTTTGTTTGTCTTGTTATTCCCCTCCCCACTTCTCTTGTTTCTCTCCCATAGTTCTAGCGACCATCGCATTTGCGTTTCTCCTGTTGCCGATGTGCCAGTATCTGACCAGGCCTTGCTCCCCACAGAACAAGTAAGGACAAGAATGTTTGTTCGCTTGTCATCTGCAGTTGCCGCCTCATATGGTATAGCCATTTAATGAATCATGTGTCAACAAAACACAGCGTTAGTAAATCGAAACATTAGGCAACATATATTCTTTGGATTTGAGTCATCCTAAAAAAAAAAACGGATGTTTTGTTTGCATGATGCTACATCATAAACTAGTTTAAGGTAGTTCCTTTCCTTAGCCCTGTTTACCTCATGCTGTACAAACAAGCATATGCACATAGAAGGTGGCATGGCGTTAAGAAAAGTGAACCAACTGGTTTATCAGGAAACTACAATCTTAAATGGTTAACCCTTTAACAAGCTGTTCTTAGAAATATCAACATTGTTTTCTTTCTAGTAAGCATCATGACCTTTACCACAGTGACCTTATTACAATGCTAGTAATAAATGACCCTGGACCACAAAACCCATAAGTAGCATGGGTATATTTGTGGCAATAGGCACCAAGATATTGTATGGGTCAAAATTATAATTTTTATGCCAAAAATAATAAGGATATTAAGTAAAGATCATTTTTCATGAAGATATTTTGTACATTTTCTACCGTAAATGTATAAAAAAAACTATATATATATATATATATATATATTTGGACATGGATATATATGTTTGGACACACTCACTCGTTCTTTATTTATATATTTTTTCCACATTACAGAATAATAATAAACTCATCCAAACTATGGCATAACACAAATGCAACTGTGGGAATTATGTTGGTGACTGAAAGCATCCAAAATAAATCAAAACTCTGTTATATTTTATCATCTGAAGTGCAGTCACCCTTTGCCTAGAAATTGCAAACCCATACTCGTGTCATTTTATCAAGAAGCTTCTTGAAGTTTAACTTTAGACTGAATTTTAAAGAATATTGAAGGACTTCACATTTAATTTGAGCGCTTATTGACAGCATTTTCTTTAATATTCAGTGCAAAAATAATATTTAAAATAAAATGTTAATTTTCTAATAACAGAAATAATTCTGTTTGGCACAGGTATAGTTTTTTCTACAAACGTAATTATATGCATTTAACCATAAACCTTCAGATTAAAAGATTTTTATATATATATATATATATATATATATATATATATATATATATATATATATATATATATATATATATATATATATATTTATTATTATTATTATTATTATTATTATTATTATTATTATTATTATAAATAATTTGCGATATAAATGCGATATAATTTTATATATATATATATAATTGCATACAATTCGATTAATTGCATACAAAAGTTTTTGCATAAAATATATGAGGGTGTGTTTGTGTAATTATAATGTGTATATATAAATACACACACATTCATGTATCCATTTAAGAAACATTTACATGTGTATAAAATTACTATTTTATATAAATTAACACAATTTATATTTAAATAAAACATTTCTGAAATGTATACATGTATGTGTTTCTGTTTAAATATACATAATAATTACACACAACACACACAAATATTATGCAAAATCTCATGGTTATTTTGTATGAGATTTAAAAAACTATTACACAGGGATCATGGTGTTTTGATTCCTTCTTTAATTACATCTATTTTCTTTGTTTCTTTAAAAACCTAAAGATTTTTATTGTGAAATTTAAGATCCCTCTTTTCATCAAAATGTAAGCCTGTTTCATAAAATAAAATGACCTCTATCTAAGTTCATCAGGGCATTTTTGACAATAGGGTTCGGTTCTGCCCGAGATAATTGCGAGCTATCTCGAAATGTAATCTAGAACCATTACTGTTAGCTTTGGGTGTAACGGTCCTCTTTGTATATTAACATGCAACACCGTTAGAAATCAGATACTAGTGTGCGTGAAAGACAGCCTCTCGGTCACACAGGGTCGGTCATGTTTCCAGTGTGTAAGCTTCTCATTTGTTCCCAGGATCTCGTTCGGCTGCTGTGGCCGCTTCACGCTGGCGGAGTTGCTCTCCTTCTCCCTGTCTGTCATGCTGGTTCTCATCTGGGTGTTGACGGGACACTGGCTCCTAATGGACGGTGAGTTAACACGCTCCTTTGCTCTGATTGGTCGGGGGTGTTTGTGTGTGTTTTGCAGAACAGAATTTAAATAAGTTTGTCTTGTTTATCTCCCGCATCTTTACCTTTAGGGAACGGTGGGGTTTAATTCTGCATTCAATGTTGTGTTATTGTCTCCACAGCTCTCGCCATGGGTCTCTGCGTGGCCATGATTGCATTCGTGAGGCTGCCTAGTCTGAAGGTGTCATGCCTGTTGCTCTCAGGCCTGCTCATCTATGATGTGTTCTGGGTAAGCAATAAATGATTCAAGTCATACGGGTTCCTGGGGTTTGGCAGTGTGGCCTGTAGTCTTTCATCACTCTGAGACATTTTATTTCAATGTAATCATTTATAAACCTCCAAGTCTAGACATGCTTGATTGATCATTAAAGCATCTTTATGTAAACGGTTAAGCGTAATCCTACTAAAAAATCATTATGTATAACATTTGTGACATCGTCTGTGAAATGCAGGATTAAAGGTGGGGTGCATGATCTCTGAAAGCCAATGTTGACATTTGAAATCACCTAAACCAGTGTTTCCAAATCCTGGTCTTCGAGTACCCCCTCCCAGAAAGTTTTAGATGTCTCCTTATTTAACACACCTGATTTAACTCATGAGCTTGTTGGGGAGACATGTTAACCATTCTGGAAGGAGGCTAATGACTTGAATCAGGTGTTTTAAATAAGTAGACATCAAAAACTTTGTGGAAGGGAGTACTTGAGGACCAGGATTGGGAAACACTGACCTAAACAAACACGCCCCTACCCCAGTAAAATCTGGACCTTCGTTTGATAGACCCGCCCCACAGATACGCAAACCAGGCAATGATATCGGTTAGTAGACACGCACCTTATTGCCGATTGGCTAAAGTGTGTAGTCAGTCCGACTCCCTTTTCCAAAGTGTTTTTCAGAAATTGTCGCTCCGCCTCTAAAACTTGAACACACCGACTTTTTGGGACTTTAGCTTATTCATCGTATCCCCCAGTGTTAGATAAGTCCATACATACCTTTTTCATCTCTGTGCATGCTGTAACTCTGTCTGATGCACCCACCGCTAGCCTAGCTTAGCACTAAGATAGAAAGTAAATGGCTCCAGCTAGCATACCGCTGCCAATAAGTGACAAAATAACCTCAACATTTTCTTATTTTGTGTGTTGTGATTTGTATAGTCACAGTGTGTACAAATAACAAGGTCATATGAGACACAGTCATCTTTTAACCGTTACTATATTCTGAGAAGGCGAAGCACTGCTACTTGGGCGGAGTGATTAGCGCAACACTTGCGCAAACTCTTTGCACCTTACCACAGGGCTTCTCAGGTGCTGTGAGCAAATCACTCCGCCCAAGTAGCAGTGCTTCGCCTTCTGAGAATATAGTTCCCAGTATATGTACTGTTAAAAGATGACTGTGTCCCATATGACCTTGCTATTTGTACACACTGTGACTATACAAATCACAACACATAAATAAGAAAATGTTGGCATTATTTTGTCACTTATTGGGAGCGGTATGCTAACTGGAGCCATTTACTTCCAGTCTTTGTGCTAAGCTAGGCTAGCGGTGGGTGCTTCAGACAGAGTTACAGCACGCACAGAGATGAAAAATGTATGTATGGACATATCTAACTCTGGGGGATACGGTGAACAAGCTAAGGTCCCAAAAGGTCAGCTTGTTCCTTTAAAATCTTATTATGAGATTTCATATGATCTTACTTAGTCGATATTAAAGATATTAAGGTTATATTTTTCACAGAATGTTTTTTTACATTATCTAAGAAGATGGTTTGTGTAGAAAACTGTAAATCACAAAAAGACTTTACAGGCAGGGTCACAGTTGTGCCATTGTTAAAAGTCCCAAAATATTGTGGTAAACTGAGAGCTCTGACTCTGTACTGTGATTGGATGAGCCACGTTAAAAAAAAAATATATACACGCACCTATATGTGAGCGCACACAAACTACGGCAAGTTACAACATTGCTTGGCAACTGTAATCCGCTACCTTGCACTTCGTGTTGTTGCATGCCCATCAGCACCTTTTTAATACGTTTACTCTTGTCCTGACTTGTTTTGAACTCTTTTGAAAATACAAACTTCATGTTTCTTTGCTTCTACATGTAAATAAAGTAAAGCAGTCCTGCCCACCGATGACTATGCAAATGCATCTACTGCAGTATAAACAGTATTTCAAAATCAGTTCATGCATTCATCACGAGTCCTACCGCCCAACCCTACTGCTACCTTTAATCCTATAATTGCTGCTTACTATAGAATTTAAAACAAAATGTTTAAAAAATCCTTTGAACGGGTTAACTCTCGAAGTAGTTATTTAGCATGCCGCCCCCAACTCCTTTTATCTATCTTCTTAAGTTGTCAACTTTTCAAATAACGCTCACAGATTTGCCTTAGCAATCAGTCTGTCAGGTCTTTTCGTCAGCATCCAGAATCACACCATGCCGCTTACTCATCTTTTTTTCTGAATCATCCCCTGTAGGTTTTCTTCTCCGCCTACATCTTCAACAGTAATGTGATGGTGAAGGTGGCCACGCAGCCCGCCGACAACCCCCTCGACGTTCTCTCCCGCAAACTGCATCTGGGTCCCGGCATGGGACGGGACGTCCCCCGTCTCTCTCTCCCCGGCAAGCTGGTGTTCCCGAGCTCAACGGGCAGCCACTTCTCAATGCTGGGCATCGGTGACATAGTCATGCCGGGATTGCTCCTGTGTTTTGTGCTGCGATATGACAACTATAAGAAACAGGCCAACGGAGAAGTACCCGGCCAGGCGAACATGTCCGGTCGCATGCAGCGGGTTTCCTACTTCCACTGCACTCTGATTGGTTACTTTGTTGGTGTGTGTTTTTTATGCTTAATATTAAGGGTAACGTTTTTGTGATTTTGTGAGCAAGGATATATTTTCACACATTATGTAAGATAATTTTATGTAGAAAACAGCCCAGATTCAGCCAGTCATCTGTTACAGCTTGTCCGATCATACCATCCTTTAAGTGGGTGATTTGCATCATGACTAATCGCTTTGATTGTTCTCACTTTTTAAGTACATTTTGTGTCTTGCTTTTTGTCACGTGATCGATCCTCTCTCTCTTTCTCACAGGTCTGTTGACCGCCACCGTGGCCTCTCGTATTCATCGCGCGGCTCAGCCTGCCCTCCTGTATCTGGTGCCCTTCACTCTGCTGCCTCTGCTCACCATGGCCTACCTGAAGGTACGTCCCGTACCACACAAATTGGGACCAGATTTCAATTTCCAAGTACACCGTTTTGGTGTCAACTTCATTACCAGGGTTCGCTCACGTGTTCAAAAACAATGCGATGGTCTACATCAGATCAGTTATTTGATGAGGGTGTGTGTGGTGTCCGTAACACACTACTATATTATTTATCAGCCAGCTGCGCTTACACACACCCTTGTTCGTATCTGCTGGTATTCCTTTTATTGAAGCATCGGTTACACTGGGTTCTTTTTTAGGGTGGCAGATGTTTTGTCAGGCGCGTCTTGTAACAAAAGATCCTAAATTGTTTGTAGTTTAGTCTACATGCCAACAAGCCACCATTGAAACAAATAATCGATTGTGCGAACATTGTGTTCAGCACATTGCAGGTTCGCAGTATAGGCCTGAAGGAATGACTTTAATGTGTTTATGCAGTAGGTACATGAAACTAGACTTTCCATGAAACAGGTTTACAAAGACTTCCTGTTGTAAATGACATCATCTTTCACAAGCGATTATGTGATCGTGTGAAGATGCATTTCTTGCTACTTTAGTCAACAAGTGTAGTGTTTTTTTTTTTGTGTGGCTGAATTTTATTTTTTTTGGTTTAAGGTATGCTGCCGTACTGGTCAAACACGAAATACATTAATGCGGCAAGATAAAATCTTGCGTGAAAGCATTCATGAAAAAGATTTAAATGGGCACAGCTTATTAAGACACATGTTTACTAAAACAATTACCATAGTTCCTATTGAAATGTGTTCAGAAGCAATGTTTGCGTATTTGTCTAGGCAGGCGTGGATAATTTTTTAATCGTCACATTGTGTATTATACAAAATCTTTTGTGGTTGCTAAAGGGCTTGGTGTTCTGAAGGTTATGTGTGCGTGTGTACATGTGTGTGTATGCCTGTGTCTTTGTCTGTATGGGTGTGACCTTCAAGCTTGGATGAAACGTCTAAACATAGAAGATCGTGTAAGAAGAGCTGCTTTCGGCAGCTCTCCTGCACGCTGCTTGTACGTTTCTAAAACTGTGGTGACTGCAAGTCTATCTGAAGCTTACAAGGTTCAAGAATATAAACTAGAAAATATATTTATATTGTGTGAAGTGATGCAACAATGCTCAAACAATGACAGTTTGGTTTGTGGCCTGGTTGGACTAGTAGCTCAGATTTGTACTTGCTCTGCCAACATTTTTACTGGCCAGACCACAAATTTGATAATTGTCATTCATTTACATATTTCATTTATTGTTAAATTCCCTTACCTACCAGTCAAGATAATTACTTTAAGTACTTTAAATACTTTAAATCAGGGCTTTGAAAAAGATTTTTTCACAGTTGGTTCGTTCTCGAACAGACACAGTATTTTAACGTTTTCGGTTTAACCCAAAATTGACGTTCCTGAACCCGTTAGAACAAAAAATAAAGTTCCCGATCCGGTTAATAACGTTCCATGTCAGCTGTGGGACATACAAATAAGTAGACTGATCATTAGAACATTAAAATTAAATTATTAGTCTACATAATAAAGGCTACATTATGTAAGCAGCATAACTGTAATTCTGACATGCCTACCATTTGTTTAGTGCACTTAAACACACAAACACACACAGAAGGTGGACGAATTCCAAACAGTGTTTCGGGAAGAAGATGCAGCAAAACAGTCCACATAAAGTGAAAATTATATTGTTTTTCAGTGCTTTATTCGCCCAAATGTATTTTAATGGACTACAGTATGAGAGACAGTAGCGCAACTGTCAAGTTTATACATCA
This sequence comes from Paramisgurnus dabryanus, assembly GCF_030506205.2. NCBI lineage: Eukaryota > Metazoa > Chordata > Actinopteri > Cypriniformes > Cobitidae > Paramisgurnus > Paramisgurnus dabryanus. Next base: position 19,197,774 of record NC_133346.1, on the reverse strand, counting down.
AGAGTTCTGATCTTTTGAAGGGCATAGGGATAATCACGTTTAATTGGAGTTGGACCAGATACATTCAACCGCATGTGTGTATGTGCATACAGAAACTGCTCACTTTAGCGCTTTTTTGTGGTTAAATTGTTTAAAATTACTTATTTGCAAGCATTTGAAATACGTGCAAATGATCAACTTTCACTCTATTTAAATTTTGCATTTTAATCCGCAAATCACATGCGAGCCGAACTGGTCGTGATCTGTACTGTCACAGATCAACTGCGATCTGTTACACCACTAAAAAGTATTAAAAAACAAACATCTTGAGATACTTGGTAGCCTACAATATTTGCCTTTTATGATTGAGCATTAGAGACTTGGGCTTGAGTAGGCTACTTGCTGGTGGCAAGCTTCTCATTTCTCCGATGAGTCAACAACAACCGCAAATGAACTTCACAGAGTCATATTTTACAGAAATCTTGTCAAAGAATGGAAAAAAAACATCGTTTTTAAATAAACGTTTCTGTTCCGGAACATATATTTTTTTTAAAGTTTCTGGTTTCATTTCTGTTCCTTGCAAAACATCAAAAGTTTCCGGTTTTCGTTCCGTGAACCGGTTCAAAGCCTTGCTTTAAATACTTTTAAGTAATTTGTCATAACAGAATGAATTTATTTATACATGCACTTTTTTAAGCTAATGCACTATTCAAAGAAATAGTGGGCACCACGTTGGAGACCCCTGCACTATACAATATATAGATACGATAGACTATACAAACAAAATCTCCATACTTTACCCCGATTTGCATTGGTGAGCTTATAATAATGATTTCTGATTTAAGCTGTCAGGTACTCTCTTGCAGGAAATGTGTTTTTGTACAGCTCAGTGGTTGAGCATTGCGTTATCAGTGCAAAAGGTTGTGGGTCGAACACCTACTAAAAATGTTTATCTTTATATGTCACACATCGGCACAACGTCACCAGCATGTGCTAGTGCTATACAAATACCAGTACGCAGGTCGTAGCAAACACACTGTGCATTGATCATGCTGAATTTCTGACATTGTCAGAAAACTATCGTAGGCTATCTTTGGACGCAAGACCGTGAAAGCGGCCTTCTTTGAAACATCTCTAACTGTACGATATAGGACCACCGATGAAGAGCCACGATCACAGAAATAGCCATGATAGTTTCACAATGGCAATCTTTTTTCTAAGACAGACGAAAATCGTGCAATGTATCCTGGGCTTAAAATGCATAAATAATACAGATAAATAAATATTAATAATCAGGGTTTTTCCTGGCTCAATGTGCTATCCTAATGCACACATGTATGTGGCTCAACAACACACTTTACACACAATATATTTTTGGTGTTAATAAAAATAAAAATGATTTAATAAATGATTTATGATTAAAATATTTACTTATATTTTTTAAAACATTAAATTAATTAAAAACAACATAGCAGCAGAATTTATTCATAGTTAACAAACATTGAAGTTGTATATGTACACGGTTATAAACTACAATGTCATCCTTTTCTCCACTCTTGACAAAAAAATGTTTCTGCCTTTATTGCTTAATATAATAAACAAAAAGAGTTATGTTAAGATCCTAATCCTTTGCTTGATCTAATAATACCTGCTGTTATATTTAATAAATGATATTTAATAATCATATAAAGCCCTTATATTATAGTCTACTTCTGCTAAATTGAATTAAGCTAGCAGTTCTGGCTTCTATCATTGCTTTTATATAAATGCATCACTTTACGCCATAGATAATGAACTAATCAACATGTAACTTGTCAACAACTACATCTTATAATAATGACTAATAAGTCTTAATAAATGCAGAGAAAAGCTCTCACGTCCTCCGTTATGCATTGTACTCCCTGATCTCCTGATTCACTGAGCTCTAATTGTTTGATTGGCTTGGTGAGTGAATTGTTTCAACCGTTCATTAAAACGAATCTGTTTAAAAGAATCATTCATTTTCAAGTCATTACTGTTCATGTTGTGTGTTAAACGTGCGAACGCGATTCCGGTGTTGAACAATTTCCGGCAGGAGACATTACTGCATCAGCTTGTGTCTATAGTGATTTACCTGCACAATATCCATAAATAGTTAAAAAGAGAGTTCGGCCAAAAATTATATTAAACCCATGATTTACTCACCCTCAAGCCCTATGAGATGCATATGTTCATTATCTTTCAGTTTTTAAAATATAAGGATTTGGGGTTCACCTCCTTCAAGTCCTCCATCAAATTAATCTAAACTGCTCCAAGGGAATAAACGAAGGCTATCTGCAGGTAATCAATGCGGTTTTGTCGTAGAAAGAGACATATTTGAAACTTTACTAGCTTTAAAAAATACCTAGCTTCCAGTAACGATTTTCACAAAAGTTAATGCCTTCTAGAAAATGTTTTTCTTTAAATATATAAACATACAATATTTAAAATAAAAGAACAGACCTCTGCTTTCAAAAAAAAATGTTTCATCCTACCTTCATTTGTTCTTTTTTAACACGTCTTAAAAATAGGTAGGTTACTTCAAAAATACCAAATCTTGAGCAAAAAGCTGAGATAATTGCATAATAGGTATAATCTTTTGATAAAGATCAGATGTAGAGGGATGATCAAAACATACACAGGGTTTGAACTGTTTGGCCTAAGGGGTTGCTTCTGGGTTTTATAAGTTGGATAACAGGGCCACCTGGTGGATAATAGTAGAAATACGAAATTGCTGTAAAAACTCGTCATTGCTAGCTAATATAGTTTTTGGCGAACTTTCACTTTAATACAGGTTCTAATATAGCTCAGGAGGAAACTCCATAAATTGCAAGTCTTCTTGTAAAGTTTATTCAGCTCACTGTGCTGACAACAAAACAGCGCCACCACAGTGGTTTAAGGCTGCTACTGCACTTACACAATAATCCACTAAGTGCAAGAATTTTTTGTGTTTTCCGTGAAGACACATGACCGTGAAACTTGGTATTTTCTCAATTTCAGTCAAGTGGTCAAGTGCAAAGACAGCAAGTGTGGTTATTTGGACGCAGCCAATGTTTCCCCCTGTGCTTAAAAACCCTTTCGGAAGGTATAAGATCCGGAATAAGATCCCCTTTTTGGTACTAAAACAACGTCAAGGTTCTTGTCGGACGTACCTGCGCATTGCTCTGCCTCACTCATTCTCTTTAGTTTCTGTTTCTTTCTGTCTAACTTCTCGGCAAAAGCATCCGCTGTACCAGTGAAGAACACGAGCACATCTGGCTTCTGTAATAATAAATGAGACGTCAAGACATCATCACGGCCGCTGTGATTGCGTGTTGTCAAGAGAACTGACGAAACTGCGTCTTTCCACCTTTTCAGCGAAATGCTGAATTAAGATCGTTTGGGGGGTCGAATCGAGATCACGATCTTTTAACCATTAATCGTGCAGCTTTACGTCACTCACATCTCAAACTTGTCTTCGGCCATTTTGAGTACCTGAAGTGGTCGCAAAAGAACTAGAAGCTATGCCTTCATGATGTTGTGAGCATCAAAATCTCTATTTTTACAACACTAAGAAGCTTGACACAACATGATACTTTGCTCGAAGTATCACCGGTGTCTTTACGCGTGAACTTGAGCATTGAGAACATTGTTTGTGTACACGCAGTTTACTAAAAAGAAGGTTTTTAACAACTGACTTCGGTTGTTTTGGTGTTCGCTTGCCGATCAAGATGTATCGATCTCCGAATGCGCGTAAGGAGGGAGGAAAGTAAAGATTGATATCTCCTAAAGCATAGTTCCATATAAATGCACAAATAATTCCTTGTTTTGTTGCAAGTGAAAAACAATATTGACCTTCTAGTTGAAAAAGGAGCCTCATATGAGATTTATTTATTCACATTCGGACATCGATTCTTTACGCTTGGCAAAGATGGCAAGCGGACACCATAACAGCCAAAGTCAAAGCCTTTTTTTTTGTAAACTCTGTGTACACAAACAATGTTCTCAATGCTCGTGTTCATGTGTAGAGATCCAGGTGAGACTTCAAGCAAAGTTTCATGTTGTGTCGTGCCTTCTTAGTGTTGTAAAAATAGTGGTAGTTCAGTAGCAAGTAGCGCTTCTTTTCATGACAGTTGAGGTGGGAAATTTTGTCTTTCGTAGCCATTTCCTGTATGCGTAAGAATCATAGACCATAAAAGATAAGAAATCTGTAAATCGTAGCAAGCTAGCCAATGCTTGTCAGTAGCCTACTGGTACTCGGTTGGTACTCAAGATGGCTGCAGGCAACTGGAATGACTTAAAAGTTCACATGACTGATATTCATCAATATACAGTATGTGAAATAACCTGCAATTTTGCGTCTCAACCAGAGATGGCGATAAAGAGGCATGCGTTACAAATTGCAACTTTAAATCAACAAAATTAAAATCGATCTGATGTATCTATAGAGAATGAAGCCGAATGTTTGCAAGTCATTTAAACACGTACACAGTGAAAACAAACAACCTTATTGACACATGAAAGTGTGCAGAGTGAAATGTCACTCCATGGCTTTCTATAATGCAGCTGCCATTTACCCTAATGGTCTGTGCATGACTCTGCTTATATTAAAATACATCAACAATTGTATAGGTGTGTCTTGTTTAAGGTTTAATACGTTAAGGTGAGGGTAAATAAAAATGTTGGAGATAAAGGATGCTAACGTGTTCGTTTACTGAGCTGTCTTTATTGTAAATCCGAGAATACAGCGATAGGCTATGATACTATAAACATATTTTCCTTTGTGACCCTGTCTGTGAAATCCAGACTAAAGTTGTATTATCCAATTAGGAGTTCAGGAGCATCAATTGATTTCAGCAATCTCTTTTTTTTTTCACAGGGGGACCTACGGCGCATGTGGTCCGAGCCTTTCCACGCCAAGGCCAGCAGTTCCCGGTTCTTGGAGGTATGATGCTCCTCCAACCAGCACAGATTCCCGCCCGCCCGCCACCCACCGGAGTGAAAGAGAGAGAGAGAGGTCTGAAGAGAGGAACTAATCTCGTCTTCTCATCATCCCTCATTCCTGTTGTCATCCTCCAGCCAGTGGATGAACAGACGTACGCGGACTTCACTGCCAGATGGATTCACGCGCTCCTCACGTCCTCGGATTTTTCATTCCTTCGCTTCTCTCCATCCTGTGTCTGATCCAATCCATCGCTGGTTTCCGCTACCTCTTTCTTTTCTGGTTCCATTCCATCTCTTTTGATTTTGTTTTTCTCCATCATCGCCGCTGTTCTGCACAGCTACACCGTAACGGATCAGTTGTTCGGCAGACGTGACCGGAGCCGCTTTTCCATTTTTACAGCTCGGCACCGTTGCGGATTTACAGACCGAGATGCGTTCGTTCCCGCTCTAAACGAACATTGGACGAGGAACGTGGATTCTGCCGCAGCGCGCGGCCTACGATGACCCAGTAAGGGACCAGCACACAGTAGAGGACAACCCCTACTCCTCTTTTCTTTCTCTCTTTCTCTTTCTGATAAAACCCCGCCTGCATCCATCTCCACCTTTCCCCTAACAGTCCCTTACCCTTTGCAGAAACGTGTATTTTATTTAGAAAGATTTTATTCTTGGCATATACAGAAATGATGCATTATAAATTGTCAGGGTGTTCTGCCCTATGTATATATGTGTACACATGTATTAGGGGTTATCATGTTGAGAAGCAAGCGTGTGCGTGCGTGTGTGTGTGTGTTTGTATGTGTGTGTGAATAAGAGATTGAACTACATGAATATTTTTGTCTGTCTTTTTGATCTCAGTGGAGTCGTATCCGATGAAAGGAAAGGCAATGGCACTGATGGGACATGTTTTTGTTTTCCCCCCATAAATGGGTTTTTGTTTAAGCTAAGGCCACTTTTTTGACATCTTTTAAGAGACACATTGGGCCCATTTATGACACACTTCTGTGCGTATCCCTCGTAAATCATTTCCTCTGTAATTGTGTCATTGAATTAAATGTGACGGTTTGCGTAAGAATGGTTTACGTGCGAAACACAGAGTGCACTTGAATGAGGCCCATTGAGAGCCGAAAAAGAGCTGACGCATACAAGGCTCGACCGTTGAATAAAGGGTGTGCGATTAGGGTGATGTATATGGATGAATGTATAGCGAATAACTCCATGGGGTCTGGAGGTGGAACTTCGTCATGCCCCCTGGATAAAATCTTTAAAGATTGTACTAAAATCATTGGACTTTTAAACAGGCCAAACTATTTCGCGTTAGTATTTCAAGCATTAATATTTTAGTTTGTAGCCATTCCTTCGAGACGATTTGATCTACGACAGTTAAACTGGAACTGAGAATGTGTCGCGTGATCGAGTGAGCGTGCGTGCGTGTGTGTGACGTTGTAGAAAATAATGCATTTTGCTGGCTCAGTCTGTTTGCTTTTTTTTACCTGTTGTTACCTGTTTTTTAATCTGTTAGCTGTCTGGCCTTGCATGTCAATTGTACAGCGTGTCGTTCTTTAAAGCTGCGTTTCCAGGGCAACCGCGATAGTGCGACACTCTGAAACTGAGAGACACAGACAGGATCGTGGACGAAGAGTCGCACAAGAGATTTAATCAAACGAGGAGACGCAGCCGGGGCAACGAGACTTGGAGCGTTTGTACCCCGGGGCCGGGATTTTGGATGTGCACCTAACAAACACTGTAGTGCGTTGCCCGAATCTTCAGTATGAACATTTTATCGGAAGTGGGATATGGTTAACCCGAGCATCATGGACATCATCTTACCCACAATCCCGTTCACCATATAGACGTTACGAAATAAAGAAGAATGATGATCATGGTGGTTGCATTGAAAATAAACACAGATGTCCTTTTTTTATGAAAAATTTTGTTTGTTTGTTTTGGGTTTATTTTTTTTTTAATCCCATCATTTGTATTTCCTCACTTTTTATTTGTGGAGTTTCGTTTTGTATCTTCTCCATCATTCTCCCTGCCTGCAGAGGGCGCTAAGCTCTGGGCTATCAACATTAGCAGCCAAAAGGGTTCTGTATAAAAAAGATTTTTTTGAATAAATAAATTAAAAGTGTAGTGAAATGTGGATCCAAATGAGCTGTACGAAAGCATTGCAGCTCTCCTAACCTTATCTTTCTTCTCTTTAGTCAGGATTCTGCTGTAAATAAACATGACTCTAACTGTATGACTAAGAGTTTTCTTTATCAGACTGTATTGACATTTTATTTACATTTCTTTTTTGTGGTGTTTGCTAGTAAGAGGTTTTTCAGAACATATGATGACATTTTAATATGTTGATGAAACCAGACTTGATTTCACCTTAAATGGGCAACAACATAGATTTACATTGCAGGGTCCACACTCTCAGAAAGAATGCACAAAGTTGCCACTGGGTTGGTGCCTCAAAGGAACATATCATACCAAAATGCTACATATCAAGACCTTTTTTTAAAAGGTACTGTCCCACTGATGACATTGGCAAATACAACTCTTAATAAAAAAAGAGATTTTTCTGTTTTTGGCATTCAAAGCTGCAATGTTCATTTTTGTTTTGTGCATGGATTTGATGTTTGTAGTTTTTAAGCAGTCACATTAAAGGGACACTCCACTTTTTTTGAAAATATGATCATTTTCCAGTTCCCCTAGAGTTAAACATTTGATTTTACTGTTTTGTAATCTATTCAGCCGATCTCGGTGTCTGGCGGTACCACTTTTAGCATAGCTTAGCATAATCCATTGAATCTGATTAGACCATTAGCATCGCACACAAAAATAACCAAAGAGTTTCAAAATGGTTCCTATTTAAAACTTGACTCTTCTGTAGTTACATTGTGAACTAAGAACGACGGAAAATGAAAAGTTGTGATTTTCTAGGCAGATATGGCTAGGAACTATACTCTCATTCTGGCGTAATAATCAAGGACTTTGCTGCGTAACATGGCTGTAGCAGGTGTAGTGATATTACACACTCCCCGAAAATAGTCTCCTTGGTTACTTTCAATAGCAGGGGACTATTTTCGAGCACTGCGTAATATCACTACGCTTGCTGTCGCTATGTAACATCAGCAAATCCTTATACGCCAGAATGAGAGTATAGTTCCTAGCCATATCTGCATAGAAAATCACAACTTTTCATTTTACGTCGGCCTTAGTATACCATGTTACTTCAGAAGAGTCAAGTTATAAATAGGAAAAATATCGAAACTCTTTGGTTATTTTTGTAGGCGTGATGTTAATGGTCTAATCAGATTTAATGGATTATGCTAAAAGTGGTAGTGCCAGATCCGTAGATCGGCTGAATGGATTCCAAAACTGTAAGAATCAAATGTTTAACTCTAGGGGAGCTGGAAAATGAGCATATTTTCAAAAAAAAAGTGGAGTGTCACTTTAAAGAAGAAGGCTTAAAATGCAAATTGAACCAAAACATTAATAATTAAAGAATGCTTGCTTTTTTATAGGCTGTTATGAGCATTATGGATGTGATGTCCAGTCAAAACTCAAGATAATGCATTTATTACCAATATATTGAACATCTTTTCGGTTTATATTGTCCTTATCCCCTGATTATAGAGTTCAGACATCACATCTATTTAGTTAAGGGCTCTTGGCCAATCAGATTTGAGAACCAGAAAGAACTGTTGTATAATTATAAATATGGTGTCATCTCATTCACCTGTATGCGATACACTAGCTGGATTTATTCCAAACAGCATTCCCACCACTTCGGAAAGGGGGACGTGCATAAACAGACGCTCCAGATAAAGACAAAATTATTGTTTTCATTGCTCTATTCGCCAAGTTTAGTTTAATCAGCCACGCTATGAGACACAATCTCTCAAATCCCTTAAAAGTTTACACATCAAGTTCTGTGATCTCCGAAGGGAATATATCGCTTTACCTACTGATTTACGACCTAGGGAACCGATTGAGACATGGAAAGTCTTTAAAACTGTGTTTGTGCAACTGAATGTGTGAGCTTGTGATGTTCTGTTGGCAGCTTTTACAGTCATAGATATGTGAGTGAACGTACAGCTCAAGTGGTTCACCAGTGGTGGAATGATAGATACATAAACAATGAAAGATGGTGAAGGGGTTACCATGACTATACTGGTGGAATAAATCACGGTGATTAGCCAATAAGATTCAAGAACCAAAAGGAACTGCTGTATAACAAGCAATATAGGGCTTTTATTGTTATATTATTATGATCACTTATAATACAGGGTTTAGAAAATGATGAACACTTACTTTTGACTTTTAACAATGTAAGTTTTGACTTTAAACAAAGTAGATTTTTAACAATGATTGAAGTCTTTATAAGTGAAATGCACTTGTTTGTTTCAAAACTAATAAATTGCAGCATTCAGCAACTATGCCATAAAAAACACCAAAGCATGATGAATTTAACGGACATCTGGAATGGAAGACATTCAATATTGTGACCACTGATGGGATTGTAAACCTCAATAACAGTTTTTGTGTAAGATTCAAAAACTGTCCAATTGCTTTGCAACCAGAAGTTTTAGCTTATCTGAAACTTAAGTACTAACGTTAGTTTTCCAGAAAGATTTCATTATTATTGCCCTGTCATCAAGGCATCATATTTGAACAAACATGGCACAAAACACCATTCATAAGCTGAAATGTTTAGCCTACTATATCTCTCTCTCTCACACACAGAGCTGTACAGTGTGCCCAGGTGAAGAAAAGTACACTTTCAAAGTGCTCTATTTTCAAGTACTAGTTTTGTACTTAATATACTAAAACTTCTTTAGTACATTTTAAATTTGGGTTTTTTATATTTAAAACAATTTATTTTATTAAATGAATTTCTCTGTCTTTTATCAGACTTACGAATTGTTATAATTTCTATTTGTGCTGGTCAATTATTAACAATAGGTAAAATGCTAGCAAAAACTTTTTCCCTAACAGGTGTAATCTCACTCCAAACTTTAGTAAAACTTGAGAGCCCTGGGGCCTCATGTATAAAACTATTCGTAGGATTCTTACTAAAAGCCTACTTACGCACAAAAGCCAAAAATGGCATACACCAAAAATTATGAAGGCTTATAAAACAAAGCAATGTTCCCTTTATAAATCACAGATCACCTGCAAGTGTGCGTACATGAATCATCCTAATATCCCACCCTGCAAGCCCATTCTCCCATCAAGTTTGTTTTTTTATAAATCACAACCTTTGCGTGGGAACTGGCGTACGCACGTTTCCAGCCTTGTTTTGTGCGTACGCATGCTTTATACATGAGGCCCCAGGTGTTTGGTATTAAAAAAGTGTGCACATCATTGTGCCTATACATATTTGAAGAATGTCAAGTATTTAGACATTTTTATTTTGCTTCAACAAATGTCAGCCACGCTGAAGGGTCAGTAGCCCAGGTTCTTTTGTGCACTTTAATAGATTTACACACACATATATTAATGCATTTGCACTAATTGTAATTACTAATGTGAGGAAATTGTAATACTTTTATTTACGTACGGTGTGCTTGAGCAAAGAGGCTGTACATTGCATTCTTTGAATGAAAGTGGTGTAGCCCAGTGGTTCTCAAACTTTTTCAGCACACACCCCCATCCTTCTGTATTGTGAATCCCTTTATTTCCCCCTCCCCAAAAAATTATGTCATAAAACATTCCACAACTTAAAATTTGAATTAAACAAAACATATAAAATTATACAATGTATTGCTGTTGGTTAGTAGTCTTATTTTTCTGAGGTTTACTTTTATCTTATTTTATTTATTTTATGATAAAAGAATGCATTTTATAAATTGTCATTAAACTGGGGCCCCCCAGGATGCTACAGCCCCCAGTTTGAGAACCACTGGTGTAGCTTTTACTTTAAAAAAAAACATAGCATTAAAAAAATATTATAATCACTTAGGGTTTTCAATCATGATATTAATGAATAATAATGAGGAAAGAGATGACCAGCACATTAGCTTTTGTTGCTGTTGTTTTGTAATTGTTATGGATACATCTGGTTTTTAATAATCTGAAGTTTAATAACAATAATTATTTATAGTGATTACATAACATAATAAATAAAACAAATTAGATATATCTCATTTCATCACACAGTTATTAATAGTTGCCTCTGTGTTTTGACTATAGGTTATTAAACAATCGCCACAAGGTGGCAGTCTAACCACAGTCTGTCAATGCAACTGCGTCTGCTGTGTTATAAATCTTTGCAAATATTTTTAAACTCAGCCTTGTCGTTTATCATTGTGTTTTATTTGCGTGTTCTTATTTGGTAAGTATAAATAATCAATACATTAAATAATAATATGCTAGAATTAAATGTTAAATATGTTAAATGCAATATTGAACGAATAAATTCAGTTCTTTGAAATGATTCATAACTATAATCTATCTTTTTCTGTTTTTCAAAAACAAATAGACGGTACTAATTTATTACTAATTGAAGGTCGCGTCAACGCAAGCTGACGTCACTTCCCGTGCGGTGGCGCTCAGGAAAAATGGCCGCTCATTGAAGTGACGTGTGCTGCTGAGTCAGCTAACTTACTCCCCTAACACAACAACAGCACTGTATTACACACACATACTACACCAGTATTGCTATTAAAGACTGATGAGATGATTATTTTAAATATTTATGATTAAATTCTAATGCTGACAATTAACCATTTACCTATCTGCTGGAATACAGTTAGGTTTCTAGAGAAATAGCATTGCATAATAACTTTTCTGAGATAATGATTATCTCTTTATATTTTCTACATTTAAAACCAACAGGGTGCACAGCAAACCACAATTTCACACATTTTGTTAAACAAGAAATTAATTAAAGAAACTAAAGCCACTGTTTACACACCGCCATGTGTACAACAAACTGCTCAATGCAAATGTTGTTTGTATGGAACCTCTTAACTACTGACCAACTGCAAACGCAAACACACAAATGCTGGGTTGTTTCAACCATAGTGAAATATAGACAAGCCCAACCATTGCATTCAAATTAACCATTGCAGGTCAAATATCAACATTTAGGTTAATTTATACCAGCGGTTTGGTGTGTCTATATTTTATCCAACCACATCCTAGCATTTTTTGATGTGTAATTACTATTTTAAAACAGATAACCTCTCTCTCCATCTGCCATGGGTCAGACAAACAGTTCATCTGGACTCAGATACATTTCAAACAACATTGAAAAACCCCACAACCCGTTTTATCACAATCATCGAATGGAAGACCAAGGTTTTACATGTCAACTAACTATTTTAAGCTGCTTGGCATTAAATTCAGATTTATGGGGTGGTTTGGGAGTGTGAGGGGTTATTTAGGAGTCACTGAGGTCAAGAAAGTGCTAGAGACTTTGAAACGTTGGAATTTCTAGGTTTCTTCACTGTTCCCTGGACGGAGCACCTAAAGGATCTTTACAGTTAAAGTTAAATGAGCAGACAGGATTCCAGAAGGACTGTGAGGATTGTTGCATGTTATCTTTGGGTGAAAGAGGGTTTCATTGCTATATAAAGTGAACTGTGTTGCATGGAAGGGGCAGAGGTCACTTTGGCACATATATTCAACGGTCAAATAGGCAAGCAAAAATGAAAGAAAGGACAACATCACCCAGGAGTGTGCGATAATAAACAGTATGAAGTGCTGAACTTGTTCTGTTGAAAGATATCTGTTAAAAGTTAAAATTCTGGATTCGGTTACAATTTAATACAAGTTATGTTGTGTATTTGTGTTGATACAGATTATAAATTATATATAAAAAATTTGCCTTGCCCACATAAGTCAGGAAAAATATTGAATAATGGCGCATCAAAAATGGCCATAGTGTAGACCAGTCAACAACACGAAAATACTCAGCATAAAACCCTCAACAATGTCGACTGCAGTCCCAAAGTCAATGATTACAATGAAATTCATTACATATGTTAAAGAAAACATGTCATAAGCATAAAACGCAACATATGTGACCCTGGACCACAAAACCTTAAGTCGCACAGGTATATTTTTAGCAATAGCCAACAATACATTCAAAGAGAAATAATGTATAACTTGGACAAGAAGAAACTGTGTCAAGAATTTGTTCAAGCTACTTTCTGTATCTAAACGGCATTGCATGTTTTATTTTGTGCAAATAAACCTTTAACATTTCTTGGTTCGCATGATTTTTCAGAACATTTTAACCAGATGCTTTCAAAAGTGGTGGGGACAAAATCAGCTATTTCAAAAAGTGGTGGGGACATCTCCCCAGTATCCCCAGTGTAAATGACACCTAAGTAAACTAGGCAGCAAAATAAATGTAAAAAAATACACGCTGTTTTTGGTATTCCCACAACTCATAAACTTTACATTAAGATGTGATATAATTAATACCTATGCCATGTAACACAACAGTTTTTAAATGACATGTGACCCTATCTGTGAAATCCAGGCTGAAGTCTCATAATCTAATAGTAAGTTTAAGAGCATCAATCATTGATTTGACTTTAATTTCAATATCAAAGATATCAAGGTTATATTTTTACTGCAATGGTCTTTGTGTAGGATGATTTTACGTAAAAACAGTAAAGCACTAAAAATGACTTTAGTTGCGGTCATAAATACAAACAAAGTTTATAAAATAGAGAAATGATACCAGTGACAAATCACTAGAAAAAAAGTGATGATACGATGTAAAGCTTAATTTAAGATGAAATAATAGAAGTGATTTAACAAAATACAAGCTTGACATTCGTGCTTTTAAACTTACTGGGTTGTCTTGCCCAATGCAAAGACTTCCTTTGTACGTACCTTACTTTAGCCATAAAAAATAATTATTGTTTAAATTATTAATATTATTCTTTCAATAGGGGTAGATATTTATTTAACAGGTCAGATTTATTTAATCAAGCAATTTTGATACGATTTTAACATTATTATACACACTGTCCGGTTGTTTCAACTTATGTTTGGCTCAAATATGAACACTTTCCAGGTTAAATTAAACCCAACAGTTGGATTTTCCATATTTTGTTCAAACAACCCAACATTTTAAAGCGTATATGTTATACTAATTTATGGATATTTGTTCATTAAAGAAAAATGTTTCTTTGCCTATTTAATCACCTAAGTGCACAAATGACATCTAAAGGGTGTGCTTCATAAAGAAGGCTGGTAGTATATTGATGTTTAGATTATAGGTTATCTTTAAAGTAGTGCTCAACGCTCCTCCCTCAACCCTCAGGGTGTGTTTGAATAAGACTCGCATGGCCCTGTATGGGGTGGGTTCCCCTTAGCCCATTGCCCTTTGACCCCTATGTACATTCCGCATGTATTCTGTGAAATGAAGTGAGGAATTCCTCTGAAGTTTGGTTAATGGATTGGAGTTTTTCCTCAGGAACAGAATGTAGACCTTTGACTTTTTACAGGGTATGCCATCAATGTTTTAACTTTATTATGTATATATCACAAACACATTTTGTAATTGATGCATAACATTTCAATTAATCTTTAGATGAAACATTTATATGAATGTTAAAAACGATTTTTCGTTCTCTCACTGATCACAATCTAAGCAGTTTTTGACATTCATTGACGTAACTTTTAACTACTCATGACAAATACTTATAACTAAATATAGTGTCTCAATGAATATAAGGACATTGAATCTCCATACAAATTAATTGCAAAACAAATAAGAAAAATGCATATTTAATTCGTTTTAGAAAGACATGTCAGCCTCCCAGTTTGAATAATTGCAATTTTAGCACTAAATGTATTATCTAAACAAAATAGATTAATAAAAAAAAGATTTTTACTCCCACATAACATTTTCTTGGATAAAACTATTTAAAGATCTCATGAAACCCAAGATTTTAAAGAGAGTAAAATTATAAACTCGCACTGTAAATGTCACAATTTCATTCACAATTTTTGAGTAAAATGTTGCGCCATCCTTTGAAAATAGCTTCAGGGGTGGGAAACCAAAATGAACATACATTTTTGCTATATATGTTTACGCCCTAAGATTTAAAAATCAACAGTATGGCTGGAATTCACCTACAGGAAATGCAGAGCTTATTCTACTGATGTTTTCTGACACGTTCAGCGTGCAAAGCTCCTCACCCTGTTTTGGACAGCCACCCACACAGCTGGAATGTTGGGCATGCGCTCCGTACACCCGATTTAGGGTGAAAAGGGTATAGAGCACTCTTCTTAAGGCTAAACAAGGTGGGGGGAAAAGATTTCGGAGGTGGGGGTCTAGGCTTAAAAAGAGAGATGAATCTCAAAGAGCTTCGCATCCCATCCATGTCACCACCCACTGTGATGCTGACAGAAAAATCTAATCCATTAACCTTCTGTTTTGCTCAGGGAAATTTTCAATGACTGATCTGTCACCAGTGTTTTCCCTGTTGGGTTGTCCATGAGGGGCAAACCAAAGAGAGAGAGAGAAAGGCGGAAGATGAAGCAGAAGAGGAAGGTTAAAGGGCAGAGGAAGAGAGGAGGAAGGGAATTGGGGGGAAAATAATAATGATGAAAACTACCTATCAGTTTCATATTCTCGGTTGGTACACAGTTCAAGTATGACTGATGGAGTTTAAAAGGGCAATGAATGAAAAGATTCAAATAAATTAATTGTGTAAAAGTTTTCTCTGGATATCCTTTCACACTTGCAGTTTTGTTTGTTTTTCAAATAATTTTATTTATTTATTTCACATTTAGGAAAGCATATTTAACTTCTATATTTGTTGTTTATGTATATAATATGTTTAGAGCTTCTGTAACAAAAAGCACACTTGGCAAATTAATCTGATTCTGATAAGATTGTGTCATTATAATTAGAAATAATTGAATTGAATATAAAACATTTTGCAAGATGTAAACGACTAGTCCAGAAGCACTTTTTTAAAACTAAACAAAATATTAATATTAATTAATATTAGAATAAAATACAACAAATAGAAAGTTTTGAACTAATCAAAATGTAAAATAAAAGTAGAATTGTATATAGACCATTTGGCAAGATGTAAACAACACGGGTCCAGAAGCACTTCCTGTTTCAGTTTTTTAACACTGCACAAAATATTAATATTAATTAATATTAGAATAAAATACAACAAACCGAAAGTTTTGAACTAAATCAAAATGTAAAATAAATGTGAAGTAAAAGCGTAAAAACAACAGGCAGTGCTTCTACACCAATGTTGTTGACATCTTGCAAATGGTCTATATGAGTATAGCATCTAACCAATTAAAACAATAAATAGTACATTTTTATGTGTTTTTGATCTAGCAAAATAAATTAAAAAATTAGAACTTTAAAAAACCTACAGATAGAAATCACTGAAAGTAATTCCCTATTCTCTCAAGCATATGAAAATAATTTATTTCTGTTAATTTAATTATTAAATCAGAAAACATGTACAGAAAGATATGAAGACATTTCAAAGATCAAAAGTATCTTAACCTACAAAAGATTTTTGGATAATTTTTTGTTCAGGAAAGTCAATTGCATTTTATTTTTAAATCTATAATCTATTTTATTGTGAAATTCAATCCTTTTTTGTTTAAATGTTTTTAACTTTGCTACAAATGTTTATAATTACTCTAATCATTTTTCAAATAATTATTTCAATGGAAAAAAAAACATGTGCACATATAAAGGTTAATCATATTAAAATTGTAAAGTATGTAGTCTTTTACACTGTAAAATTACAAGCAAGAAAACAAACTAATTCGTTTTCAATTTAAATGTTTTGAATGTTTCTTTTTAAATCATTTAGAATTTATTTTGAATTTACAATTTTGTCACTTCAAATGTTTTTAATTATGTGTTTATGTGTTTTTGTTTGGCTTTGCTTAAAATGTTCAGTACCAAACTTTAGTAATAGTTGAATTGAATATCAAAATTGTACAGATTTGCTGAAGTGTTTTAGAAATAGAAGGCTATGCATTCACAGACTCGGCATTTCAGTAATGTGATCATTTTGAAGATAGCCTATACAGTACATTTTAAAAATTAACATGATTATTAGTAGTTATTTTATTTCGATTTAATTTTGGTGCTTTTCAAAAGAAAACATTTGTTCTGTTTTACAGCTTTTCGTATTTAAAGGTTTCAGTACTGTTAGATTACCTACATTTGTCCTTTGTCATAACATTCAATTAAATTAAATCGTTTTCTTTTTAAAATGAATTCAAAAGGCAATTAATTTTAATTAAGTGAATTAATTAATTATAATTTTATTATGACTTTATTTGTTTTTGCTTGTTTAAATTACCATAAACTAAAACAAATGTTTCAAGCATGCTTTACTGGTGAAATTGTATGTGCATGTTTTTGAGTTGCACATCAACCCTTAAACAGACAAAACGTGATAACCTATAACCTTTAAAGTGAATCCACCTACAGACCATACAAGAGGACTTTTGGTCAAAATCATTGTGCATATACAAATTATTTACAAAATGGTATGACAGCAGTAATGCACAATTCATGATTTAAAAACCCAGTTTGATTTGTAAATGTCAAAATTCTCATTATAACACAACTGTTAATTTTTTTATTTCAAATTAAGTGTATGATTCTTGTAAATCTCTTGAAGTTATAATCTCAAATTAACTACCAATGAAAGACAATCTCTTATAGTTTTTCTTTTTTCACAAGCTGTTGAATGCATTGCTCTGCCTCACATCAAACACTTTTTTACAGAGTAACCACACAATCAGATCCCTTCAATTTGGGGGACAGCGAAAGGGGATGGGGGAAATGGGCCCTTTCCCACCAAACAATACCATTATTTCAGCTCCCTTGGCCAAGAATGCCACATTTCACAGCCCACTACCCTCCTCCAGATGTCAATCAAAGCTCACAGAGGACTCAGGCACCTCCCATGACTGCCCCTTCTGGTTCGGCCCACCCCTGTGTCCCAACCCACCACAATCTGACTGCACAAAAGTGCAACTCCGTATCCATGTTGTACATTCTGTGGGCTTCTGTTGAAGGTTGCCTCAAAAGAAAAGCAGCGTTAGCAGCGCAAAAGGTCAAAGGTTTGAACCCAGGGAACACACATGCTGATAAAAACAATTATACCTTGCAATACCTTCAAATATATATTAAAATATATAGAATGGTATTATTTTAATTTGATTTTACAACATGTTAAAGTAGAAGACTAAGTATTAATTGACCCATTTGACAGACACTTTTATCCAAAGTATTCCTCAGGAA
Organism: Paramisgurnus dabryanus; assembly: GCF_030506205.2. Taxonomy (NCBI): domain Eukaryota; kingdom Metazoa; phylum Chordata; class Actinopteri; order Cypriniformes; family Cobitidae; genus Paramisgurnus; species Paramisgurnus dabryanus. The sequence goes on along the minus strand of NC_133346.1, from coordinate 19,179,593 downwards.
TCCAACCCATGACCTTGGTGTTGCTAGCACTGTGCTCAGTGTGCTTTAAGTTACAGTACCAGTCGAGCAACAGAAAAGTTATTGCTTAGGAACGCCGGTACATTTTAGTTTTTAAAAAACTAAAAAATATTCAACAACTTAATATTATACTAAATGTACGCTAGACAAATAAAATGTAAATTTAATTGTAGTTTCCATACATAAATAGATCAAATGAATAAAAAAGCATGTCGTAAATATTAATTAAAACGTTTCTGAACTTAAATGTCCATTTTCAGTACTTGTAGTTTAAAACTGTACAGGGAAGTATGGAGATGATGAGAAATTTGTGAATGGGAAACAGTGCGACGCGTATTTGTTGCTCAATTAAAGTATGCAGCGGCGGTATCGCATTCGCGTCCAATCACAGAACGAGTCAGAACGCCCAAGAGCTGAAGATTCGACCAATGGCAGATCAAAGAGCAGAGACTAGCGCAGGAACAGACCAATCAGCGCGGCGCATGCAAATGTGGGGTTCGCTCCGGCTGGATCTGAATGTCAACTAGTCAAAGATGGAGTCCTGCGTTGGGAGGCCTCGAGGCCGCTGCGCGCGTCTTTACATTCGCGCGTTAATTTCGCCACACCGCGCGTTAACATTTTTAACCGCACATTTGGAAACGGAGAGTCTGAATGCACGCGTCATTTGAAAAAACGGAACCCGAAAAAGAAGACGCTCAGGTTTTGCACCTTTTGCTCAACTTTTCCTCTACTCTTTCCCTCTCTCGTCTTTTACCCCTTCATGTTTTTTTCTCTCTCTGACGGAGTGTCCCTCCCTTGGTTATATACCATTCATGAAATTTGGGGGCTCACTATATGTGCATTCCACGCATTTGGAATGATTGGGCGGAAATGGCGGGAGCTGTAGGGCGTAAAGGAGAGTTTAGGGTGGATGTGCAGAATGAACTGATCCTGTCATTTTCACGCGCATCAGGACCGTGTGCCATCTACACGCTGGGTACGAGCAAATCTTTTCTATAGTATGCAACATTAATGTGCGTATTGTATGCTGTCTGGGGACATTAAGATGGACGAATTGTTTTTATAGATAACATATAGGTGTACGTGCACTCGCAAATGTTGTGCAGGGTTTACCTTTCTAAACGGTGTTAATATGAGGGTATTGTAAACACAGAAGCGTTAACGAATAAAGTGTTAATTCGATTCAGTGCTCAGGTTCAGTTTAACCAGTGGTGTTTTGCATTTAACCCGAGGCAAAACAAAAATGTTAAAGTATGCAGTTAAAATCCGACTAATTTCTTTTATGAACGAAATAAAATGTGCACATTAATTCTTCTAAAATTACTGAAGGTAAGGTGGTACTTCAATGAAGTTGTTTAACTTACCCATTTAAAAACGCAGTTTATGGTAAACTTTATTGAGCAACATGTTAAACAGTTTTTTTTGTTGTAGCGTCTTTGTAAATGTTTACTTGTTTTAAACGCTTCGTTAAACAGTTTAATTTTCCATGCTGTTGTTTTAATTTTGTCGAATGCATTTTGCTAATCGAAGATTTGAACGAGTGCTTCTTTCTTTTTGTTTACTTTCCTAAAGTTTTGTTTCGATTTCATTGCATTTTATGGGTCTGTCTGTCAGTGTGTAATAATTCCAGTCGTTCCAGAAACACATGAAGTGCTGTGACACTTAGTTTTAAGTTAGTTACGATTTTTTTATTCATTTTAATTTATGCTACACTAAACTAAACAAAGACTTTTTATTTAAAAAATGCATTTCTTTTTAAAGCAAGGCAAATCGTTTTTTAAAATGTTGAATAGATGTAAAGCTTCTAGTTGTGAATTTTTAATTTTAATATATTTTAATCAATTATTTTCTGCATCTTCTTTTTAAGTTTGTTTAGCTAACTTTGCTGTCATATAATTAAAAGTGTGATAAAAATGTTATATAGTTTATTTAAGTAAATCAAAACTTAAAGTCAAGTTCAGCTATTTCTTTGGATGTTACTATTGTAAATACATTTAAGATATATAATCATTAATTGAAACAGATGAAACGTGACACTGTTAAGGTGGATTGTGTGGGGAACATATTGATATAGACCATGTTTTGTCCATTGCCCTTTTTCTGTTGTACTACTGGCCAATCAGAAGAGCAGTGCAATATTAAAAGGGCATTGGCTTATAGAACAGAGACCTCCACCAACTCTTCATTGCCTTAACCTAACTGGATCTGACATGTAGATACAGTGAGTATATACACACACAACAACAAACAAAAAAAACATTTTAGTCTTCCCAAGTAGTTTTTCTATATGCATAAACTGTGTAAATGTTTTTATTTTATTGCTGACCATTAAAGGCAAAGATAAATCTTTTTTTTAATTGCATATAATGTATGCATGTACACATTTGGCACTAAATGTGTTGCAAAAATTTTCACCGATCGTGTGAAAACTCCCAAACAAAACTTTCAAGAACTTTAAACAAGGAATAAATAGCCCTAGCCCAAAGAAGATGGCTGACCAAATGTCCACGTGCTGATGTGCTGAGGTCAGCTGCTCTGACGATGTTGCACTACTGTACCATCCATTCTAGCAGTGCAATAGTATTGTCATAGCATTTAACCTCTGTATATTCAACTAAAATGCTGGGAAGCGAAATGCCAACTAGAAGCGCTCTTTACGTACTGTGATTTACCACTTTCTTGTTTAATAAATACATAAATAAATAAAAGCACTACTTTAAGGCTTAAAGCTGAGTTGAGGCATCATTTGTTTGGGGGCATGGGAACTGAGTTGTGTATACATCACAAACAGTTGCCTTTGTTATTGCACCATGTGATATGTTTGGTTTGTATAGGTAAAGTAAAGGTGCATTGGTCGGATCCTCCCTTGTCGCAGGTTAGCAGAGGGGGGAAGGGAATGTTTTCGGTGGAATGCGGGGAAGCAGGTCCAGTTGTGAGTATAGGGATGGGGGATGGGTCAGGAGAGGGGCCCGGGACTGCTAAACGTGTCTCTCGGCATTGCTTAGACAGTCCTTAACATAACTGAGTGAATCGACCCTATAGGCTTTGAATCGTGCATACCATGCCTATATGCCAGAGGCACGTCATGCTTATGCATTGCTATACAAGGTGTCTGTACTTGCCTCGCATCTGTGTAAATTAGCTTTTCTTGTTTATGATCATAAAGAATTTAACCTTGGTCCTGTAGGTCACTTGGTAAAGCGTTGCGTTGGAAGCACAAAGGTCATGGGGTTGAACATGCATAATGATAAAATGCACACTGATGTCAAGGCAAGTCGTGTTATAGTCACAAAAAATACATTTATTTGTGTCCATGGCATGAAAATCCGCTTTTTTTCATGCCTTGAGCACGAATGTCTTTTTCGTGTCACTAGCACAAATTTCTATAAAGAGTTTTTCGTGTCCGTGGCACGACTTTCTTTTTCGTGTCATTTTATGTATTGTTTTCTCATTGTTTTTTTCCTATTTTCTTACCATTGTCGCTTGGGGTTGGAGTTAGAATCACTTTCTGTTACATTATTAGACATTCAAACCCAACTCCAGGCGAGAAAAGTTTTAAAAGCGGAAGAAAAACATGTAGAAACCAATACATAAAAGTACATCCTCACCTAAACCCCAAGCGACAATTAATGAAAAATAGAAAAAAAATAAGGAAACAATACATAAAATGTCACGCAAAAGAAAGTCGTGCCACGGACACGAAAAACGATTTATAGAAATTTGTGCTGAGTGACGTGGAAAAGACATTCGTGCTCAAAGCACGAAAAAAAGCTGACTGAGATTATGATGTAAAAATGTATATCAAGTCGTTTTTGATAAAAGGGTCTCCCAAATGCGGATTCTGTGATGTAAATTTAGACTATCCCCAATGCTCCAAACATCTACACCTGAGTAAAATACATTTCTCAAAGTGGATTTCACACCAAATTACACAGCTAATCATACAAGCGCAATTTCAGGGCAGGCATGCCGAATATGCCTCGGGTTAAATGTTAACCCTGTTTATCCATAGGGGTGGGAAACTATGAGCGAGTGAAGCACCTAAACCACTTAAGTAACGCATGCAGCTTGTCGAGGCATGTTTGCAAGGGTTGCTGGGAAATAGTGGAATGTGAGGAATGGGAGATGATGTGTGTCTTAGGTGCTATCAAGTAGGACGTATTGTCATAGGCTGCTTTCGGCTCTCTATACATTGCACAATATTACAGTAACTAGTGTATGAATGTTTATGCAATGTTGCACAAACTTTTCCTAAGTTTTAGCTTTCAGACATAACTTTATTCTCTAGACTTCACTGAATCGCCCTGACACAAAGTTTGTGCTCCGTGGTAGAGCATTGCATTAGCAGCCCAAAAGGTCATGAGTTTGAACCCAGGGAACGCATACTTGTAAAAACTTGGATAAAAGTATTTGCCATATGCATAAATGTGAATGTAACGTGTTTCATTTAGTCCTCTAAATAAAGACCAGTTCAGCTGAGTTACATGTTGTTGTAGCTCAACTAGTCAGCCATTGGATAAGTAAAATAAAGGCTGTGGGTTTCATCCAAGTAGACACATAAAAAGACAGATAAAAAATGTATAGTAAATAAGTTGCCGCATACTGTTGTGTTGGATTCATACTGGCCACAGGCTCATGGATTGACGCTGTTCTGTTGTATGCTTTAGTTACAGTGGATATTAAATTGAATATCTTAAACTGTCCACAGGGGCAGCATTGTGTTTTGAGACGGCAAACTTATTTAATAGCTGCATGTAACTTAATTTTATTTATGGTTAATGGCGTCTATGTTACAGTAACAGTCATTATCTTTAGTGTGGGTTTAGCAAGAAAACAGTTTTCACTCACGAACATGCATGGCGTGGGTCCAGTTGACTCGTGTCAGTGATCAACATCCGGTCGCCTTTTTATTTCACCAGGTTTTCACACTTTAAAACGGTTATATGAGAGAATATGTATAAAGTACAATTGTGACAAATTCGTATTTTAAGTACATTTCATAATACGTAATATACCGGACGAAGTTTACCCTGTATTAAGCACTTCCGCCGTTTCCATTATTAGCACGCGCCTCGCCTCTTGTATACGCGCACGTGGCTTATTTTAGTCAAGTTACTCATTTTATACCGCCACATTGCAGTTTAATTGCTTTTATGAGTATATGTCTGTCGTAACATGAGTTGGTAATTCTTAAGTCACATTCGCAGAAAGGCCTGCCCTGCTTCATCGTTAGCTGAAGTCAGATGTTGCCAGATCTTCGTTCCCTTTTGACGCAGCGGATACAAATCAGATGGAAATGTATGTTAAGAAATTCGTTTTATCAGTATCAAACACGCTACGTTGTGTGTTATCTTGTGACAGAAGGTTATTTTGATCATGAGGTGTTTCTTTATGCATCAAGTAGGCTTTGCCGCCATCTTACGGACAGCCTACAGAGATTTTCCTGAACAAAAGTTTTTTTTGTCGTTTAAGCCATATATTGCATAAATATACATACATGAATTATGTAATGTAGCCTATTATAAATAAATATTTATTTTAAATAAATATGCGACAGCAAAATTAGCTTAAAATAAAGACTTTTAATACGTCATCTTAATTTGCTTACAAAAAACGAAACAATATTAAATCAGTCTTATGGGCAGAATAAAAGTTTGAAATTCACTGTATAAATACCACATTTATAATACTGTATCCTAGTGCAGTCTACCTGTAAGTAGATATGTATATAAAAACTGACCATTTGAGAACAAAACCCAACACTTGAAAGGTGGTACCCCAATTTTAACACATGAACAACAAGCAACATTTTAAATAAAATACGTTATCAAAATATTTGATCAAATACACAGAAAAAGTTAATATAAAGTCTTACAAAATGATTACTTGAAGATGCATATTTTATATAGATTCATCAAACAGTGATGAACTTGGCAACACAAACTTGGCAAATCCATTTCATCAGATTTTCTGCCAGATTTAAAATGAAAGCTCTACTGCAAATCAAACTCGAATAGAGAAGCAATGTGTATAAATAATACAAGGCAGGAATGGATATAGTGGAGATGAAAAACACCTAAAAAAGTAAAGTTCATATTTACAGCAATAAAATAAATCCCCTTGAGTCTTCACGTTTCTATCGGTGCAGCAGGGTTATTTCGGACACAGTTATCTTTTCCACAGTTGCTATCATCATTACACTCGCATTGACGCTGTGTGGAGAAGGTAGGCTATTAGACATTTAAATAAGTAGAAGATTATTGTTATTATGTGAAATTATCTTAATTATTGCAGAATTGTTACGTAACAAAACATAAAACAACGAGAATATCAATCAAACCTTGGTGAGTGGGGTTTTAATGATGTTATTGGCTGACAGCTCTGATGTGGTCAGATCCCTGGACTGAGGGTCCACAGCGGCCTCATGAGGCAACTGCAACAAAAAGTTTTGATGTTAGAGGGTCACATCAAAAGTAACCACACTGGAAAAGTCGAACATAACATGCAGACGGTGAAAATCGTTGGACATTTAACACATCTGCACCTGTTTAAATCAAATATTTGGGCATTTAATCAAAATGTTGAAATACTATATTTTAGATAAAAGTATAAATCCAACTTAACAAAAATTTTCTAAGTTGTGCTTATGCTGTCTAAATAAAAATTGGGGTCTGTTAAAAATTCTGTAATTTTAGTAAAGCAATTGTATTGGACAGCTTACCAGGACAAGGGGAGCCCTGAAGAGGTAACTAAAGGGGTAGTTTAGGAGATTGAGGCAGGAGATGGAGTATATATCTGCATAGCGCAGTAACTGACTGGCAAAGAGAGTTTTTGTGGAACCACATCGAAATAAACTTCCCATTTTTCCATAGCACAAATCCATGCCATATGTCACCATCTGTAAAACACACAGAATAGTATATAATAACAATATTTTGCATTATGCAGATTAGATAGGAAAAAATGTTCCTGTTGGTAGAGAATTGCGTTAGAAAATGTTTTGGGTTTGATTCCCAATGTATAGTAAAAAATTATTTCTTGAATGCACTGTAAGTTGCTTTGGATAAAAGCATAAGCCAAATGCATAAATTTCTATAATACGTTTTTATGTTCGTTCACCTTTGGCTTGCTTAGAAAGCTTACTTTGTTCTGCAAAGCTGCTTAAAAATATTATATATTGAGAAAGGGGGCTTTATTAATGAAACTGAATTGATTTGAATGAACTCACCTTTATCCTTTTCTGAATGGCACTAATATCTGGACACTCTCGAGTTTCACTGTCCAAATGCCTGATGGGATAAAGTTTTGAAGCAGTAAGTATGTGGCAAGTTTCTATCCTTGTGGGATATTTTTGTTCTTACAATAAAACAGCAAAACCTAACAGAAAAAATGCAAGATTAAAGGCCAACGTCTTTATATGTAAAGATACTAAAAGAAGATGTGAGTATAGATTGGGAATCTGCGCAAATATATGGAGTGGTGTATATGGCGTGCTATGTCGCCATCTATTGACCATTTTAAGTATTGCAGCTTTGGTTTATTACTGCGAATGCAATACTTCATCAGTTGAATAACCTCCATGGCAGCCCCAAACCATTTACAATATGTAACCCTTGACCAAAAACCCAGTCATAAGGGTCATTTTTTTAAAAATAAATGAGCTTTCCATTGATGTATGTTCATTTGGCCAAGATACAACTATTTGGAAATATTGAGAAAATCACCTTTAAAGTTGGCCAAATGAAGTCCTTAGCAAAACATTACTAATGATAAATACATTATTTATTTATTTATGGTAGGAAATTTACAAAATATTATAATATTTTAATAATAATAAAATATATTATTAATTATATTTAATATTTAATATAATATTTGTATATGAAAAATATGTAATTAATATCCTAATTATTTTTGGCATAAAAAATATATAATTTTGACCCATGCATTGTATTTTTTGTTTTTCTTACAAATATACTCTTGCCAGGGTCACATTTAATATTTGTATAATACTTAAATATTTACACTTAGTCCCTTCTCCAGTGTTTTCCGTGTTTTTTTTAAGCACAAACAATGTAAAACAAATGATTTCTTACTGATATAATTCAGCAAGGAAAATGTCCAGATGTCTTAACTCCTCAAACATACCTGTGCAAGAAATAAGAAAACTGATTTTTATGTATGTGTAATATAAAGGTTCTGTAATAAAATATTTACATTTATATTGACCCGTAGCTAAATTAATATTTAGATAAATCCAGAACCCTTACTGTTTTTGTCTGCCCACACATGCAACTCCTTAGCAAGTTCAGGAACGACCAAGAATGTCTTCCAGCCTTGACGTTTCTTTGACTTGAGGATGTCCCCAAAGATATGATCACCCACATAGAGGACATCTTTCCCCCTAACATCCAGCAGGTCACAGACGATATCAGAAGATCCTAAAGGGGTGAAACAAGAGCAAACAATGTAGCGCTTTAAGCAAGTTCAGCATAGAAATAATGATCAAAGATAACAACTTTTCTTACCTCCAGAATACACTGTCCCATGTTGAAGAGCTCCGGTATACGTTCCTATACGCAGCTTACCAGTGTCCTATATCAGAAATGTTTTAAAAATCATTGTTTTGGAAACTGTATCAAGTGAAAAATAAGATAAAAGAAATAAAATTGTTAATGACACAATTACTTATTAAAAGCTACTTTCCTCAAAATAAAAGGGTTAAGTGCAATAACTAAATCCTTTAAAAACAACTCACCGTGTCTACTTGTCGTAACACTGTCCCTTCTGCAAAGAACGAAGGCTTTCTCGTGTCCACCACCACTAAGTCAAAGTAGGAACGCCAGGATGTTTTGGGGGTCTAAACAACATGAGTATGATGTATTATAATCAATGTCTTTTGACATGGCTTATGAGAACCATAAACATTAAATAAATGTGGGTTTAATGCTCACTTTAGAACCAGCCGGTGAATCTAACAAGTACTTCATAATACCCTAAGTAAAAAAAATAAAAAAATTTAAAGCAAATGATATTGTGCATGATGTTTAAAATTAAATTGAATTATGTTTTTTCAATAAATGTCTCTCTCTTTACCTCTGTGTAATTGAAGTCACTGTTAGTGGCCAGAAAAACTTTGGCGACCTCTTTGATACGACTCAGTAGAATGGGAAGGCGGGGCTAAACCAAAACAATACCGAATGTTTGTCTGTTTATAAGTACAGCATAGATATTGCAGTAATTTACTGTAAAAATGAATGGATACTATTGGCACAGACAACATACAATATCATGTGCTATGGAAGAATAATAACTCAGTGAAGTTCATCTTTATTACACATAACTTACATCTCTAATCACATACTTATCCAGGTTCTTCAAAGTTCTTTCCTTCAAAGTTCCCTAAAAAAACACACAATGATACATCAACAAAATCAGAAAGGCAATTTATGGTACAGTAAAACAAAATGACAACAAATAGGCCTTAATGTCTTGTTTTACTATTATTTATGTTTTTTGGGATCTAAAGGAATAAGAAATTGTTTAACCTATTAATAAATAACACATGCTCTGCGTGCAAATACATAGTTGGGCTCAATTTAACTTACAGTGTCATGAAGGTGATCCATGGCGTCCCTCACATCCTGAAACATGCTTCTGTGTGACATGAACAGGTCACCATGTTTGAACCCTTTCTCACAGCTAAATGGGGAGAAATAGTCATTTTAATGGTGATCTGTTAAAGTTTATTTGTCCCATGCAAGCTACAATCCTAAAAGATAATATTCTAAAAAAAAAATGCGCAATGTCATACAATTATAAATTTACTATCTATTTAGAAAGGCTTTTATATGTTGATTATTCTATTATTTGCATTGTGGTTCTTATTTTTATGTAGCACTTAATTGTTGCACTTTATTTGCATTGTCATACTTATTTTTTAATTGTAGCACTTTGAGATTCTCTGGAATGAAAGGGCTTTATAAATAAAATCTATTATTATTATTATAATAAAGTGTTGCTAGGTGGCTGCAGTGGTTGGTCCCAAGTCAAAATTTCTATCTGTACCCCAAAGGACACAAAATGAGCCAAACTCCAAACTTACAGTTAACAACACCAGAGTAGTTTTGTTCAAATATCTAACAATAGGTAACATATGAGAAAATTTATTTATAAGAAACATCACTATAATCTCTAAGACAGTGGTTCTCAAACTTTTTCTGCATGCGGCCCCCCTTGTGTACCGTGCATTCCTTCGCGGCCCCCCCAAAGAAAATTTAGGACAAAAACTGTTCTAAAATTTAAAATTTTAATTAAACAAAACATATTAAGTTATACAAAGTAGTGCTATTGGTTAGTAGCCTTATTTTTTTTGTTTACTTACACAGAATTCATGATAAGTGAATGTATTTTATAAAATGCCCCCGGACCCCAGTTTGAGAACCACTGCTCTAAGACATGGTTAAGCAAGTAAAATACTGCTTACTTTTTGTATCTGGCACTTTTGGTGAAAAAGTCCACAAGGCATGCGTAAAGATACGTCTCTGCGAGAAAAAAACAAAAAATTAAGTTTTTATAAGAAGTGTTTTTTTCTTCATTTGACTATCACTGGTGTATACCTGATAGGTTGAAGAGCGTGTTGAGGATGTAAAATCGGTCGGTGTCATCTCTCTGGATGAACTTGTTGGGATAATACTGCTGGATCTGTGTGCTGCAGACAGACACGTGTTAATATCACGTACTGTACGAATAGATGCATAACAAAAACATGGACGGTTGCATGCATCAAGGTTGGAGCTTACGATGAAGCAATAACCGAGTAACAAAGCTAATACACCTCACCATCCTGTGCTGACAGACAGATCTAACAACTAGATGAGCTAAGCTCCTGAATAAAACCACCGTGACACTGGCGCCCGATGAAGCAGCCCTCATAATGCGCTCTCAGATGATACAGATAGTGAATATCTGTACTGTTTTTGCAAGTATAAATGCATTTTTATTGATGCTTTGAGATTTACTCATTGATGTAACAGAGTTTTTGAAGTGATCTTTGCAAGCTGTATACACCAGTACCCAAATCCTTATATATATATATATATATGAGCGCCACAGATCTGGTGGAATTATGTCTATTCTAATCCTGCATGTGTTTTAACAACATTGAACGTACAGTAACCCATATCCGGAAACTAACCCTCATAAAATCTATAAGCCATTGTTCAAAAACACCCATCTACACCAGGTGTGAGATATAAATAAACTACTAATATATATCTATTATGGCCGATTACATCATCAATGCTTGGCCTAAATAGTGGGATTAGGGGCTCGTAAGATACTTTCCACAAAGTGTTTTGTTTTCAACACATGGCCTGTAAAGGTTGGCAATTCCTGAACCACTATTGCAGAAATATCTATAAAAATATCTGTTTGGCACTTTTTCAGGCCATGATTTGTTTTGTTTTTTTATTTGATGGAGAAATGACATCAATCATCTTTAAACATTACAAAACTTTTATCAAGTGTGTGTTTTATTTGTGTCTTTTCTTTTAAACTATTAAAATGATCCCTGTTCGAGTCTCACTTACCCTCTGAGGTACTCGAGTCCATGTGTGCACACCAGGATGTTTCCATTGGAGTCTATTTTCAACAGGTTACCGTACTTGTTATCGTACACCAGACCTCTGGAAAGAAAATGAGAGAGTTTTGAAACTTATACAGTATAACAAAAGCTGTCACTTAATATATACCATTTGGATACAGATATGTATACATAGCTTTTCTACCTTCCTTTATTTCTAAGAGCGCATGAGTCTACTTACATTTGCTTATTTACTTGTTTGAATAATAAATTAGTGAACATGTGCTATAATGAGACAGAATGTATTATTTGTATGATTATCCCCACAGTCTTATTTGTATAAACTGGTTTATAACAGGCCGAAGTCTTTTATTAAAATAGGTATGAAAATATACTCAACTGGCATATTTTAGTGCAGAAAATAGCTGCTTTATGCCTGTTTTCATTCAAATAAATAGAAGTTAAACAGTACGGTATTTGTCAGAATAAAGTTCGACATGGTAGAGAAATGCTGACGAAGTTTTGGACAGATAAGAATTTGTAAGATGCATCGAGGGTGTGGAGAGCGCCCTGTGTGAAATATCGCGAAATGGATTTCCCAAACTGGTCTGCCCTCTCATTGGATAACAAATGCTTACGTCATTGTGAGTCACAAATGATGACTGATCTCAAGGAAAGTGGGGTTATAGTCACAAATTTTTTTATTAATTTATTTGTGTCCATGGCACAAAATTCAGCTTTTTTCGTGCCTTGAGCACAAATGTAGTTTTCGTGTCACTCGCACGATTTATATATATATATATATATATATATATATATATATATATATATATATATATATATATATATATATATATATATATATATATATATATATATATATATATATATATATATATATATATATATATATATAGATAGACATTTTTTAAGTTATTTTTTTGGGCCAGTTTTTGCTTTTATTTAACAGTGAGTTTAGGAAAGGACATGAAAATACAGGGAGGAAAGAGGGGTACGGGATCGGCAAATGACCACGAACTGGGAATCGAACTCGGGTCGCCGAAAGTGAGAAAAGCACCACATGTCGGAGTGCTGCCTACTATACCATTGGCCCCGACATTTTCTTAATATTTTTTCGTGGCCGTGTTATTTTATGTATTGTTTTCTCATAGTTTTTTAAAAAAAAATATTTTTCACTATTGTCGCTTGGGGTTTGGGTTAAAATCACTTTCTGTTACATTTTTAAACATCCTAACCAAACCCCAACTCCAGGCAAGAATAGTTTTAAAGCGGAAGAAAAACATGTAGAAACCAATACATAAGAGTACATCCTAACCCAAACCCCAAATCTAACCCCAAGGGACAATGATCTAAAAATAGGGAAAAAAAGAGAAAAAAATACATAAAATGACACGACAAAAAAAAAGTCGTGCCATGGACACGAAAAACTATTTATAGCAATTAGGGATGCATTACGATTAATCATGATTAATCTATAGCAGAATAAAAGTTTTTGTTTACATCATATATTTAAGAAAAAAAATATATTTATTTATTAAGTATTTATATATAATATAAATGATACATAAATATACAAATGTATATACACATGTATACATTTCTTTAATATATTCATGCATGTGTGTGCATTTATCTATACAAAGTTATATACACAGTTCACACACATATATGATGTAAACAAAAACTTTTATTCTGCTATAGATTAATCGCGATTAATCGTTATGCATCCCTAAAAATCCGAGGACACGAAAAAGACATTCGTGCTTAAAGCGCGAAAAAAGCTGAATATCACAAATTCAAACCCTTTATGCATGATACCCTTAAATGAACAGATCCGGATTAACAGATTAACACAGAATATAGACTTTAATTGTATCAGTGATGTGAAAACCCACCTAAAGCTATTTTCCTACATAATGTGTGAAATAAAAGCTTGATATCTTTAATATTGACTGAGTAAGGTCAAGGTCAAAGATTGAAATCAATGTGAAATCAAACTTTGATGATCTTAATCCCAAGATCAGATGATGAGATTTGATTTCACAGACAAGGTAACAATAATGTGTAATGTAGACATGATTCTGTTTTGCACCATCATACACTTAAACCCTTCACCATGAGTTCACTGACTTTAATGTCAAATTTATGCACATTAACACAGAAGGTAACACTCACCGTGTAGGGAAGGTTGGGTCATACGTATAACCCAGCAGCTCGTGCGGGTAGCCGATTGACACAAGTCTGTCCCTGAGAAGTTCAAATCCCAGACTTTCATACTCAGGAGATTTGTACACTGTTGAGAGCAATGTATGAGGTTAAAATAATAGTAGCACTTCACACATAACCTCCCAGAGGTACCGTAAAGGTTCTCACCTGCCAAAGTGTAATCCATGTCAAAGCCATAGCACGTTATGTTTTCCAGTGTCAAACTCCGATTCACAAAAACCCTAGGGGAAAAATCATTTTTATCAGATAGGTTGAGTATATTCACAGAAATAACCCCCTACTTTTTCAATGCTCCAAAACTGTTAATGACCTTTAGTATGATGAATGCATGCATGCATGTAAATTTGTATGTTTATGCATATATCAAGTCAGCACAGTTTAGCTCTGTTCTTATCAGGTTGCCCATATGACAGCGATCCAGCTGGTGTGAAGTAAATGCTGTTTGAAAGACGTAAAGACGTAAGGCGAAGTCGGCGCCAACTGGCACACTCCCTTCTTGGCAATATCTCTACACAAACCCATCACGTTTCGATGACTAGAACGGATAATTAATGACTATGCAATCTTAATATAGTCTACAATCTTAATCAAATGCATGGAAGATAAATGATGTTTTCATGTTGGAAGCATCATTCATTTGAGAAAAACTTAATTGAAATCCAAAAGGAAAGTTATTAATGACTTACAACAACATAAACAATTACTTCTTATTCTCTTATAGCAGGTTCACACTATTATGAATATGAATGAATGGCTGCACTTTAAGGCCAGTTCAAATACTGCAGCACAACCCACAACTCAAATCAATAAAATGCGCTGTATCTGTTTAATTTAAATGTTTTTTTTTTTACAATAAATTGATCATATATCACTAATTCACATTAATTTTATCTTTGACTCTTCTTTCATCTTTAAAATAAGTGAACTGGAACACAAACGCATAACCTTTTATATTGCATGATGTCAATGAAAAGGGTGTCACTGGTCATTTTTTTTTTCTGTAATGTATTTAAAGTAAATGCTGGATTAAATGTTAAATGCACTCTCAATTGCAAGTGACTTTGGATAAAACATAAATGAATAAATGTGCATGTAAATGTAAATGCCAGCCTTTAAATACAACAAAACTATAGGCTACTGTGTTGACCATATCAATCTGTATTCTTGCAAAAAAGTGAAGGTTCCTCAGATTATGAAAAGCTTTAAAAAAGAAACTTTGATTTTCGTTTTACAAAAAAAATTTCTATGGAATTGCTTTGAATAATGTTGATCTCTATTAAGAGTGTGAGTGAAAGTTAATAATATAAAGTTTGTTTGTTGAAATTATTAGTCATCAACAACTATTCATAAACAAAAACAGTTGCGATTATCAGTCATGTATGTTTGAATCAGAGTAAAGGAAACTTTGATGGATAAAAATGGTGAGCTGGGACAAACAGTATATCTATTATATTAAAAATTGATTTGTTAAAATGGTTACATCACATATATATTCAAAATAATAATGTCATGCTGTTAACATACTACAGTACATAACATTTAACATTTACTGAAGTGAAGAGTTTTCAATGTGGGAACCACTCATTTCTTATAAAGTTCCCAATTTTATTTGATTTTTTATTTTGAACAATATTTGAATGACCCCCGAAAAAAACACAACGGACTTCATGTTGAAAACCAATGACTTGGATAAACAAGCAAGACGGTAAGTTCAATTTATTTGTCTGTCGGTGAACCTAATCGATTATGATCACATGTCCTTGTATTGTGTAATCCAATGATATGAAATGTTGATCAATTCTCCAATAAATATCTCGTGACTGATGAATTCATGCTATAGGTAGGCCTATGTGAAACTACTATAAAGCGTAAAACTACAGTACTGTTCAGCTAATATACCTGTCCTTACCTGGACTGAAGTTCCTTTCTCCCAGTGCGCAACTCCATGGATAGTCTGCGGCTCATGTCCAGCGCCGCGCGCTGTTCGCTGTCAGCCTCGCGACTCCACATATCATATGTCACTGTCAGCGGGTCGATGCCTGACGCTGTTTCCTTGCTATTTAAATTATTTCATGTGGCTGACATCATCAGTGTGAACGTACCGTGTGCTTTTGCTTACAAACAACCACCCTACGTGCGTAATTTGGGCGCGGGGTGGGTCGCGCGTGTGCATTTGTGAAGTTGGAGATCTCTGTCACGAGAAGCTGCAGCGCTTGGCTCAAGCACGTAGATTGTGTTATCAGACGGGGACACGCGCAGCAGCCTAAACAAGACAGCCGATACCCAGCTTATTCACCATAAATATTTCATACAGCACGCTGTTTTTTCCACATCTTCATTCTCACATAACTTTGAAGAGCTTGTCTGTTACAAACCAGTGACTGTAACGAGTGAATGCATCTTCAGTGGAGTCATAAATCCTACTACACGCTACTTTTGCAGTGTTTTTGAAAGATGCTGAATGATGAATAATGTAGGTGTGTTATTCATACATGTGAACCATTACCAAAAATAATGGGTTCAGTGGTGTGGTGCCTGGAGAAGTGGGTATACCCTTAATTTATGCCCCATTTTTATTTTTTTTTTAAGGTAGAAGTGGTTACCTCATGTCATCAAATAAAGAAATGGGTATACTCCATACCCTGCACTACACCACTGCATGGGTTTACCATAAACTGTCAGAAAAAAATTGACATTTTCTCTATACCTGGTCCTAATTTGGATCATTTAGGTACAGATGTGTGTACAAAATTTGAACACTTTAGGTGCACGATTGGTCTTTTTGTAAGGGTACCACCCAAGTGACAACTAGGAACCATAACTGTAGTTTTTGTAGTAAATTATAGCAAACCACAAATTGACCATTAAGAGAATTAACCTTTTTTTTGGTGTATTGATTAATATTAGAAAAATATGGTCTTACTACACTGTAAAAAACCTTTTGCTGCCTTAAAGTCGCAATGAAATTAAAATGAAAAACTATATATATTTTTTATATTGTGGAATTATAACAAATGACTTATCTGTGAGCTTCATTATTTTTTTTAAAAAATTGTGTGTTCTCATAATCTTTAATCAAAAATGCAAATCTCCTCCCCTCCTCAAAACGATCTCTCTTCACTTCCGGTCATAAGTATGGCAGGTGGGCGGGGTCCGGGAGAAGATCGCAGCGATTAGCAATTAGCAACACGACCCAACTTCAAACGATCCAATCAGATTTCGATGGACAAATTCAAATCCAGCCCTGCCTTATTTCATCTCAAAAGCCGTTTCATTCGGATATACATCACCACGGGGAAAATAAGGCAATCGCTACTTTCGTTTCATGGCGACTTTAAAAATTTTTGTTAAATCAACTCAGATTTACAAGTCATGTCAACAGAGATGAGTTGTCACAACTTATAACACATAGTTGAGAAAAGTCAACTTAATTTTATAAGTTGTAACAACTCACCTGTAGTTATAACAACTCATCTCTAGTCAAGATAAATAATAGTAAGTTGAAATTACTTGTAAATCTGAGTTGATTCAACAAAAAAAAATTTTTTACAGTGTATAAGCATGGTTTAACTATTGTTTTTGAAAAACATGGTTTTTAAAATTGTTTATTTTGTGGTATAAACCATTGTTTTATTACAGGAACCATGTTTTTTTTTTGGTAAACTATAAAATTATAATTTTTGTAAAGGTATTATGGTTTTGCTGCCATAACATTTACTATATAAAACCATGGCAAATTTTCCTAATGGGAGGTTGAGGCAGATTATCACATGATCATGTTGTATGCTATAGATATTTTTCACATTTTGACTAAAACCAAGGTTGTGCGTGATGACATTGTTGCTGCTTCTTAAATTATACCACCATGTTGATACAAAAGTTGTTTTTACTGCAATAACTGGCAACCCCCATTATAACAACCTTACGCACTTAACAACTTGTATTTATTATAACGACATTATTCGCTTAAATTATAATATAATAATAACCATAGCATGCTTATTTGTAGTAAAACTACAGTACTGTGCAAAAGTCTTAGGCCACCACCACCAGACTTGTTGTTTTAGAAGTTTTAATGTCCATCCATTTTTATTTTTCAATCTATTTTATTAAGATACAAACAGAAAATACAGGAAATATGAACAAAAAAAATAATAATATCAATGTTTTCTTTAGGCATTGTCTGTGTTTAGTGTGACCTTAATTGGCGCTAAACACATCTTGAGTGTTTTTGAGCAGAATGAAGTAAAAAGCCTAATTTCTTTAAAATTAGAAATTAGGATTTAATTTTATCTAGGTTTAAGAAATCCTGCAGCTGCCTGCTATTGCTCAAGTGGAAGAGGAGTTTACCCTATAAAAACTTGACACATCAGTTTACATTTTTATACAGTTTTTAATACTATATACACATTTCCGGTATTTTCTGGATGTATTCTATTAAAGAGAATGAGAAAAAATTATATAATAATCACTATAACATTTCAAAAACAACACATCTTCGTGGCATGGTGGTCTAAGACTTTTGCACAGTACTATATATAAACTACAAATTTACCATTGTCTCACTGAAGCAACAGTGGCGGAAATAACCAGGGGAACTCTAAATGAAGACAAAGTATTTTATATTTTTCAAACACAGATGCAAAAAAAAAAATCACTAACGGGAATACCACAGCAACTTTTCACATTCATGCAACTTGAATAAAAACACTTCTCTTGATGAAGCAAAGCTCAGTGTGAGGGTGGGATTGACTGTCAAAAAAGGGTCAGGCTTTTAACTTTCGACAATCCAATTATTTCCCAGATGATGAAATCAAGTCCCACCCTACACTTTTCCCATTCCAGTTTCACTCACATCACAATAGGGAAAATTAAATGTTCAATCCCTTTAAATTCTAATAGATTTTGATTGGCTGTCAACGTTTCATTATTCATCAGGTGTAAAAAAATGTTTTGAAGTAAATCTAATGACATCATTCATTATAGTTTTAATAGTCATTGTCATGTAATTGTTCCACCGATTCATCTCATTACCTGTAATTGTTTACATATTAAAAAACCATTAAAGAATAAGTGAAACAAAAGATAAAGCAATTACCTTCTTAGTGTAGATAAATATGGATGATTAAAGAAAGATGCCAACAAACATACTCGTCTTGGTGGAGTACAATATTTAATTTGATAATTTAATGATGTGGTAAAAATTCATCACACCCCTGAGGCCAAGATGGGATGGTCAAGAAAGGCAATATCTCCACAAAACCATTCATGTAACAATGTCAATAAAAGCATTGCACCACTGCAATTGTATCAGGCCAAACCTGTATTGGTATCCCTCAGCGTGACAAAGTACAAATCTATTGATTCACCGTTCAGTTTGCCTCTAATTGAAATTGGATTTTGGGTTTACAAATGGAACATTGCATAGAGTTTGTCTTAACATACTGACTATATTTCACAAATAATAGACCACATGGAATGCTTATTGGGTGGTACATGCATGCACACCGACTTTGATTCATCTATGGTAAATTACCTATTTTTGCGCTGGTGCTAAAGCTTGGTCTGGATTTCATCGAGGTACAGTTTAGACTGTTGAGAGCGTTTCTGGTGCATTTTTTTAAAGTCCTCTGTGATCTCCAGAACAGTTTTGTTCTTGGTTTCTGGCACGCTGAACCAAACAAATATGCCAGAGAAGAAGCAGAACGCAAAGAAGATGAGGAAGCAGAAGTAATCCAAATGCTTCTGCAAATGAGAGTATCATATATGGAGAAATAAATTAGTATTAACTAACTCATTAATGGTTTAAAGATGATGCTATATTGAGATTGGCAAAAACTACAGAATTCAGTAAAACTCTGTCCCCCGGTTTTTAAAGACAAAGCTTAAAGGGACACTACACTTTTTTTTTAAATAGGCTCATTTTCCAGCTCTCATAGTGTTAAACATTTGATTTTTACCATTTTTGGAATCTATTTAGCCAATCTCCGCATCTGGCGGTACCACTTTTAGCATAGCTTAGCATAATCCATTGAATCTGACTAGACCATTAGCATTGCGCTCAAAAAATTTCCAAAGAGTTTCGATACTTTTCCTATTTAAAACTTGACGCAGTGCCCGAAAATAGTGCCTTGCTATTGAAAGTTACCAAGGGGACTACTTTCAGGCACTGCGTAATATCATTGCGCCTCCTGCTGCCATGGTACTGCAACAAAATCCGTGATTATTACGCCAAAATGAGAGTATAGTACCTAGCCACATCGGCCTAGAAAATCACAACTTTTAATTTTCTGTTGGTCTAAGTACACAATGTAACTACAGAAGAGTCAAGTTTTAAATAGGAAAAATATCGAAACTCTGGTCATTTTTGAGTGCGATGCTAAATGGTCTAATCAGATTCAATGAATTATGCTTAGCTATGCTAAAAGTGGTACAGCCAGACCCGGAGATCAGCTGAATGGATTCCAAAACAGTAAAAATCAAATGTTAAAAATGAGCCTATTTTTGTGCTAGACATGCTAAACATCTCAGTCTCATAGAAATTCCTCTTTTAGAAATGTCAGCCAGAAAACAGCCCAATCTGAAAAACTGATGCTTATGACATCACAGGCATCTCACTGCCCCTCCACTTTTAAATAATTGGCAACATTTTTTGAGTGGCAGCAAAGTCAGCCAATCAGTAAAGAGATTGCAAGTTAAGCCAGTAGGGGGAGCCAAATAGGTGCAAAACCACTTGTTTAAAATCCCCCACCCTAATAGAGCTATCTGAGAGAGGTTTTTAGGAAGCTTCTAAGGCATTACAGACCCAAACAAAAAAATTTGTCTACATGTCACATCAAAGAACAAGGATAAATACCCCGTTCAATCATTCTATGTCACCTTTAACTAAGGCCTAGTCCTGACTTTATCTTAGCTTTGTCTGTGAAACCAGGCCTGTATCTCTAAAAAAATAGCAACAAATCAAAAGAATATTATACTATGACAAAATGGGTCATAAAGCTAAGCTACAGTATAGCAAACTTACCACTATGAGGGGAAATAACATGCCCACCAGGAAGAGTCCGACCCAGTTAAGGGTGCAGCCCACAGCGAACGCTGATGGTTTATAAGACTGTGTAAATATCTCAGCAGGCAGTGGAGACGTTACAGCCGCTGTGAAAGAGAGAATTGACAGTGTGGAGACAACTGAGCTACAGACGCATCTGTCAGATACACTACGAGTGTACGGACGACTATGTGTGGATGTACCTGGTCCAGTAGAGAAGACGACGATGTAGATTAAAATGAGGACCAAGCTGCAGTATGGCATCCAGGTTACAGAAGCCTATAGCACAGAGCCAGACTGATTCAACATTTGAGAAGGCATAGCTTTTTTTATTCTGATGAACACAAAATAAGATACTTTGTTAAATGATGTAAACACACAGCTAATTGTAACCATTGACTTTCATAGTAGGAAAACCAAATACGATAAAATTTAATGGTTACAATCAGCTGTGTGCTTGCCATCATTTATCAAAATATATTTTTTGTGTTCATCAAAATAAAAAACTCATAAAGGTTTAGAACAACATGAGGATATGATGACAGAATTTTCATTTTTGGGTGAACTATCCCTTTGATACTTCATATTTGCCTTTATCTACTAAAACCCTAACCTGTAATACTCATATTAACCTATAGAGGTCGCCATTATGTTTCACATTCTGAAATTGATGACACGTAATGGTTGAAATATTACTACAGTTTACTGTAAATATTAGGGTATCTTTTATAGCAGGGGTATCCAAGCTTTTTGTAAGCAAGCGCTACCACAATGGATAAAATAATCTGAAGGGCTAAATTTTATAGTCTACTCAAATTTTTTTCTTTTACTTATTGATTTTAAATAATGTTCATCATCATCATTTATTATTTATTTAATGATCATTGTGTAAAATTTTAACATAAAAGAAGAAAAACTATTATAAAAATATGTAATAAATAAATAAAATTGAGGCTATAAATAAAATGTGCTTTAGCGGGCATCCCACAGACTCTGTGCGGGCAACCTTGTGCCCGCGGGCACCATGTTGGATAACCCTGTTCTATAGTTTATCATCTGAGAATTTTTTATTTCCCACTCAGACATTTCTTACCTCTCAGAGATCTTGAGTTTCACATCATTTAATAATCTACTGGTTAATCATGTTTACCTCGCTGTGGCATTAATAAAATTATTTTTATTGCAACAATTTTAATTACATATAAACCCTACATGATTTTTTGACAGGTGTACCTTTAACCTTGTTATATATCTTTTGACTGAAGTTCAGATTCCTCTTGCATGATTTTTGATAAACACTTTGGAAAAGGGAGCCAGGCCGAGTACCAAAACACACTTGTAGCCAATCAGCAGTAAGGGGCGTGTCTACTAACCGACATCGTAGCCTAGGTTGCATATGCGTGGAGCGGGTCTATCAAAAAAAGGTCAATATTTTATTGGGGTAGGGGCGTGTTTGTTTAGGTGATTTTAAATGTCAACATTGACTTTCAGAGATCATATACCAATGATCAGATCTTCTTGTTCCAAACCTCCAGTTAAAAAATAACACTATGGGCAGGTTTCCCGGACAGGTTTTAGATTAATCCAGGACTAGGCCTTAGTTATATTAGGACATTAAAGTAGTTTTACAAACACAACTTACAAAAAACAATGCAGATATGCATTGCACTGATATATGTTAAGATACGTCAATGCAAATTGTTTTTAAATCAAGAGAACTCAAACATGCATTTTAACTCAATAATTACATTAGCTAGGATACATTCAGTTACAGCTATCTATTGTTTTGTCTTAAAATCCACACAGTCATTTTTTTTTGTAAGATATGCTTGCAAAAAAATATAAAATGTCCTAATATAACTAAGATGTAGTCTTGGATTAATCTAAATCCTGTCTAAGAAACTGCCCCTTTACATGCATTATAATATAGCAGACCTGTAGGTAGAGCGTAACTGTAAGCAGAGCCAGCGCTGCTGCCATTAACAGGTAACCCCTGAAGAGAAGAACCCTCTTCCCTGTGCTTTCAATGAACAGCACCTTAAAAAAAAAAAAAACATGATTAGGGCTAAATTTTAAATAATATATTGAGTTCTGGTGAGATATATGGGCTTTGAGTTGATATGTGGTAGATAGAGAGGAGCTCACACAGGCTAAGGAAGCAGAAATTTCACAAAGTCCTGTTCCTATGGCGGCATAGCGCACATTTTCTTTGGGAATACCAGCCGCTTGAAACACATCAAATGAATAAAGATAGACCTGTAAAGATATTGCAAACATTTTCAATTAACATTTATGTACATTGACCCAAAACGACCCAAATCACAAATGTAAATTTTTATCAGTATGCATGTCCCCTAAGGGTTCAACTTTAGGGCTGGGCAAAAAAAATCTAATTTTCACTAAAAAAAAAAAAATAGTTACGTGATTGATTAAAAATCAATTCTCAAAGGCCATGAATTGATTTTTTTTTTATGAAATAACCAGATTCTGTTTGATCAAGGAATGTGACTGTTTTGACTTTTTATAGCACACATTTTTCATCTTGCATCAAAATTGTATTGTATTTAAAGTAATTGTATGCATTTGAAAATTTGTACCCAAGATAAAAAGTGTAAAATACAGGTTGGTGGCTCGAGAACCGTGTATAAAAACCGAACCGAAATTGAAATCGAATCGATCCGGAACATCTGAATCAATACCCAGCCCTATTCAACTTATGACCTTTTGCACGGTTAATACAATGACCTACCAATAGGAACCCCATAATCATATTTATCATAGATAATTAATGGGCAAAATGATGACAGTAGCAATTTCTGTGAAATTACAATAAAGGGAGAAGTGATAAGATTTACTTTTAAGGGAAAATAATTTACCCACGATTATATTGAGTATATTTTCTGCTCTCTGCCCAAAATTATTCATCCTGCTTCCTGACTAGACAATGTAGTGGCATATGGTAAGTGTTCTGACAAAACAAACACCCTCATTTCAATAATTCCCAGATTGAGGAGGTGCATTGTGCATTGACTCTTTGTGACTCACGGCGTTGATGCCGCAGAGCTGCAGAGTGATGAAAGTCACGATGATGGTGAGGAGCTGCCAGCGGACACTGATGTCGAAAATTAGATCCATGACTCTGTGGATCTTCACACCTTTTAGTGCAGCGTGTTCAGCCAACATTTCCTCCATCTCTGGTTTAGGGTCATTTTTAGCTCCCCACAGCCTGCGCAAAGCTGAACCATGTGTTATATATAATATTATACCATATGCTTTATTCTGATTGGTTGAGAAATGCTCAAAGGGTATGCATTAATTATTAAAACGTGTCAAATATCTTAAAATAACCAAATATCATGGTATAAGTGAATTAATTGACTCCTGTCCTTTAAATTATTTGAAAATTATGCACACCCGCTTACCGTCATGCCGCATTACCACCTTGATTGTGCATTATTTTCATATAATTCAACGTCCCGCTATCAATTATTCCTTACATGAAATATAATCTTAACAGGGTGTACTTTTTCTAAATTGTCCCATTTTCACCCCTTACTTATTCTGCAACTGTTCCTTTAAGACATACACATTTACATTTATGCATTTGGCAGATGCTATTATCCAAAGTGATCGAACCCATAAACTTTGCATTGCTAAGGTAATGCTCTACCAGTTGAGCTACAAAAACATTTTTATATATGGGTCAATGACAAAAACAGTTTGGCAAGATGAGAAATTCAAAAATCTTTTTTAAAAACTTGTTTTAAAAGCACGCATCAGGTTTATTTCAATGCACATAGTGTATTATGTACATTTTGTGCAATTTAAAAATAATCACATTTGCACCATTTTTATGAAAGGTAAGACTGAATGGACCTGAAAATGTCAAATGGTGTAACCGCCAATTGCACCAATAAATGAGAAATATTAAATATTGTATCCACCTTGATGGCATGTATGCATAATAGAAAAATAATAATAATAAAATATCATTTTATTCGTCATTTAAAAATGTAAATTTTAATGCATTTTTGTAATATTTGTCCTGACATGCTGAAAACAGCTCTGTTTTCTAAATAATCTTTGAAAAATTATGTAAAAATGTATGTAAAATATATATATATATATTACACTAAACTAGATGATTATTTTTATTCCACATTTTTAATCAAATATATTTACATTTTCATAAAAAAAAAGCTACACCAATTGACACAGGCCAGTTACACCACATTGACATTTTTGCAATTATCCCCCAAATATTCTTTCAAAATGAAATAAAACTAGAAATTTTAGACTTGGTCCTCAAAAAAGAGAATGTATGCAAGTAATTGCAAATTTATTTAAATTTTTAACCCTTTTACATTTAATCGAACCATACGGACACAAAATTATTAACGTTACATCATTGACCCATAAATTTTTTTATTATTGGCTATAAAAGCAATAAATTTGGGCGTTAAAAGCAAAAACTAAAATGATACCTCCCCTACTGAACAACACTTATAACCTTATAATAATAAAGTAGGCCCTGACCCATCTCGCAGCCATCTTTGTCTGCCCTCTCCAGCAGGAGATACCGTGGAGATTCAGGGAGGAAGGGCAAGGTAAGCAGCTGCAGAAGACCAGCCACCCCGCTGACGCCTAGCAACCAAATCCAGCGCTCCTCCGTGCCCAGCAGCTCACTAAGACACACACATACACAAATAAAAATCCAACTCATGAATTAATTGGATGCTTATGACATCAGCACAACTACCCACCTGATCCCGAGCAGCTGTCCTGTAAACTTCCCAAATGACACGAAGGATGCGACGGAAACGCCAACCATTCCTCGCAGCCTCTTGGGGGCGCATTCCAACAAATACAGAGTGTGGACCGTCAAACCCACACCTGGTCCATACAAGAGATGTCAAATGTGTTTCTAGGTAGGTAGACACTACTGCATACTAGGCAACAATGTTATGAACTCACCAGCATTAATGCCGCATAAGAAACGTCCCACCATGATCATCTCAAATGAGAGGGCCATCTTACTCAACAACATCAGGACAGCGCCACAGATCGCCACCACATTGTTTAATAGCAGCGTTTTCTTTCTACACAGGTACAGGAACAGACAGAATGTTATTTGGCTGTACAAATACACCTAAATGATGAAAGACAGATACTAGGTGAATTGGAGATGCCAAATTGTATAGAACAACTTGTGAATGGATTAACCAACATGAAACAAATGATTAATCCAAATGCATGTTCCACCAGTTTAAACTTTAACACGTTTGATGCTGCTATAAAAAAAATCTTTCTTACAAATAAGATGTGTATTTTCTCATGTCTCAAACATCTTATGTATATCCAACCAGTTTTTATCACAAAACAAATCATGTTGGGGTCTTGATCAGCCTGTTGGGATTTATCCTGCAATAAAAACCAGCTGGATGTACATTATTCCTAATTTATCCTTATTCTGCTCAACATATGTGACCATGTCTGTGAAATCCAGGGGTTAAAGTCAATTTTTTTACATAAAATCATCCTACATAAATTTAAAAAAACATTGACATTCTGTGAAAATATAACCTTGATATCTTTATCCAAGTTTGGAGGCTTAGATTAGCTACTTAACAAGGAAACTTAATTTTCCAATCATGGATATGAATGCATCACCTTCCAAACAGAGTTGCCATGCGTCCAGCGCAGAGGGCGCCGATCAGTCCCCCGACCGAGTATATGGATACGATGAAGGACCAGATGAGGGACAGCTCCCAGGGTTCAAGGGAGCGTCCGTAACGCAGCTGGCAGGTGCTGTTCACCAGCGTTTTAATAAACTTGCAATGTAAGCACACGAGTCTGAGTTGATTATGTCATTCATTTTATTTTATCGAACCTAGGCGCTTCACAGGTTAGCACCACCTCATAAGCTCTGATATGTATTGATTGTTAAATCCTTTGGGAATGTCTCCCCTTAAGACAGCAATAGAAACACATCTGATTAATAGTGATTACAACCAACCCCTCCAATCCAATTGCCGGCCCCAAGACAGTAAATCAACCTACGACACTTAATAACCAAGCAGTACTTACAACCGATGGCGAGTTCAATACGGAGATATTAAATCCATACTGGAAGGTTCCTCCTATTCCTGATATCAAAATGGTTGCGATGAGCACAGGACATTTCAGCTGTAAACAAAAGAAACAACTGTTTTTGGACAAATACAATCATGTAATTTAATCCAGAACATGATTGTTTTTACCAGTAGTGCTAAGGCACGAGTCATTGTAAGTGCAGCTTTGCTTGAAATGAATAAGGATGACAAAGCATATACAAAAATGTCTAACTTACTGTTGAACTGTAACTTCTGTGAAACGAAACGCTTGGTTGAGCTTTTGGTTAGAAAAGAGGATAAAGGTGATGGCTTGGATTCACCTTCTCTCCAAATGCAGCTGCCATTTTATTCACAAAGAAAATCAATACAATGATAACACTTTTGACAAACCGTCTCTTTATTTGGCCAGTGACGATATTTTGGATGCTTTGACAATATAAATAATGCAGGAATCATTTTTTATTGATAAAGTGACCATCAACAATAACATGACATAAATATACAAACAAAAATAATTCATATTACAGATCAAATTATGATCAGAGCCATCTTCGGCAAAATTTCATTTCATAATGTCTTTCATTCAAAGCCATGTGATGTAGTTGGGTGTTGGGGGCAGCGAATACCTCCAAGATCTTAAAGCAGAATGAAGCGCGTTACTCCTCCTCCTCTGACCTCCTTTAGACGCTGACAGTGGCGTAACATGTTTAGCATGCCCACAAACTTCTTGTCCACCTTCAGCTGGGTAAACTCTTTAATGTCTTGCTCCACAACGAAAAACTGACCTGCAGGACATAAAAGAAGTTGGATCACATTGTTTGGCTTATTAAATACTAGATCTTTCAGGATAAATGACCATCTTCATTTGGGCACAAGTGTGTGCGTGTGCCCGTGACTTTCAATTCCCCAAATGACAAGACTGTTAATACATGATGGACTGTGGGGATCAATGAGGTCAAGCCATTGACCTATGGCTATGTAGCAGACATATAAAACGGAGATACCCTTGGTGTCCTTGGTTTCTTGGTCTTTAAAGCGCTGCTGGAGCATACGAGACACGTTGTTCAAGGTCTTGACTGGTTGATGGAGAATCTTATATTTTGCCGTTACGGCTGTATTGATGCTTTGCACCGTTGCGTTCAGCTGGTCGTAGGTCACGCGGCCTTTCATGTACCTGTGACAGCAAGAGTAAAAGTCTGATTCTAAGAAATGCAACGTAAACTTACACTTAAAATGACATAACCCACAAAGTCCCCCGATTATGTAGCAACAACAACACTTTTGTGCGCAAAATGAACGATTTTATTCAACAATTTGTTCTCCTCCTTAGTCCTTAAAGGTGAGGTGCATGATTTTTAAAAACACTTTGGCAAAGGGAGTTAAGCTAAGTACCAACACACACTTGTAGCCAATCAGCAGTAAGGGGCATGTCTACAAATATGTGTGGGGCAGGTCTCTCAAAAGAAGGTCCAGATTCTATTGGGGTAGGGGCGTGTTTGTTTAGGTGATTTCAAATGTCAACTTGGCTTTCAGAGATCATGCACCCCACCTTTAAGTGAGCGTTTACTAGTTGTTTGCTGTCTTTGCGCACAAAAGTGTTGTTTTCGCTTCATAATATTATTATTGAACTATTGATGGCACATGGACCTTTTTGACGATGCTTTTCATTCTTTTCTAGGAAAAGTGTTGGGGCCGCATGGGACCAACATCTTTTCTAGGAAAAGAATTGTAAAACAAATTGGACAGTCACAAGCCTCCTAGTTTTCATATCTATAAATGTGTTCAGAAGACAATCAGAGGACTTGGTGGGTTAGAACAACACTGGGGTAAGTGATTTATGAATAAATTGTCATTTTTGAGTAAACTAACTCTATAAATATCTAAGCAGCAGCTGCTGTTAGACACAGACAGCACATTGAATCTTTTTCTGTGTATGTTGGCTCTTTTTCCAAAATCTAGTGAGCAACCTTGCTGGATACTGCCTACATAGGTAGCTGATTTCTAAGACAACATCCAAAACCACAAAGTTTACTGTACCCACTGACTTCTATAGTAGGAAAAACGAATATTATGGAAGTCAATGGGTACCATCAACCGTGTGCTTTCCATTATTGATCAAAATATCCTTTATTGTGTTCAACAGAATAAAGAAACTCATACCGGTTTAGAACAACATGAGGGTGAGGAAATGATAATAACACATTTTTTTGGGGGGGGGGGGGGGGTTGTTGTGTGAGAGACCAGTTTGGAAGGACTCACGGTGGTATGCTGTCAAACTCTGGGACAGTAATGAACTCCAGCTCTTTGATCTGTTTGCGGTGGGTTTTCTTAGGTGGCCCCTGTTCCTTCAGGGCCTGTGGCGCATCTGTCTGCCTGTTCTGAACTGCCACCTGTCCCTCCCTGAAGTGAACAGAAAAGGCCAAACTCATCAGTTTCAGTAAAGCACAAGATGGCTGAGTTTGATCTGTTGTCCCTCTTAATGATGAAGCAAACTAGCCCACCCAATAATAAACAAACCAAAAAAGTAATAAAATAAATAAATAATACTCTTGTGGTGCTGCCTGTTGGCCTTTTCTGGGCATGTGCGGAGGCATGTTGTTCTTAAGGTGATTGGCATCTTGTTCATCTTCCTGGAAAAACTCTTCCAGATCCTTTCAGAAAGAAAAAATAAAGACCTTTTATCTTATATGGGATTATTTAGTCTTAAATAGATAAAAGCCAACATTATTTATGGTGTCTTTATAATGTATGCAGATAAAAAAACTCCACACCTTTAAGTGCTTCAGCATGTCTCTTTGCTGACCTACATATCTTTCAAAACGATCAAGAAGCTCATTGATGGCATTGACTTCTTGCTCGATTTTTAGAAGGGTTCCCCGTTTGTCTGGATCTTTTGCTGAAGAGAAATAACACGACTGGTGTAACGTAACCAAATGAACCAATCATACAGCTGTATGACGTTATAATCTAATTTCACACATTAGGTAAATGCCCATACCAACAGCTCGAAGCTCCAGGAGTCTTTTAATCATGGAGATTTTGTCATTGATATGTTGTGTCACTTCTTCAAACTCACAGTGATTCATAGCTCTTAAAGGAAAAGTGATTATGGGTCAAGAAGACTGCGCATATTTAAATGCATGGGTCAGATTTTCTAGACCAAAACAAACAAAAGTGAGCAGGTGAAACAAGACAGATACTGATGAGGAATGAAGCACAGGTCCAAAGTAATTGATATTAATATCTAATAAGGATATTGTTAAATATTATTGGGTTGATTCTTCAGTTAAAAAAACTCTCTAGTCCACTAAGAAGTTTTAAAGAAAATGCTTTTAAACTTTTCTCACCAGACTTTCCAATCAATCTGATTTACTGTAAACCAATTTGACCAATTCATTGAAAACATTTGGACAAACGTAACACTTAAAGACAAAGATAAATATTTAAGTCTGATGTATGTAATATTTTCAGTTAGTATAATAATAGCTGATACATCATTACTTATTGAGATGGGTCCACGAGGAGAAAAATCTAATAATAAATAAACAAATAAATAAATAAATATCAATTAGACATTTAAACCAATTTTAATATTAACAATAAAAAAGATATCATATGTTCAAATGCACTTTTTTTTATTATAAAGCTTAATAATAATTTAAAATTAATTCCTTAAAAAAAAATGTAAACGCACTTTTTAATGACGTCACTTAACTCACAGCTGATTGGTCGAATTTCAATATGCCTGAACTTACAGCCCTGCAAGTTACCATAACGACTGAACACGACTGAAAACAATCCACCAGTATCCACTTGACACCAAATAAAACAGAATTTGGTCAAATGAAACTCAAACTTACCTGGGTAGCAACTTAAACCAACTGCAAAAGACCGCAGTGCACGCTTCAGATGTCAGCGCAACCAGTAACAGACACTGCCGTCAAAGTAAGACACTGCACACAAAACATTGTTTATCTTTTCAACACTTCTCCGACTAACTTAAGTTATCTTCTTCTGCATTATTATCCTAGCAGCACAGTCCTCACAGAGGAAACCCATGAACTCTCTTTTAGTTTAAAGACGCTTAACTTTAACTGTCCTGTTGTTGTGAGCTAACGTTAAATCCAGGCTCAATGTAACGTTAGGTCTAAAAACACAGCTGATACTAAACCGGCGAAACAATTCAGGTAATAAATAAGATACAGGTATGATTAATAATACTTGCCTGTTTAAAGCTTTCAATGAAAAGAAGCAGATCAATATATTTCATATGTGAATGCGAGTGAAATATCGCGCCAACATTTAAACACAAACGCACGCACGCGCAAAATGCAGCTTATGACTCACAGCCGCACTTTCGCCAAATCGCCACAGAAAATTCCTCAATATTAAAATTACATATTTTAGTCTTATAAACCCTTTCTACGTCATCATTACGTACTTACGTGTATCTTTTTTATTTCTCTGTACACAACTTTAATTAAAAGTACAAATTAAATAAAAAATCCATCTTAGACTTTAGAAAGTAAAACAACCTGTTATTGAGTATAGTAACTACTAGAGAAAGCTGCATTAACTTATTTCTTTTTATTTGTACAAATGTCAAGTGAACATTCCTGTAGTAATAAAGAGGAAGATGATGCATTTATAAATATTATGCAAATTAATTATGTAGTGTCACCAATTCTCTGTATGATTCTCATTTACCATAATAACATTTGTATTATTATTCTCATTTCAGCAATCGGCTATTAAAAACCAATTGAGCACTAATAAGACCCCTTAAAAACAGATTTAATACAGTTACAGACTCTCAGGGGTGGTTTCCCAGTCAGGGCTTATCTGCTTTAAAATAATTGGGTCACCAGTGCTTCTATCAACCTAGAAAATATGAAAAAGATCAACCCAGTCACTTAGTTTTGGTAAACCATTCTCTGCAAACATGTCAAAAAATAAGTAATTGACATTTGGCTCCCCTTGTGATGTCAGAAGGGGATAATAGCACCCCTTAATCTGCACTATCCAACCACGGCACCGCCATTTAGTGCAGAGATCAGCTCATTTGCATTTTAAAGGGACACACCCAAAAACGCCACATTTTTGTGCATACCTACAAAATGGCAATTTTAACATGCCATAATAAATTATCTATATGGTATTTTGAGCTAGAACTTCACATTACGTACTCTGAGGACACCAAAGAGTTATTTAACATCTTTAAAAAAGTCTTGTGGAATTCCCACTTTAATTTAAAAACATCTTGCACTGATCATATATCTTAAAAATATATCAGTGCCATTGTTTTGTCTCAAGATTATGTCCTAATATAACTTAGGCCTAGTTCTGGCTTAACCTAAACCCTGTCTTTGAAACTGCATCTGAGTGGAGCCTGTCCATATGAATAAATGGGGAAAAAATGCTTAAAATGTAAAACACTTGCTATGCTGCCTTTCCTGTTGAGGTGTCTCTTTAGTGTACTAAAAACTGACTGCAGTTTTGTTTGATACTCCAAGTAAAACACTGAGCAGCTTAGGTCAACCTTTCTTGGTCTTGGCAAGTCTTGGGGTCAAAAGCACAAATCAAACACACAACAACTAGGTTATACAACTCACTTTTTTAATCAAACACTTTTACACATATACAAAAACACAGAAACAATCAAACATAGAAAACAGTATTACAGTACTTTAACCAGAAATGTAAACATAGGTGCTCATTAATACATCATTTTTGCAGGTAGTATTGGTAAAGCACGTTTCAGTGTGCTACAGTACTTGTTTTAAATTCAGTCAAGTGTCACAACATCACAGTACGCTTTGAATCTGAGCTGGCTCTCAAAGTCCAAGAGACGCTTTGAGCAGAGAAGTCATATCCTCAGAAAACGTGTCTTCTTCACCTGGAAGATCCAAGAATTTTGATCAGATGTGCATCTTTTTATTAATTTGACACAAAAACGTTTTCAACAGCGTACTCACCTTCTTGAATGGCAGTCATGTCTTGCTCTAGTCTGAGTTTTCTTTCTCCGATCCGCAGCATGGCGTCCTCTATAGAGTCTTTACTTATCAGCTTGATCACCTTTACCGTCCTTAAACAGATATGAACTGAGATATAAAGCATGCTGACGATACACAAAAGGTCCACCAAAACTTTGACTACAGTATCTTACCTGGTCTGTCCCACTCTGTGGCAGCGGTCCTCAGCCTGTTTGTCGTTGTAAGGGTTACAGTCAATATCATGAAGGATAACCACATTGGCAGATGTCAGGTTAATACCCAGCCCTCCGGCTCTGGTGGACAGCAGGAACACAAATATGTCCCTGTCTGTGTTAAACTGGTCAATCAGCCCAATTCTGTAAAAGCCAGAGGTAGAGAATTACCATCTTTTTACTTAATTGCCATTTGGAGTACACTTTATCATCTTAAGTGGTTAAGTGCTTTGGTGAAGAAGAACAATAATGAGGGTAGATCAAAACAATGATCTTACTTGTAATTTATATGCAGGGTTAAATGGTGTGGAGGTAACAAAGACCTTTACTGTCTGTCTACTGCACAACAAAAAGCAAAAAACACAAGCTGCGATCTGATTTTTAACTTTTTTACTTCCTGGAAAAGAGGCGCAGGATTTTTAGAGCCTGTCCAAATGGAGACGCGTTTAGCTGTATACGTACAAATTTATTATCAAAATCCAAACAGATCCAGCAATATAATAAAATATCCGCCTGAATCTGCTATTTTTTTCAAACTGTGTCCCAGAGTGGATAAATCTGACACCAACACCCTTGTGTCTTTGTGTGTACAGCAAATCCGAATATTTTAACCTTTTCTCACATAGATTATGGAAAATACACAGAAAAGTGTGTACGTTTGCTTACCATCTGATATTTCTCTTTGGAGAAACCACCTGCGTGCATTTATTTTCTGATCTTATCATGAACTTGCGCATGATTTGCTTTTCAATGAAGCTGGCGATCGAGCTCAGTTTAACACGGATAGTGAGGAGCTCCCTGATCTCTGCATTATTCCAGTTTGCAGACATGTGAATGTTGATCTGTATTTAAACCCCTTGTGTCAAAGAGCTGAACAGTAACTTGTTGCGATGACACATGCGTTATCACCACGAATACCCCCCTTAAAGGGTCAAGAAATACTAAACAACATTTGTTGTTTGTTTAGATGTTAACAGGGATGGTTGATGGTTGGCTATAACAAGATTGAGCACTTCTATTACTATGAATAGGAGACAATGCAGTGCTCAATATGGCTGCTCTGGTGACGGAAGTCCCACCTTCCGGTTAAAAGAACCAATGAACAATCGATGACTGATGATTCTCTGGGATAGGGGCTCTATACAGAGTCTCATGAGGTGTTTGTCAACCTGTGTGCATGCTCAATGGCTGAAACGACCTTGAAAGTAGGTGTTTTAGCATTAAAGAGCACCTATTGTCCAATTCAAGTTTTTAAATTTCCTTTGGTAAGTGTGTATTACTACATGTTAACCATATGCAAAAGGTACAAACCCCAAAGTAAACGATGATGCGCGTTATCGTCTCCAACGTTAATCACTTCTCTTGGACTACAACAAACACACGGATTGTAGGCGACAGTTTACTTCCTGGGATTGGTGATGTAGACAATACCGACATTATCATAATTCCTCTCGCTTTGGACAGCCTGTAAGTTAACTTCTGTTAGCAACCGAATCTTTCAAACATGGTAAGGAGCGTCACGTTTCCGGCTGACGTCAGAGGTATTCAGGCCAATCACAAAGTACAGATTAGCTGGCCAATCAGGGACACAGAGCTTTTCAAATCTGTGCGTTTCAGGAAGAGAGTGAAAACTGGAGCTACAAAAATGTACGGTATGTAAAAAAAATTTGTTTTTTAGGGCTGTTCCGAATACCATTTTTTGAGCTTCGAAGCTCTAGTAGAAATCAAATCAAATATTTGAAGCTTCGGAAGGAGGGGCTGAACATATTTTTCTCTTTAATAAAGGCAGGAATCTTTCTGTGCGTGTTTATGTGTCTGTCTGTCTACAGTTTTATTATGTGGCGGATGTGTTGCTGCGGACCCAAGGGAGTGTAGTTCCCGTCAAAATGGACATGTGACATGTTCAGAATTAATAAACTTTTAACAAACTACAGAACAGCGCAAGCCGGAAGCGGCGTGCCTGTCACGCGTCCTGCGAGAACAGCATTAGTGAAACAAAACACAAGAGCAATACTTTTAATAAGGAAGCCTAACATTTTTCTAACAAACAAACAACGTAAAGGGTAGGCCGTTTAAATAAAACAACGAAAATAAATGAACGAAGTTTAACAAACTGCAATAAAACGGTAGCAAATCAAGTTTATTTACTAACACTTACACCATCCAATATGTTTTTTTCATCAGTAGAACAATAAAGAAGATATTTTGCAGAAACCCCAGTGCTCCGTCATGCAAGTCAACCGGCCCGCCACTTTTAGAGCTAAAGCATATATATCCAATACAAAAGTAATCCCCCATAACTCAGTGTGACATATTGACGTCTTATGAAGAAAAATCAATCAGTTTTTGCAAGAAACTGAACGTAATTTACAACACTATTAGTGTGAATGCCAAAGCAGGAAGCGCGCTTTACGTCCGAGGCAATCTTCTACTGGTGGCGTTTGGTGGCTGTTGGCTATGGATGTTGGTCTCTCTGCACCACCTATAGAGCGGGAGCTCTATAAAGCTCTGCATTAAAGGTGCTCTAAGCGAATTGACGCGTTTTATACCATAAAACATTTTTTGTCACATACAGCAAACAGCTCCTCACTATCTGCTTGCTGCTGGTCCGCTGATCAAACTGTAAAAAAACGCGATCTCTGTAGACAGCCCAGGCTTCACAAATGGCAGTAACAACACAGTGGCCAAACCTACAAACAGAAACCATAACAAAGTGTTCCAGCCAATAAACGACAAGAAGGATTTGGGGGTGGGGGTTGGGCGCGTTCATGACGGAAGGGAGGGGGAGGAGTTAGCTACGCTCCGTCTGTTTAAAAAAATTCAAACGTCAACAAAAACTAACGTCTCGCAGATTCGCTTAGAACGCCTTTAACGCTGTAAATTTATATATATATATATATATATATATATATATATATATATATATATATATATATATATATATATATATATATATATATATATATATATATATATATATATATATTTGAATCTCAAAACTGAAATTCGAATGTCAACCCACGGAACGAATATTCAAATATTCTGGTCCAGCCCTAGTGTTTTTTAATTGTATTATAACAAATACACAAAATAACGTTGTTTTTAGCTACAGTATGAAATAGGTGCTCTTTAAGAAACAAAAGTGCAGCTGATGTCAGGTTTAATTGTTGGTACTAAATATTTAGTTTAATTGGTATTTTAGTGCATGATATTTGAGATAAATGCCCTTTCCCATTCAAGTAGGTAATAGTTTGAAAAAAAAACTCACCGAACGCATTGCAAACATGGTCGCCTGTTGGCGCGACCTCCCTAAAGGGACTTTGTTTAAGCCAACAAAAATCGCAGTCACCACAGATGGTAAAACACATTTGCATATATATGTGGTACATCTGTGCTGCTAATTACATCTGTAGAGCACATTTTGTGTTTACTGCGACATTGCAAAAACAAACAGGGCGAGGCTTATTAACAGCAATGTGTAACATAAGTATGCTTACCTGTCACTCATGGGTGTCGAACCGTCCATTCGTATGTATCTGTGCTTACGGTGTCTCAGGAACACTTCCAAAATATCAAGCATCATCGTGAACTGGCTGAAGAGCGCCACTCGGTCACCCTAGGGGAGGGAGAGAGATAATGACTATTGTGATGTTTAAGAAAGAGATCTTTGTATTTCGCATATTTGAAAACCTACTAGATAACAAAGTGGTATGAAAGAACGGCTGCTGAAAGCAAGTACGCCATGTAATTTGGAACACAGCGTGAAAGTGTTTCTCAGCACACCTAAACAACTTTCATTATACTCAGAGGGGTTGTTGAAAGTGTAATTTGGTCTGTGGAACCAAAGAGGAAAATGTTCCTGAACCTTCTCCTTTAGGGACTCGAGCAGCTGTGTGAGGAGGCTAAGCTTTCCAGAGTCCAGCAGTACATCTGTGTCCAGCTGGTATTCCTGCAGCGCACAATACTGCTGACAGAGGCGATGTAATTCAAAGTCTGATAGCACCCCCATGTCCTCTTTGATCAGAGCCGGATCGGCATCACGGTGACTCGGTTCCTGTAATATAAAGGCAGATGGATTACTCAGATATACCCAAAACAGTTACTTCAACTCTAAAGGGGCGGTCACACAAGACGTGGAGCGTGCAAATATTTTTTGGACTTTACTGTGAATACGAGCAGGAAGTGCTTTGTGCTTTTGTCCATTTTTAGTAGAGATAAAGGTCACGCCTTGACGTACCAGTCGTACCATATAATTTTAAGTTTCTGTTTCTATAAAAATATATTTCATACCTTAAGCATGAGCTTGCTCATGGCTTTAAGTTTCTCTGAGGTATAATACTGCCGGTGAAGGAGCGGATGGTTGGACATCTTCCTCAGCTGCATCATCACATTGGTCAGCTCGCGCTCTGCACACAGCCAATCAAAGACATCGTAAGTAAAAAACGTTACACATATACCGAACCCAATCTCCCAGTCTCCCTCAAATACATACTTTCTCCATTACCAGAACGCTTCAGTTTGTCAAACAGGGCGCTGTACAGTTTCTGTTGCCTTTCGGACATGCCGCAAAATTCAATCTGCTCTTCTTTGGCAGGCAGTTGCTTCAGGACCTGGCGGGCAAATCATTATGTGTCAATGAACCACCCGAGTGTCGTTAGGCCGCAGAGGGTCAACATTGCGAGAAAAGTGGCCCATCTGCTTGTGAGACTGAATAATGCATTTGAGATGCTGTCCAACACATTTTCACATCCACATGCATTCTGAGAGCACATGCATTATGCATATTTCTTATTGACTGCGATGCACCTCGCTTTTCACCCGTCTGAGGATGAACGGCTTCATGATGAGTTTGGCGTGGGCAATCCTGTCCCTCTCGAAACTGCTCTGCTCTTCAGAGGACTTCTGGAGGAAACACACACAAAAAAGCATCTGAAACCAGATTTATGAGAAAATCTAGCAATATTTGCTAATAAGGTGGTGTGTGGGTGGTTGCAAGGTGTTGTAATGCGTTTGTGAGATGGTTGCCCAGGTGCTATTCAGGCCATATGGCTCAGGTTCCTTCTTTAAGGCAAGACTGTGTTTTTTTACCTTAATAAGCCTAATCGAAGATAAATGGGTGATTCTCGCGAAATTAGACTTATGAGGTGTCATGAAACATTTTGATAAAAAAAGTAAATGCAAAATAAGAGTATCAAAATAAGAAGCATACAGTTACAAACATCTCTTTGATGAGTTAAAATGACATCATACAACCAAATTTAGTTTTTTCCCCACATTTAAGGAGAAATTTTTCATTACCACAATGTGTCCATGACTGGATTTTGGTTCTTCTTACATTAAAGAAACATGTGGTATTTGGTGATCATTGGTAAATGTAAAGACAATAAAAATGAATATAAATGTGTCCAAGGAAAATTTTCTCATCCTCCGCAACAATTTTCAATCATTGTTTAAGCCCTCAAGGAACTAACATTTTCAAAAAAAAATTGTTGGAAGGGACATAATTGACTGTGACGCACAAGATGGCTACCAGGTAAGCAGTTCTTATTTTTTCTCTCCAGATAAAAGTTAAAATTTTGTTTGTCATAGTACCTAGACAACTGTTTAGTTCTCATTACCGAAACATGAGTTTTTAATTTAATGTAATATCATGTTGCGGTAATGATCATTTTTTATAATGATAATCTAAAAAATGTAAATAATTCTATAGGAAATCTTTTTTAAATCCTCTTAAAATAATGGTTATAGTAAGTTCAGACCAAAAATTAGCTTCGATTTTTTTTAAAAAAAATCTGATGCCTGACACCTTTTAAGTCTAGATTTCATGAGAATCACCCAAATGTGCAGAAACAGGCAAGTTGGTTGTACAATATGCAATTTTATCGGGTTTTTACGACTGTTTTATGTTAGACTGTATGATAAGGCCCCAGTAAAATCCACGATGAATGTGATGGATGAATACTGAGTGACATCATCTGACTTTTATGTCAAAGTGATCAGACCCTGATCAAGATTGACAGATTCGACCAATCGTTTAATGCCATCAATCAGTGTCGGCTTCTGGCATTTGCTCATATCAGACCCCTACCCACCCCTGATACCACTTGGTCCAATAAGTATAACAATACAATACTAACTATTTTCCCCTACGATGAATGAAAGCTTTTACAGTACAGTCCATCACATGGTGTGCATTCAGCATTACATACATTTTTTACATAGGGGTTGAAGTTTCTTCAAAACCCTAAGCATGGGCACCTGTTTCCTTGGCAACCACTATTAATATGTTTTTAGCTCTGTAATGCAGGTTCTACCATGGAGAACATCTTGGAGATCTGCGAAGTACTGCTGGAGAACATGTTGGGCATAATGAAGTTGAGCAGGGACATGAGTTCGAGAAGGTTGTTCTGCAGTGGGGTTCCCGTGAGCAGCAGGCGATGTTTGGCCTGAGGAGGGCACACAAGACGGAAAAACCTAAGTGAGTGAGGGGGCACAGCAAGTTAAATCCAAGCAGTTAACCCGTCTGGAGAGCACACGCTACTGCTTTTACAAAAACAGGCTTTAGTGATGTAATAGACCTCAATGCATTTATTCTTAATGACTATTTGCCGGCTTGGGTTGTTACGGACAACCGCTATACATCCAACCTTACATTGATGGCCATGAGATGTCTATAGCGCAGAGAGTTCATGTTCTTCAGCAAGTGGCCTTCGTCGAACACGGCATACTCCAGCTTGAGCTTGCTAAACAGGCTGCGGTCACTGTTATTTCCAATAGCCAGGTTGTATCTGCGTACAAGAGAGACCGTGTTAATGAGCCATGGTCTTTAGGGGCAGGGCATGAAGTACAGCAACGTTTCATTACCATGAATAATGAACGAGACGGGGTCATTTTACACAGACCTTTTCAGGTTCACTCACTCAAACAAGGAGTATTTTATTATTATTATGTCATTCAATGGTGCTTTTCTATGGTAACTTTTATGGCTTGTGGCTCTTTGTGTGGCATCGAGATACATATTGACTCGCACCTCGTGCTTGCTACCCTTACATGCATACGAGCTTTAACCCAAATTCAATACTCACGTTGAAACTATGATGTTGTAATCCACCATGTGATTTAGTATCTCATAGCGCATGTACTTTCGATCTTCAGCAGACCCTGCCGAAGTAAATCAGAAACATTTTATGCATTACTTAAAAGAGGACGTTTGTACACACTTCTTTAAAATTGATGTACTGTATAAAAGATGCTTTTTTTACCATAATACACCAGCACTTTCAAACTGGGGCACCACAGGTTTAGTTCCCTGACCCAGTTATCTGTGAAAGTAATATAAGATTCAAATGATTAAGATCTCTGATGTAACTATGGTTCATTTGCATGGAGTTGCTGTATTCACCGAGTGTAGAGGCAGGAACGGTGATGAGATGAGGCCCATGATTTCCTTCCTGATATAGGTAGGCCAGAAATGCGATGGCCTGGATGGTCTTCCCCAAACCCTAGCAATAAACAATGGACAGAAGTACCTCTTAGTGACTGAATCTGACGCCTATGCCAAACAAATCATACTTTTACCACTCATAATCATGAATCAATTATCACAAATGACTGTATTATGGGGACAAAGACAGTTTAATAACAGACCATCTCATCTGCCAGGATTCCACTCAGTTTGTTCTGATGTAGTAGTGTAAGCCAGTTCAGTCCTATCAGCTGGTATGGCTTCAACTGAAATCTAGACAAAAAAATTTAGCCACAGAAATATTAACTGGTAGTTCACCTAAAAAAAAAGGTAAATTTACTTGTTCTAAACCTATATGACTTACTTTCCTCTAATAATACCCTGATTGCTTTTTGAATTTAATTTAAATTTAATTTAACAAATTGACCTAGGTCATTTAAAAAGCTTGAAAATTTGCATGGTGTTTAATGGATTTTGCCAACAAAGCAATATTACAAACAGTGGCGGTAGAGGCGTCAAGGGCGAGTGATTTCAATGTTAAGTCAATGTGAAGATGGGTTGACGCGAATGTGGCATTTAGCGCGGCGCGATAGAAACGATTCCGCCTCATTCAGGCGTTTAGTTTGTGTGTATAGCGCCAATTAAGTTCGGCCACGGGAAACGCGCAAGTTGAAAAATGTTAACTTTGGCGGAAAAACGTGCCGCGTTAATCAATCAGGCGCTTGCTCTAGTAGTGACGTGATTAGCAAGCGAAGTTGCAGAAGCCCCTCCCATGACGCAAATTTCTAAGTGAATGTCTCGATGACTAGAATTTCACGTGTTGCTTTCACGAGTGAATGAAGCGAGTAAACACAAAATGTTCAAACGGCAAACTAGACGCGGTAGACGTGAATTTGACGCCTCAAACGCGGCTGGTGTGAACCCACAGTTAGGAGGGGCGCAAATTTAAAATGTGTGTTCGAAGTGTCGTGTGTGGCTCATCCTGTGAAAATATGTGTTTGTTGCGGTATTTCAAAATACGCGCCTGCTGGACACGCATCGAAAAGGTTTATGAACAAAGAAACTCTTGCATTCACAAAATACACTCAAGACATAAACCCCTTCGAATCTGTTCATCAGACACTAATTTTGACAAGACAGGTGATGCACATAAGTTTACATGACGCGCCGAACGCATATTTGGAAATGACGAAACACACACATGACGGGCTAAATACATGCTGTGACAAGCTTCGCATCGTGCGCCCTAGAAAAAGAAGTCACTGGCCACCGCTGATTTCAAAATGGCCAGGATTAAAGGTCAAGTGTGGTTTTTAGCGAAATCTAGCGGTGAGATTGCGAACTGCAACCAACAAAGGCCACACCTTACTTTTAAAAACGTAAAGCGAAGTTACGTTAGCTGCTACAGGCCAAACATGTCTTTGTCTGTGACAAAGTAGGAATGAAACACGCTCTGTAGTGCAGTTTGTCTGTTTAGGGCTACTGTAGAAACACGGCATCGACTTCAATGTAAGGGGACCCGCGGTGTTACTGTAGATAAAACTGGTTCATTCTAAGGTAATAAAATCAATACATTTCGATATGTTAATACATAAGATAGCTATGTATATTATATTGCATTTCTGTCAAGAGATCCTTCTAAAAGTTACACAATGCACCTTTAAATGGATTTGAAGCTAAATTATTTGATGAACGAATAATACCTGCCGAGTGCATACGGTCAACTCAATATCATCTAATTTTTGAGGAAGGTGGTGTTTAGTAGCTTTTGTATCTGAGCTTTTAATTTTTTATTTTGGTGAACTAACCATTTAGGTATCTATGGCATGCAATATGAAAGA
Organism: Paramisgurnus dabryanus; assembly: GCF_030506205.2. Lineage (NCBI taxonomy): Eukaryota > Metazoa > Chordata > Actinopteri > Cypriniformes > Cobitidae > Paramisgurnus > Paramisgurnus dabryanus. Next base: position 19,137,075 of record NC_133346.1, on the reverse strand, counting down.
TGTCTTAGCAGTTTTTGTCCGAAGCGATGATGTAGTTGAAATCTTACGTGCTGGTGAGGATCTCCGGCTGGCTCATTGAACCCAGGCCCTTGTTCAACACTTGGGTTACATCTTGCACCAGCTTTCCAGAAATCTCCTCACACTTGCTCATGAGGTCTTTCACAACTTCTCTCTCCTTTAGAACCTCACGGCATCCTGCCAGCAGCTCGGTGGAAAGGCCGCTCCTTCTGCGTATAGCATCATCCTGTGAACCAGACAAGCAGATGTGTTATTCTTTGATCATGACCTAAAAGAAAGAAGACCGCATTCATTTTCTCACCAGATCTTTCCACGTTTCATATGGTCTGAGCTCAATGATTTTTTGGGCCTTTTTCAAAGAGCATCCTGCAATGAGTGTGAGCTCGTCTACTGAAGCCGCTTGGAAAAAGCCAAGGATCTCAGACTTGAGTTGGGATAGCGTCTCCTCCGATTGGTCAGAATCAGAGTCCAGTAACAGATGCACGGAAGAGGCCTCAGAGTCGATGTATTCGTCATCTGAGCTCACCACCGATTGCCTTCCGCTCATCTGAGAAGTTCTGGTCATCCTAAGAGGCCTGCATGGTTTCGGTTCGGGTGTGCTGGAACTCTGGGCGACCTGAGTTTGCTGTCGGGTGTTTCTGACCCGCTTGGTGCGTTTGGCAGCAGGGGAATTTTGAGATTCACTGTCTTCAGACTCAACTCCTAAACGTACAGAAAGAATGAAAATTATGAATCATAAATATCTTGATGAATTAAAGACTTTTTAAAGATGTCAAATAAATCTTTGGTGTCCCCAGAGTACATATGTGAAGTTTTAGCTCAAAATATCATATAGATAATTTATTATAGCATGTTAAAATTGACACTTTTTAGGTGTGAGCAAAAATGTGCTGTTTTGGGTGTGTCCTTTAAAATGCAAATGAGCTGATCTCTGCACTAAATGGCAGTGCTGTGGTTGGATAGTGCAGATTAAGGGGCTTTATTATCCCCTTCTGACATCACAAGGAAAGGTTTCAATGGCCTCTTGTTCACATACTTGCAGTAAATGGTTTACCAAAACTAGGGATGCACCGATACCAATACTGGTATCGGGTATCGGCCTCGATACCACATTTTCTAAAGTACTTGTACTCGTTAAAAGTCCCCCGATACCTGGAATCGATACCACGGTCTGAGAAATGTCTATGTTTGAGCAGCATGTAAGGGGTTAATGCCTCTTGAGTTGTCCAAAGAGGCAGAGTTTACAACAAACTGAAAAACTAGTCCTTTGTTTTTTTGTTAAATTATATGACTAAAGCTGTTACCTGTAAATTTAAATCATGTTTTTTTATTAAGTACTCAGTATCGGTATCGGCAAGTACTGAAATGCAAGTACTCGTACTCGTTTTCCAAAAAAGTGGTATCGGTGCATCCCTAACCAAAACTAAGTTACTGGGTTGATCTTTTTCACATTTTCTAGGTTAATAAAAGCACTGGGGACCCAATTATTGCACTTAAACATGGAAAAAGTCAGACTTTCATTATCTGTCCCCTTTAATTGTTTTTTGACACTATAAAGTTATGACAATAATGAATAGCTCACAATGATTTAAATAACATGTTGTCCTGCCTTTTTATTCAATTAAAACACATTGATTAAATAAATCATGGATGATAGTTCTGTCTATGAATGAGGTATTTTTTACAATAGCACAATTAACCCAAGACTTCAGCTTAATGTAATGTTATCTGTAACATGTAGCGTGCAACGTGACTGATGCGCTACAGCTAGTAATAATTTTCAGTATGGGCCAATGTATATCAGAAGCAAGGAACGTCTACTGGAGAGTGGAGGCAGTACAGCAGGTGAGTAAGTGACTGACAAAGTTTGTTCTGATTCAGTGAATTGTATTATTGTAGAAAATTTCTATTTTGTTATTTGTTTCAATGAATAGTTCACAGATATGAAATCAGTTGTTAACAGTGAAGATCAACAATTAACAAAGATCTTCTTCCATTTCTTATAGGACCAAAAAATTCAACACTTTGACAAATTCAATTTGAAGTTTCACACTCTTCACAAAATGTAAAAATAAATAACACTCTCAAAATAAAAACAGTAGTGTGTGATTCTTTCACTTCAGCCAAAATATTTTGCAAATGATATAACCTTCAACAAAATATTACATTCAATAAACCCAAAAAAGTATTGTTGTACATTCAATTTAACTCAGAACACTGTATGTGATTCAAATTTCTCAGAACAGATCACTTTTCTTTTCAGACTCAACAGAATACTCAACAATATGAGTTGAAAATACACAAATGCATCAAATTGATTCAATTCAGTTCAAATAAGGATCAAACGACTCAGTTGAACACAGTTCGTGAATCAAATGATTCAGTTCAGTAACAAGAGTTATTAAACTCTTTCAATAAGCTCAAGTTCAAAAGACCATCTCTCCTTTTTGGTAGCGAAAATATCGAAAGTTCCAAGAACGAAAGTCTTTTGTGTCCAAAAGCAAGAAAAAATGGAATTTTCCTACCAGTTGGTGAATTTTAGCACAGTTCAAAGTGGAAACGGGTTCGTTGGTGGCTCGCCATTGTGCATATTTAATCACGTCAGATACACAGATTCCTCTCCAGAAGGATTAAATATGGCACAAAACAGGAATCTCTCACAGGAAATCACGTAGAATAAATCATAGACACAAAAAAAACCCAGCCTTGAAAAAATACAAGGCAGAAAGACAATCAATATCAATTTCAACTTTTTTTAACAGCAAAAATCTTAACAGCAAAATCATGTATACACTTCGATTAAAGTATTAAATCATGTTTCAACACTTATTTAACTTTTTAACATTTAAATTTCACAATCACATTTCATCAGCATCTTTGCACGTGAAATTAGCTTTAGCCCTCGTGCTAATACTACAGCTCACGCTGTGCTCACGTGGCCCATGTAAACACTCCATATCAATAGCTTATTTAGTTAATGACACTTTTCTCAGATAATGTATTACGTAAAATGTGACTCACCAAGGCAATAACTTCATATATATTCAAATAAGCTCATTTGCAACACTCCAATTCTCCGTTGGATTTCATCCACTTTCAGTTCACAAATCTTCGCTTTGTCGTCCTCTCACTCCAATGACAACTTCACGTAATCGAATCCGTTCAGAAATATGACTATTTACTGCATTCAAAGTTATTCGCGATCTATTTTAAAACTTTATAACAGAGGATCTCTGAATATCGCTCTGTGTAGCTGCTCCGTTTCACTCTCCCGCTCTGTCTCTCAAACTGACAGTCCAGCAGCGCTGCTGCAGGTTGTGGGTGGGGCTTATGAAAGTGCTGCTAACATTGGCTCGTTGGCGAGTCAGTCACTGAAATAAGGGCTGTGATTGGGCAAAACAGTTTTCCTTCTAGAGCTTTCCTCCTTTCTTACTTTTTTCACTTTTTTCACTTAAGTATTTTATTATTTTTCACTTTATTATTATTTTATAATTCTTAATCTTAACTAGTAACCTGATAACCCGGGTTACACTCTCCCCGTCTGGAAGATATGCAGGTCCCGCTGCATCCTTTAGGCTGCGAAACAATCGCAGAGGGAATTCCGCCATACATTTCCACAGACGTACTCTTAAGGGAATCAGGCTCTTCCAATGACACAGTGAAGGCTGTACTGAGCCCTTGCAGTAATGACTGTACGACTAATGAAAGGGGATTACCCAATTTAGGGTACTGCAGCCTCTTTGGTGGCTCACAATGTCTCTGAGAGCGCCGGGGGACATCTTCTACCCTCTGGCTAGTCTCCATTAGGCTGTCTTGAGTATTCAAATTTACAGATTCATCCTGTATCAGGCCATCACTCCTTTCATCCTCCTGATTGAGGGTTTCAGATGGAGGCTCAACAGACTCCTGGTCCTGTTGTTTATTCTGTGCAGGTAAGTTATTTAAGACATCAGTTCCTACAGGTTCTTTAAACTGCATTGTCTCTCTTTCAGGTTCATCATGCAACGTTCTGTCTTCGTCATCAGGTAGGTCAGGTAAGTTCCTTTGTGATTCCACTGAGAAAGGATGCATGATGTTTGTATTAGTTGTAGTTCTCATTTCAGGAGAAACTTCTGTTGTCACTCCAGGTTTTGACTGTTTCTCAAGCCTATGTTTGGAGATGATTCTGCTCTCAATGGTAGGTAAGTATGCAGGCATGTAACTTGTAAAGTCATCTTCGGTCTCAGAACTCTGGGTTTCACTCTCAGATTCTTTTGAAACAGGATTTGCTCGAGTCCTAGGCCTGCGTGGTTTGTGTGGGCCTACTGTTTCATCAGGTTCATCTTTCTTTTGCAGAAACCCACAGGGTAATAGCAGGTCACGGTGCAATGTGCGGAGGGGCCCATCTTTTCCTCCAGGTCTAACAGTATAAACTGGTAAGTCGCCAGCCCTTTTGATCACAACATAAACTTCCTTCTCCCACTTATCTGCCAATTTATTCTTTCCTCTTAGTCTAACGTTCCTCACCAGGACACGATCACCAACCTCAAGGAACGATGCGACCACTCGCTCATCAAACCTCCGCTTATTGCGTGCCGCTACTTTTGCAACGTTCTCTTTTGCTATCTTGTAGCTCTCTTCCAGGCGATCCTTCAGATTCCTCACGTAACTCAAGTGAGACTGGGGTGACTCATCAGCGGGCAAACCAAAAGCCAGATCGATTGGTAGTCGGGGTTGTCTCCCGAACATTAACTCGTATGGTGAGAATCCAGTCGAATCATTACGAGTACAATTGTACGCGTGGACTAATGGCTTCACAAAACTCTTCCAGCAGGTCTTTTCTTTATCATCCAAGGTCCCCAACATCTGAAGCAATGTCCTGTTGAAGCGCTCCACGGGGTTGCCACGAGGATGATAAGGCGTTGTTCTTGTTTTATGAATTCCTGCCATTGTGCAGAGCTCTTTAATCAGTCTTGACGCGAAGTCGGGCCCCTGATCACTGTGGAGTTTCTCCGGGAATCCGTAGTGAACTAGAAAGTTATCCCACAGGCATTTGGCCACGGTCTCAGCTTTCTGATTTCTGGTGGGTATCGCTACAGCATACCTGGTGAAATGATCGGTGATCACTAAAATATCCTTTGTGTTACTCTGGTCGGGTTCGAGCGACAGAAAGTCCATGCAGACTAGCTCGAGAGGTCTGCTTGTAACTATATTCACCAGAGGTGCGGCTCGCTCAGGGGGGGTCTTTCGTCTCACACAACGCTCGCAGGTCTTTATTTTCTCCTCCACAGCCATCGCCATCTTTGGCCAGTAGAAACGAGACCTAATGAGGTCTAGCGTCCTCTCAATCCCTAAATGGCCCATGTCATTGTGCAGGCTCATTAACGCCGTCTCCCGTAGGTCCACGGGTAACGCCAACTGATACAGCACACCTCCTCGATCTTGTTTCTTTCTGAACAATATGCCGTTCTTGAACTCAAATCTGTCCCACTCTCTCAGCCATAAGGATACTTCTACAGGCTCGACTTTCCCAACTGGTTTCTTACCAGACTCCAAGCATTTAATAACAACTTTAAGTTCTGGATCTGCTCTCTGACGTTTCTTCAGCTCTTCTTCAGACATTCGCGGAAGTACTGGAAGGCCATGGGCGTCCTCCCGTTGGAACTCTTGGGGTATCGCATCAACTCCTAGGGACAGTGACTCAAAGACGGTAGGTTGGAAGTATGAAATGCTAGGGTCAGCACAGCTTTGATACACTTGATGTCGCTCACAGAGCGCTTTCACCGCTGCTGGCAGAATTGTTGGTTGATCCGATTCTGTTAAATGGTGAAGGGTGAATTGTCTGATTCTCTCACACTCTTTTTGAAAGACAAAGTCATCCAGAGGTCTGTCATGCGGACGTCTCGAAAGTGCATCTGCGTCTAGGTTCCGCTTGCCTGCACGATATTTGATCTTGAAATTAAATGTTGAGAGGCTGGACAACCACCGATAACTGGTTGCATCAAGCTTTGCAGATGTCAGAATGTAAGTGAGTGGGTTGCTGTCTGTTATTACAGTGAACTCTCCTCCATACAAATAGTCACTGAATTTGGTCGTAACTGCCCACTTGAGCGCGAGGAACTCTAGTTTGTGCGCTGGATATCTCATTTCACTTTTGGTTAAACCTCTGCTGGCAAAGGCGATTGCCCTCATTTGGCCCTCTTGTTCTTGGTAAAGTGCAGCTCCAAGTCCAATGGTGCTGGCATCTGTAGTTAACACATAGGGAAGGCTTGGATCTGCGAATCCGAGGACTGGGGCTGAAGTCAGCTTCTCTATCAGAGTGTTGAAAGAGTTTTGGCAATCTTGAGTCCATCGGTCCCCAAACTGCTCTTTAGGATCTCTGTATTGCGTACTTGTCTTGGGGTCTCGTCTCTGGTTTTTCTGCAGAGGGGGGTAACCAACAGTAAGGTCATTGAGAGGTCTTGTTATCTTAGAAAAATCTTGTACGAACCTCCTGTAGTATCCAGCGAATCCAAGGAAAGATTTGAGCTCTTTAAGGTTTCTGGGCCTCGGCCAGGTCTTGAGGGCTTCAATTTTGGATGGATCTGTTTCGACACCGTTCTCAGACACGATATGGCCCAGATATCGGACTGACGTCTGAAAGAATTTGCACTTTTTAGGGGAAAGCTTCAATCCGTAGTGTCTTAACCGCTTCAGGACTTGCAAAAGTCTGGCTTCATGTTCCTCTAAGGTCTTAGAAAAGACAATGAGATCGTCAATGAATACAAGTACTTCTTTCCTGTTAAGGTCGCCCATGCACTGCTCCATGAGTCTTTGAAATGTACTTGGGGCATTAGTTATCCCTTGTGGCATGCGGTTGAATTCCCAAAAGCCTAAAGGGCACACAAATGCGGTCTTCTGTTTATCTGCCTCCTCCATCTCAATTTGATAGAAACCGGATTTTAAATCCAGGACAGAAAACCACTTGGAGCCAGTTAGGACTGAGAAGGCCTCCTCCAAATTTGGCAGCGCGTATGCATCCTTTATGGTTTGGGAATTTAGCTTTCTAAAATCAACACACAAGCGTACATCATTGTTCTTTTTCCTCACGACTACAATTGGAGAGGCAAAGGGGGACTCAGACGTTCTTATGACACCGGCATCGAGGAGCTCTTTCAGGTGCCTTCTTACTGCATCCATGTCCTGCGGATGAATAGGCCTAGCACGTTGTTTGAAAGGTGTGTTGTCATTAAGATTGATATGGTGTTTCACCTTATCCGTGTGGCCGTAATCTAGCTCATGCAGTGCGAAAACATCTGGCATGGAGTTTACTAGTTCTGTTATCTTTTCCTTCCATTCACTTGACAAGCAAGAGTCACCAAAATCAGGAACGACTTTAACTTGTGAAGGATTCACAGTTTTGCATTCTGAAGCACTCATAGGGTTTCTCCCTTCAATCACATGCTGGATAGCATGTACTTCAGCCAGTACCGCTTTTGGAGGTATTATTAAATCAGTCTGTGTCTCATTCCTCAATACTACTGGTATTTGGACATTGCGTTTCGAAGGTAAGGAGTGCAGACTACTAGCCACTAGCAGTCCCCCAGGCAAGGAAGACGATGTTGATGGTTCTACAGTCACACAGGTTTCTGTCAGTGGCCCAATGATGTTGACACAGCCATCGAGAACTACAGTACTTCCAGCCGTTACAACTTCAGGTATGCTTCCTTTCACTTTAACTTGACCCAATATACTCTCACCAGCTCGTCGATGTCTTGCCTCAAGCACTCTTATTACGGCTTGATACCCATGGTGATATGACATAACTTTTGGCATGATTGCTTGCGCATGATTGGCATACAGGACATCCAAAGTGTTGGTGCCAATAAGAATTTGGGGTGTATATGTCAGATCTGGAACCACTAAGGCCAACGTCGGAACTTCAGCTTCAACCCCGAGGAATTCCTGAGGAAACTGCAGAATTAATTCGACGTATCCCAGATAGGGAACAGCTTGGCCGTTTGCTCCTTCAACTTCCAAAAGATGGTTTAACGGCTGCATGGTATGCTGTGACAAATGGCTGTTGTAGAAAGACAAGGGAATTGTTGTTACCTGTGATCCTGTGTCCAACAAGCAGTTCACTCTCTTCCCTTCAACTTTAATTTGTGCAGTGCATTTCATTCCTACCAGACCGGTTGGTAACTTCATGGAGTTCCTGGTGTCAGCTTGCTTGTTAAACACTTGTCGATGCTTAGGGCGTTGTTTGTTTTTCTCAGTCCCCGTCAGCCCTGCGACAGAGACCATCTTTAATTTAAAGGCTCTGTGGCGAATCCATGCTGGAGATCCCACTCAGCTTGTCTTTCTCTCAGCTTCCTTCGCTTTTCTTCCACTCTAGATGGATTTGGTGGACTTTCGCAGTTAATGGCTAGGTGGCCGTCTTCTCCACAGTGGAAACAATACCATGGCCGGGGCCGATTGGTTCTAATCTCGGTGTGTTTTGGTCTCTCATTTTTGTCTCTGCCGATCTCACTGGCTCCAGGTCTACTCAAATTATCTCTTTGACTGAAGGATCTTTCAGAACGGTTTCTGTGCGCTCCAGAAGAAACAACTTGGACTTTAAGTTCTGCTATCTGTTCTCTTAGTTCCTGAAGATCATTTGTCATTCCTTGCTCTCTCACTTCCTTGTTAGTAGCTGTTTTAATGGCCGCAATTTGGCTTTGGAGAGCAACGATTTCTTTCTTCAGAATGCTTACTTCAGACATCTCAGGGTGTTGAGTTTTAGTTTTCTGCTTAGGTGTTTTCTGCTTAGGAGTGTCAGGGGCTAGAGTGTTGTTAAAATCCTCCTCTGTTGCGTCACAACAATAAGCAGACTGTTGGTGGGCTGCAGTTCGCAGTTTGAGTGGAGCTGGTTGGTGTTTACTCACACCAAGATGCTTTCTCATTCTCTCTTCCTTCGACGTTTGCTTTTCTTCAGCCGTACGGATAAGTATAGCTAACTCGGCAAAAGGAGGTGGGTCCAGTTTTCGGTTTTCGAGCTGCAGGTCTGCAATCAGAATATTGTCCCAGCAGCCACGACAGAACTGCTTTAGCAGACATCGGTCTCGTTCATTTTCTGCAACTCCACCCCGTCTGATGGTAGCACTCAAGGCAACGTGTAGTCTGTGAAGGTAGACGGATGACTTCTCGCCAGGATTCTGAAGAGTGCTTATGAATTTGGCTAATAGTTCATCTCCGTCTTCCACTGAACCGTAAACAGACTCAAGCAGCTTAAGGCACTCTGTCGAAGGGGCAAGTGGGCTCACATGTTTGATAATGTCAGAAGCTGGTGGTAACAGACTATCTATAATCCTGCGTGTTTTGTGTGACTCTGGAAGGGATGGCTCGTTTAGCAGGTAATCAACACTTGCCCGCCAGGTGTCGAAGTCAGGCTCATTGCTTGGGCGTGGGCTCCGTCCAGAGAAAGCTTTAAGGCGGAATAAGGCGTTGTGCGGGGACACAGGATCACTCGTCTTTACAATATGCTCCATTACTACTCTCTGGACACCTGGGGGGTGCAAAGCAGACGTGGGAAATTTCACTGATATGGTCTCAACAGAGTCAGCATCATTCAAATAGTGGGGCGACGTTGCGCCTTTAGTTGCTTTGGCTGGGTTTTCGGGTTCCAATCTCAAGACAGAGGGTGACCTGAATCCTTCCAACCTTGAGGGGGTGCTAGTAGCGCTTGTCAAGGGGTTTGTCTCTAGTGGCACATCAACTGGAGTTTTCGCCCCACCAACCTTCATCAACTCTCGTTGGAGGACATCTTGTAAAGTTTCTCCGTTGGCGCTTGCTATTCCTTGTAGTTTCTCCAAGCACTCAACAGTGGCAGTACCAATGGTGGGGGTGTGAACCGTACCCAGGGCGCGCACACGGAACACAATGTCTGTATTAGTGGGGCTCACTAAAGTTAGAGGCAGCTGGGGCTCGAGATTGCTCATAGCTGACCTGTGTGTGAACTCTACTATTGCATTGCGATGAAACTCTGACTGCGGATCATCAATTAGCAGGTTGCGTCGTACAGAGCCAAATCTTGAAAGGTATGTTTCTAGAACTTGGTCCTCTTCAGTCAGTGTTACTCCACTAACGATGACTGCATTTTGCACATTGACATTTTCTCTCCCTACAACATCCATTTTGTCTGTTTGTCTGATTCACTGTACGTCGATCTCAGTAGTTATTCACCTTAATTTCTGCTGCGTCCTCTCTCCTGGCTGGCTCGCCAAAGTTGTAACATGTAGCGTGCAACGTGACTGATGCGCTACAGCTAGTAATAATTTTCAGTATGGGCCAATGTATATCAGAAGCAAGGAACGTCTACTGGAGAGTGGAGGCAGTACAGCAGGTGAGTAAGTGACTGACAAAGTTTGTTCTGATTCAGTGAATTGTATTATTGTAGAAAATTTCTATTTTGTTATTTGTTTCAATGAATAGTTCACAGATATGAAATCAGTTGTTAACAGTGAAGATCAACAATTAACAAAGATCTTCTTCCATTTCTTATAGGACCAAAAAATTCAACACTTTGACAAATTCAATTTGAAGTTTCACACTCTTCACAAAATGTAAAAATAAATAACACTCTCAAAATAAAAACAGTAGTGTGTGATTCTTTCACTTCAGCCAAAATATTTTGCAAATGATATAACCTTCAACAAAATATTACATTCAATAAACCCAAAAAAGTATTGTTGTACATTCAATTTAACTCAGAACACTGTATGTGATTCAAATTTCTCAGAACAGATCACTTTTCTTTTCAGACTCAACAGAATACTCAACAATATGAGTTGAAAATACACAAATGCATCAAATTGATTCAATTCAGTTCAAATAAGGATCAAACGACTCAGTTGAACACAGTTCGTGAATCAAATGATTCAGTTCAGTAACAAGAGTTATTAAACTCTTTCAATAAGCTCAAGTTCAAAAGACCATCTCTCCTTTTTGGTAGCGAAAATATCGAAAGTTCCAAGAACGAAAGTCTTTTGTGTCCAAAAGCAAGAAAAAATGGAATTTTCCTACCAGTTGGTGAATTTTAGCACAGTTCAAAGTGGAAACGGGTTCGTTGGTGGCTCGCCATTGTGCATATTTAATCACGTCAGATACACAGATTCCTCTCCAGAAGGATTAAATATGGCACAAAACAGGAATCTCTCACAGGAAATCACGTAGAATAAATCATAGACACAAAAAAAACCCAGCCTTGAAAAAATACAAGGCAGAAAGACAATCAATATCAATTTCAACTTTTTTTAACAGCAAAAATCTTAACAGCAAAATCATGTATACACTTCGATTAAAGTATTAAATCATGTTTCAACACTTATTTAACTTTTTAACATTTAAATTTCACAATCACATTTCATCAGCATCTTTGCACGTGAAATTAGCTTTAGCCCTCGTGCTAATACTACAGCTCACGCTGTGCTCACGTGGCCCATGTAAACACTCCATATCAATAGCTTATTTAGTTAATGACACTTTTCTCAGATAATGTATTACGTAAAATGTGACTCACCAAGGCAATAACTTCATATATATTCAAATAAGCTCATTTGCAACACTCCAATTCTCCGTTGGATTTCATCCACTTTCAGTTCACAAATCTTCGCTTTGTCGTCCTCTCACTCCAATGACAACTTCACGTAATCGAATCCGTTCAGAAATATGACTATTTACTGCATTCAAAGTTATTCGCGATCTATTTTAAAACTTTATAACAGAGGATCTCTGAATATCGCTCTGTGTAGCTGCTCCGTTTCACTCTCCCGCTCTGTCTCTCAAACTGACAGTCCAGCAGCGCTGCTGCAGGTTGTGGGTGGGGCTTATGAAAGTGCTGCTAACATTGGCTCGTTGGCGAGTCAGTCACTGAAATAAGGGCTGTGATTGGGCAAAACAGTTTTCCTTCTAGAGCTTTCCTCCTTTCTTACTTTTTTCACTTTTTTCACTTAAGTATTTTATTATTTTTCACTTTATTATTATTTTATAATTCTTAATCTTAACTAGTAACCTGATAACCCGGGTTACATATCTCCTTACTAACAGGTGTCAGTAAAGAGTCCAAGATCTCTCTTATATTGGCAGAATAATAAGATGCAACTTAAAATCACTTGTCCTGCTTTCAAAATCACATACTGTGACAGTACGTACTGAATTAGATTAAACAATATGTTTAATATAGTATGAATATGGGTAGTGTGAATAAAATTCAGACATACTACATCCATACTACATGTTGATCACGTGATATATGTTGCCATTACAACAAGTGAACCATTAACTTGGATACTGTTAAAGAAGTGTAGTTTAACCACAAGGAACAACTGTTATCCTTTTTTACATTTTCTTCCCTACATTTTTGAATATGACAACAAGCTGAGTATGACCGGATGACCTGCTACCTCGGCAAGATTTTAAAGTGTGCATTCGATGGACACTTTACTATCCCGTGAGCCTTTGGGAGTGGAGTCACCTAAAGAAGAAGGAGACATCTTCTCCTTTCTTCTATAAAGTATGAAAGTAGGCGATTTCGGAAACAGCGTTGGTGTACCTTAAAAAATTGAATATATAATGAAAACTTACCAGTGTCAGAAAACATTCGTAGTGCTTCTAAGGCATCTTCAACAAGCCAGCTGTGTTCGTGCAGTACATCCCTGAGTTCCTGCAACAACACACAGACTTTAACCTGCAAACAAATATTTGTTCCACATTCCATCACCAGCTTTCAGTCAACTTTTGCATTTAATTTACATTTTTATTCAGATGTGGAAACTTCCTCTGGAGTTTTCTCAGCATACGTTCCTGTTCTTTGGATCCCGGTTTTGGCTCTTCGTCCTCTGAATCATCTATCTGTTAAGGCATAAACACAAAGTGTTTCAAATATTTCTCTGCATACTGTAGTAAATTAAGTGAAGATGGACAGCATTTTAGGGTTACATTACTTTTTTAAACAAATACACAAATTATATGTTTGTTGTAAGCTTTTAGATATTCTAGATAAACTAGATTTTAAGGTCCCTTTTTTCCGGATCCCACTTTTTTAACTTATATAATGTTGCTGTTACAACATAAATGATACCTGCAAAATGATAAAGCTCAAAGTTCAATGCCAAGCGATATCATTTCTTTAATAGATGTCCCCTTTTAAAGCCTACAAGCCAGTTTGGACTACAGCCCTCTACTTCCCGGCTGAAGAACGATGTCAAAATAAGAGTTTCTGACTAAACTCCACCAACAGGAAAATGTGAGAAAAGCGGTATACAGATAAGTAAATTGTGTGAAAAATACGGCGTTTAAAAAAAAAACTAAACATGAACACATATTCACACCATTATATTACATTATACATGATATTACACACCACACCCCTACCCCAATAGAATCTGGACCTTCTTTTGATAGATCCACCCCACACATATGCAACCCCGGCAACGATGTGTTTAGTAGACACATCCCTTACTGCTGATGTGCTACAAGTGTGTTTTGGTAGTCAGCCCGGCCTTGTCCAAAGTGTTTTTTTTTTAGAAATCGTGCACTCTGCCTTTAATATAAAATTAACCTTTAATGAAAGGTAAGCAGTTAAAACTATTCTCTCGTTAAATTATGTTGATTTTGGTCTGTTGGTCCCTTTAATCTTAAAAGTCTCTATCCAACAATTAAAGGGAGAGTTCACCAAAACATGACATTTCTCTCAATATTTATATTACAGATAAGCGTAGTAAGTTCAGGTATGGTGGCACACTGATATAGTTGAATCTCATTAGCCTGGTTTCCATTACAGATTTGTGCAAAACTTTTGCGATATTTTGATTAAAAAACACGTTTTGCGACTAAAATGTTTACATTTGACCAATTTCAGTATTTTTTCCACTCGGGTTAGTCCTTTCAATAGTCATGGCAACTGATGTCATTAAGTTTAAGTATCGCAGACCCTGCGCTAGCCATTAGGTTTGTTCGATGCTGCCACGCAGAATGAGAAATCGTACTGAGCTGTTTGCTCTTGAATCACTCTCGGTGTACTTCGATGTCATCCGCCTGTTGGTCTATATGGCGCCACATAAAGTGGAATACACCTTTTATTTAAGTAGATGCAGGCGTGTTATCCAAGCATTAATGGCGAGTCAAGCCCCTTATACTGGGGAGCGACAACGTATGGGGTGCTTCTGGAAGGTTTAAGTACATCTTTAAAGAATGATCATGTGACTGTACACAAGTCAGATGACCTGTAAATGCAAAAAAACAAATTATTGCCTTAAAGGGACTGTAAGTAGGATTTACCCCCATCTAGTGGTGAAATTGTATTTTGCATTCAAACGAACAGTGCTCTCTAGCACCTCGCATTTCCAAATGCGTGTTGCAACTACGGTAGCCGTTATGTACTCACTGATCTCCTTTGTCCGTTTCAGCTGGTTCACGTGTTCTGAATGAAAACGCTTTGGTAGGTTTGTGCTTTTTGTCCCTCTTTGCTATTATAGTTTATCAATACGCGAAACGACATGGAAGCCTGCTTGTACTTACCCGTTCAATGTAAGTAAAGAGAAGAATTCTAAGCTTTCAAAGAAAAGTCAGATCATTGGCAGAGGTCATTTGACACAAACAAGGACATATTTATGAGTAAAGACATTGATTTTGATTAATAAAACACTTAAAACCCTACTTACTGTCCCTTTAAAAACAACCAATTTTGTGATATATGGGAGTTTTTGCGAAGTGGACGTGTTTCCATTGGACGTATTATACTGTAAATTGTGATGAAGAACCAATTAATTTTGACATTATAGATGTGTATTTTGCCATGAATATGTCATGTATCAATTGAAAATGGTTAGATAATTTTAATATTTTATAGGAGTTTTTTTCTCCTAGGGTTTTTTGATATTGGCTTAACTTAGCACTCTCTTCTAAGCGTTACATTATTACTAAGCTCACTAGGACAGTTTAGCCGCTGTATTTTGCTGCTTATGTTGTCCATCAATATCTCTGTTTTCTTCTGCATCTATTAATGTAAATCTGCTTTGAAACCATTAAACTATTGTGAAAAGCGCTATATAAAATAAAATAAATTAAATCTGACACTGCATGAGCACGAGAAAGTTTTTCATATTATAGTGAACTATTTCTTTAAGATGAGCCGTACATTAAACAATGTAAAAAAAACAAATAACAAACAGACTAATAAATCATCCAGAAAAGGGATTCATCAGCTGACATCCCAGTTGGAATAGACGTACTGTTAGTGTCCTTGATCAGGACACTGTTGTCAATTTAGCCATAGTAGCTCTGCGGGGGCATTAAATGCTTTGCTGTCAGAATCAGTGAGATTGCGTGCCACAGTAATCCATTGACTGAGCTCACCGACGGATCCTGCACACTTTTGCCGTGCTGGGAGCAGCTGCTCTCCTGGGAGGACCCACGCATCTGCTGATGTCTCCTCCCGTGGACCGAATCAGACTCTGAAACAGAGAGCGTGGCGAAAGGGTTCAGCAGCGTACTGATCAATGCGGTAAATGCATCTTCGTCTATAACTCAGTCGGATTCAGCAATATTGAAGCTGTGCGAGCGATCAATACGCTTTCATGGGATGTGTTAAGACTGATGGAGCGACTTGTCATGCTCATCTGTACCTGCTCTCCCAGATGTCTTCAGGGGCGAGGGGGAAGCGCTCCTGGTCACCTATAACGTCAATAAAATGTTTATTGTCGTGCAATAAAAATCACAGTTGAAGTTCATCCAAAATGCATCGTGTTACAACATAACTACACCAGCACCCAGCATTCCTGTATCGATTTTATTTAATTAACTGAATTTATTTTTATAATTTCTAACTAATAATTTCACTAAACCATGAAACCAGGTTTAGACCACTATGAACACAGATTAATATGCCCAAACTAACCCCAAACATTTTAAAAAGCAGTGCTTCTTTTAGGGATAGTTCACCCAAAAATGAAAATTCTGTCATCATTTACTCACCCTCATGTTGTTCTAAACCTGTATAAATGTCTTTGTTCTGATGAACACAAAGGTAGATATTTTGAGAATTTTTTGTAACCAAACCATTTGTGGACCCCATTTACTTCCATAGTATTCTTTTTCCTACTATGGAGGTTAATGGGGTGGTTACAAACATTTCTCAAAATATCTTCCTCTGTGTTCATCAAAACAAAGAAATGTATGCGGGTTTCTTACAACATGAGAGTGAGTGAATGATGACATAATATTAATTTTTGGGTGAACTATCCCTTTAAATAGTTCTGCCAGATTTTACATTAATTTTACCATAGTACCAATTCGTTTTTGATTTTTCTACTCCAATAATTATTTGTGATTTACATAACATTATTTAGTTTGGGATGTTTAGAAAACAAGTAATAAAAAAATCTTTTAATCGGCAAGAATAATCGCAAATAAAGTATAAAAGTGAATAATCGTCAATTATGAATTTGATCATAATCGTGCATCCCTAACAGTATGCATTACATTTTTGTTTTTTAAATCAAATCAAACTACTCAAATTACTGTGAAATGCCTAATGCAACTTACTGCGTGTTTGGTTTCTAATTTAATTACACATTTTTCAGTGGAAATTGTTTATACATTCAAATTAAATTGTGGTTGGCACAAACCTTATTTATCCTTATAAAATGGTTAGTTGTAGACCTTGAGACCGCTGCACCCAGCGACTCTGTGTATAAATGCATAGCACCCTTACCAACATTGACGTAAGTGCAACATTGTGTTGTTTACAGTCACTCAGGGACTATTTTTCTAGCAGATGGGGGGGCTTTTATTGATATTACTGTTAAAAGTTGCATTGATACATCTTTTTTTGCTCTAATCTTGGCATTGTGTAATATCCATTTAATAAAAGCAATATGGTACTCAAGGCTAGTGATGTATCATTATTAGGTCACAGCTGAAGGGGTTGCAGGCCCTCGCCTTCGTGTCATGCCTAACGATGCCCTTCGACCGTGACTTATTCCACAATAAAGCACAGCCTCTGGTACCTTATTCCTTTTTGACAATAAACCCTTATTTCATACTTATTACTATTACCTTGCATAACAATGGCCTGGTTTTTGGAAAATAAGGAATTTCTAGGTAAATTTTTACTCAGCGGTTGGGTTTGTCCATACTTGACCTAACCATTGGTTAAAACAACCAAGCATTTTTTATAGTGTAGTTTGATTCAATATTCTTGCATTAACATGGAAAGTTTTCTCATCTATTCAAGAAGTTTATATGCTTATTAACATTTACCCTGTTTACAAGATAATAAAAGTTTACAACCATTATTTCTTCCTATCAAAACAGGCCTGGAGAAGCATTGATTGAGAAGCACTGCTCTATAGGAGCTAAGAAGTAAGTGATTAAGTTTTTACCTTTTGTGACTGTTTCTGACATGTTTGTGAGGTAGATCTTGTTGTTCTGTTATTCTTCTGAACAGGTAATTCTTCTTCACCGGAAGACGGTGATATCTCATTCTCAGTCAATGCTAATTTCCTCTCAGACTCTTCTTGCCTTAATATCAAAGTGTGTAAAACATAATGTTATACAGTACATTTTGATCCTGAATAGGTCTTGTGCTTACATAAAGTTCATTACTTACCTTTCCTGTATCAAAGAACTTCCAGATATCTCAATATCAGAGTCATTAGAGTCAGAATGGGCAATAGAAAGAGATGTTCCCGATGGACGCTTGGGTTCAGGCGTCTCCGGGATGATAGTATCAGACTCTGTTAGAATAAAGCAATAAGCTTTAGGAAGCAGTTAAACATTTTCATAATTTATTGTACAGTTAGGCATTTGAGATATGCTTTAATCCAAAATGACTTACAATGCCTTCATGGTATGCATGTTAAGCGAGTTCCCTGGGATTTGAACCTATGGTATTTTGTGCTGCAAATGTAATCAGTTAAATTGGAAATATCATGACCTAGAAAATGTGTTGATAAAGATCAACCCGGTAACTTAGTTTTAATAAACAATTTTCTGCAAGCATGTGAAAAAATAGGTCATGGAAATTTGGCTCCCCTTGTGATGTCAGAAGGGGATAATACCACCCCTTAAAATGCACAATCCAACCACGCCACTGCCATTTAGTGAATGAGATCAGCTCATCTGCATTGAAAAGGACACACATTTTTAATGGCAATTTTAACATGCTATAGTTATCTATATGGTATGCTAAAGCTTCACATATGTAGTCTGGGGACACCAAAGATTTATTTGACATCTTAAAAAGGTCTTGTGAAATGTCCCCTTTATGCTATAGGAACAGTTAGGTATTTTTTATCATAAGAACATAATTGATTTTCCCTAAACATTTTAAATCCTGAACTACTTAAACCTTTTTTTTTTGGAGAATAATTTTAGACAGAGGTAAATTTTATGTTTATGTTTGTGTCATATATGTTTTAGATGTTTCTCTTAAAATGATCATAAACATTATGGGAATTTAGATTTATTCAATTTATTTAATCTATACAAGCTCTTACAATACAATTTTAGTAGAAACCAGGCGTTTCTGTTGCTCGGTTGGAAAAGAAATGGGTTAGTAGCGCAAAAGGTTGTCAGTTTGAAATCCAGGAAACACACATACTGACATATTGTATTGAAATAGATTGAATGTACTGTAAGTCACTTTGGATAAAAGCATCTGCCAAATGCATAAATCTAAATTAACCAAGACCTATTTATTTTAAATTCAATTCCTATTTATTTGATTTACTTCATCTTGATAAATACAAGAAGCCTAGAAGGTGTTAATGAGAAAATAGCTCAGTTGGTAGAGCATTGCATTAGTATTACAGAAGTGATGGGTTTGAGGTCATACTGATAAAGGGTATTGATTGAACGTACTGTAAGTTCCTTTGGATAAAAAGACTGCCAAATAAATTAATATAAATAGATGCGCTAAAGGTTTGAGACCAGAAACATAATTAAATAGAGTAGATGTCAATCAGACACATATCAGTGTCTACATTTCCTACACAAAATATACTTATGGTATTTACTACTGTGCTAAACTATTAGGGCTGGGCAAAAAAATTGATTTTTCGATTAATCGTTTTTTAAAACGTGGTCGATTAAAAATCGATTCTCAAAGAAAGAGCAGAATCGATTTTTTTCATATTTATTTCCACAAACATTGAACGGAGGAATGGAAGCATTTTAGATTTCGTAAGCAAGACGGTTTTTAATTTCTTTTTATTAATTACCCACTTGTAAACTGCTGTTCACTGTTCTTTTTTATTAATATAGTATTTGTATTAAATCTATATTCATTGAGTTGAATCGAGAATCGAGTATAAAAACCTACCTGAGAACCAGAATCGAAAATTTAATCGAGAATCAGAATCGAATCGATAGCTTGTGAATCGAAATCGAATCGATCTGGAACATCTGAATCGATACCCAGCCCTATAAACTAAATACTCTACAATAAGGTTCAAAAACACTTTAGTATCTAAACATTTTACTACAGTTTATATAATAAATACTAAATATTTTTTATGACATGTAATTTGTTGTTAGTGGAGATTCACTCATGTTTAAATGTGGATTTAATTTATGTTATATATCATAATACTATTTGAAAAACTGAAGAAAATGAAAAACAACTAAGATACACTTTTCATGTGAATGAACAGGGTTTTGTCTCACACTTGTCACAGCCTACCCGTGAGATGTGCATGATTTGAGGATGCAGCTCCAGTCTTTCTTCTCATTGTTCACGTTATGCTTTGACAACAGCTGAATCCAGGTTTAAATAACATGTCATGAATCTGAATCGATACAGTCACCTGACTCGTCGTTCGCCGAAACAGTCCATCAATAAAAATGAGCTCATTTTAGACAATAACAGTAATGCCCCTCTCTCCCTTTAACAAAGAGCTCAACACAGCTGAGCTAATCAATTATCGCATTTGCAATAAAACGCACATTATCGGGTTCTGGTATCGGTAATGAGCAGATAAGCCTTTATAACTCAACGTGTTTCTCTGGTACTACTAATTATTTTGGATATTTTGCCGGGTGTGTATCGTATGTATGAATGAATAAAGACAACGCAAGCTAGCCGGTTGGTTGTAACATCTGTAAGTACGGTGGCCGTGAAGGTACCCACGTGAACTCGCATGAACGCGGACTTGCCTTGACGTGAGTCACAGGGGAATGAGTGTAAAAGAGAGGATAATTAATAAAACATGAATGCATTATTTACAACACGTTCATATATTAATATTAAAACAATAATAACATACAGCGAGAAAGGATGCTATTTTAAACATGAATGCATATTTACAATTAGTATTACAGTAAGAAAGCGAGAGATAAGGCTAAAATATTAATGCACTATTTACACCACGCATTGTGACAACATTAATCATTGTTCATTTATATTTGTCAATATTTGTATGTAACAAAATAAACATCGGGATCATTTCAGTAAGATATCTGGAAAGCTTCACGTAAAGAAGCCTACAAATTACAGTAATCGCTTAGCTACTAAACACCGATGAACGCATCTCTAATGATCTGAAATCCATGCGTAAACTGTCAGACTGGTTATGCGTACTATTTATATTCAGTATTTGATTGATAAAAGCTCAGCGGTGCCTAACGATTGATATCTCCTCACCAGGATGCAAACTGGCAAGAGAGGCGTTTGGAGCTGCTGCTGACGCTGCGTGCGCGGTGACGTGCTGTGACTGCAGTATACTGCAGCGACTGTTTTGCCCGTGCTCACTTCATACTAGTATGCTTTTACATAAGGGTAAACACTTTTTGCATACTGATGCTTTGTGGTGCTGTTATTGTGTTTTTTGAGATATGGGATATTTTGCATTTTGTGTCATGAATTTATTACAGCTGGTTTTTAACACATTATACATAAACATATAAATAGTATTCACCGAAAACATCACCACTGTCACATCACTGAGGGACCAATTTGCTTTTTTTTTTACTCATTTTGTGGTGCCCGCTGTTCGCAGTAGAGTAATGTTACACCACGTGCACGCGCGCGTACTGTGACCTGAAGCGCTCAAGTAGGGAGCCGATAGTACCAAAACATCTAAACGTAAAGAGACACACAGACTAAACACATTTATTTTTAATAAACTGGAACACATGCTAAAGGTTGAAAAAATATTTATGAAGGTTACCAAGTAGGCTAAAATACCTAGGCTACTTGATTAAACATGATTATTACTATTAATTATAATCAGTTCTTTAATTCATGACATCGCAGTGGCTGAATGGACTCAAGTTTAACTGCACAACCGACTACTACATGTAAAGTATATATCGTAAATGTATGTATTTTTTTTTTTTTTTTAAAGCATGTTGTCCCCTTTCTCAAGTGACGTCGGTCCAGTTGTTTTGGGTCGATCGACCAATCGGAAGCGCGCCCACAGATCTACAGGAGCCGACATGGGTCGATCCTCGCGCCAGCTTGTATCCAACGCTACTCATCAAAACGCCCCCTCGGTAGGTTGCATGCTCGGGGCTTTCCGTCTGCTGCTGCTTTAAACAGCAGCTCTGACATGGAAATCCCATTGCAGTTGCACAACGATTTCTATCCGGATCATCATCAGCAGCAGCACTGTAAGTACCAGCAATACTGCGGGCGCGAGGACGAGCGCTCCATCCGTCACTGCACCTGCAATAACTCCTCCACCTGCGAGGATGCAAGAAAAAGCCACGGGACGCCGCTGGGAACTTTGAGGACGCCGTCCGTGTCATCTTCAACCAGGCAAGGTGCTCAGTACAGCGAGTTCACGCCCTCTAGTCATGGTAGTTCATCCAGACATCATCACCATCATCATCCTCATCGCGACCAGAACCGGCAGAACAATCGGGGCAGCACGGCCAGCAGCCACCGAGAGAGTAACTCTTACACCCAAATAGCCATGAGCAGCTGCAGATATAACGGCGGCGTGATGCGGCCGCTGAGCAACTTGAGCTCGTCCCGCAGGAACCTGCACGAGTTTGATTCCGAGTCCCAGCCGCTGCAGCCGGTCTCTGCGGCGGACGCGTCCGACACCGTCGCCTCCAAACCGGAGAAAAACTCCGCCACCCTTATGCCTTATTCGGCGGGGGACGGGGGAGGGGGTGGATGTGGCCACAGCGGTGGGAAGTCGGGCAAAAAGAAGAACCAGAACATTGGACAAAAGCTCGGGCACCGGAGGGCCCTGTTTGAGAAGAGAAAGCGACTGAGCGATTACGCGCTCATCTTTGGGATGTTTGGCATCGTGGTCATGGTTATTGAGACCGAACTCTCGTGGGGAGCATACGGAAAGGTGCGTAACTTAATAGTGATCCAGTCCTGCGGGTCTACCACTTCCAGGTCGGGATTAATTTATCGGGGTCCGGTTTGGGACATAAAAACGAGAAGTTTGGGAAGTGCGGATGAATGAAGGTCACGTTTATTCTCCGCGTAAAGCGTTTTTGTTTGCTTTGGCAGTTTTTTAACCTATTATGATAGTAAGTTCTAACGATGGATCATGTAAGATTCTTTTAATAGCTCTAATAACAAAAGGAAAAAAAATATTTTGAATACATAAAAAACAGTGAGAATGACCTACACGTGACACATAAAATTGTAAAAAAAGTCTACATTTTGTTTAATTAAATGCACATTTAATTCTAATTTATTTATTGTTTTTTCGCACTTGAAACTTTGGCAAACTCAAAATAAATAATTTTTATTAAATATTGCTCCACTCTAAAAATGGCTGGGTTACTTTTTACACATACAGTAATGGGTTAAATATTGGACAAAACACACCGCTGGGTTAAAGTTGACCCAATGCTGGGATGTTTAAACCCAACTGCTGGGTTAATATGCCCCATGGTTGCATAACAACAACCCAACATTGGGTCATGTTCAACCCAGCATGGGGTCATTTTTAACCCAGCATGTGTTCTGTCCAATATCTACCCATTATGGGTCAAAAATAAATAACCCAGCCAATTTTAGAGTGTTGTAATAAGCCAGGTTCATATGTACTTTTAGTGTCTTCTTTGCTTTTCTCAAGATAACGTGGATTGCATAATTGTGTTTTTATGGATAACATAATTACACCACTGGAGAAACAATAATAACTTAGTAAAGATCCAGAAAAATCAATATGTAGAAGATATACAGGCTTGTGTTGAACAGCCCTGAGAAACACTTTATAGGGGTGACATCAAAACATGGAGGGAAATTCAAACACCTTGTACCTTAATACTTAATTAGTTTCTTTACAAAACAAACATCTGACACGTATACAACAACTCAATTACAACAATGCATTATGTTCACTGTACTAGTGAAGGCTAAGTACTTCACTAAAGTATTATGATTTGACGTTCTCAGACTTCAAGAACATCTGATTCAATCTAGACACTTTAAAAAGTGTAAACACTCTTAATATCATTTGAAAATCTTATGTCTTTTAGGGGAAATTGTAGCAGGTGTGGTTTCAAAATCGTTGCATTTATAATTAACTAACAATTGGGTTGAATTTGTTGTTTACTTTGTTTTTTTGCAGGAGTCACTGTATTCTTTAGCCCTAAAATGCCTGATAAGCCTTTCTACAATCATTCTTCTCGGTCTGATTATCATATATCATGCCAGGGAGATTCAGGTAACTATATAACTCTTTACTGTTTTTTCCACACCACAGTAATGTTAATTTTGGTGCTTTTGCAGAACGTTTTACAATGAGTTTAAACATCCTCATCTCCAGACTAATGCTTAACATATTGCATTGGAAATGATATCCATTACCATAAGTTTGCAATCGGATTACCTTCAATCATATTGCATCCTCTCCATTTCCCGCCGTTTAAATGGAACCATGCTGTGAAATCCTGTCAGTGGCTTGAAGACTTGACTCAACTGCTGTTAATAGTTTATTAGCTAGTTTGAATAGACAAGACCAGGTTTAATGAACCTTGTAGTACCCCATAAAATCTAGTATTTATCAATCTTCTTAAAGAATTACCGAAATCTACCAGAGCATAAGATGGGATGCAAATAGCATTAAGTGTGCTTACTTGAGACCTGCACCTGTCCTTTCTTAATGGAAATCTAGTTTGAGATTTAGTATCTATACTTTTAGTCTGCCTTCAGTTTCTTCATATTAACGTAGAGTGAGTTCTTGTATGTTGCCTATATATGGTGAAGAAAGAAACTTCACTTTATAGTCAGAAACTTTGCACTTTGAAAAACTTGGAAAATATTCAATGCTGTGACCTTGCATCAGTGCAATGTTGTATTACTTAAATGAATTTTATGCTATTCAGCATCAATGTAATGCATTAAGTAATGCTATTAAGAAGGATGCCATTCAGCTTCCGCCGGGAGGAGGGAATCCTCTAAAATCCGAATAGCGTCTATGATGCCGTTTTAAATACTCTGCAGTCAGACACATTATGCGTTATTGATTTATTTGATTTCTTTCCTTTTCCATTCTGTCTTTCATTCTTTCTTTCCTCCTTTCTATCCTTCTCTTGTAGATACCCAAGAAAAGTGTGCTGCTAGCCAAACATTGCTCTTCTCGTAAATATCATTGTGTTTAATTTGCGTTTAACTGGCAATTTAGGTAAATGCGTTTTTAATAAAGACCCACAATAGGAGTTAACAAGGTTAACGTTCAAATAGCCGAAATTAACTAACACAACATTAATATAAAACAGATGTTTTCCTTGCCCTTCAGTCTGCATTGCCTGGTTGCATTCTGGGTAGGGGAAAGACCCAAGACCAGCCAATATAATTATTGCACTTCTATTTATTTTCTTGGCTGACACTTGAAAGCAACCTGACAAGTAAGTTGATATATATCAGGTTGGAACGATACTTAAGTAAATAGCAAAACCTATAAATCAGGCATCTAGATTACACCAAGGAGCACCCATGAGCTTAGACTGCCAGTAGAAATATAGTGCCAACAAGATCTTTGCTCTATTGCCGGAACGGGGCGAGTGTTATTAGTTAATGGTGTGTAGCTTGAGGAAAGCGGTAATGCTATTAGTCGCATTTTTCTTTGGAGTTTCCAGTGCCAAGGCATTACATGGGAAGATCTTTAACAATTACAAACAGCAACCAGGAACATTTTGGGGTACTTTTCATGTTTATTTGTAGAACATACAGCTCTTATGTCATTATCTCGAATCGTACGAATCTTAATGTTGATCTTTTCCATGCAACAAATATGAAAGTAGATGGGGACTCCGAAAACATAAAATATAGATAAGTACTAAGTGAGACTCATGCACTGATGCCATATGGTAGCTGTGTATGAGTATACATCATTATTCACTTAATTGCCCTTGAACGTGTCATGTTTATAAATATGCAGATTGAAATTCGAGGCTGTGAAGTTCGTGAAAACGTCTCATTTCCTTTACACACGTAAGATGGATTAGATATGACATTAGGATGAGCATTCATTTTTGGCTTCAAGGACAACATTTAACTGAAATTTCAGCTGAATTTTCTGATGGTTTCTAGTGATGGTTGGCTAAAGTTGACAGTGACTAAAGCCTAAATATAGTAGCAAAGATATTTAATATTAACAAGTCCCGTCTCCCAGTAAAAAGAACCAATCGGAATCCTCTGGGCGAGGGACACAGAATCGACAGTTCTCATTTGTCTTGTTCTAAACAAGACCTGGAGGCATTGCAAATATAGCTGGGGGTTATGCGACTTCCTTAAAAAGACTTTGATAGTAGGCATTAAAGTAATAACAGTTGTTAATGAAACAATTATGATGTGTGCAGTTGCATGACCAGGTTGTTTCTGTAGTAGAATCTGTTGGGCCATTCACACTATGGATGATAGCTATAACTATAAAAACTAAGTTTTAATATACCATGGAACAATATCTTTGGAATCAAGCGTTTTTTTTTTGTAAGTGATGAACCATTGATAGCCAATCAAATCTATTCAAGTTTAAAGTGCTCCCATATTTGAACTGGCATACGACACTGTGGAGAAGTTCTTTGGTGAGGTCCCTAACAAAATTACTCTGGTATCCAGCGCTGAGAAATTGACTACGTCATTTTTTTCCTCCTACATTGACTACGCTAATAGATAAGATAGTAGATTACACAAATAAGATTCATTATTAAGATATGCGAAACGCAGCGTGCTGAAAAAGACATATTGTTATAGCTGCTGTAAATGCATGAAGAACAGCATATTTAAACATCCAATGACATGTAAACAATTGCATACATAAGTAAAGGTAAATGATTTGTGTGAGTACTGCAGCGCACAAGCGATTAATGTAAAATTATCGTTATTGTTCGGTGGCGTGGTAGTTATCATTAACGTTATGGTTATCGTTAAATTATGAAATGACCCTTGAGATTAAAAAAAGAACAGAAGACCTTTAAAAGAGATGGGAAATGAAAAGGGCAAAAATTTGGCCTGAAGGGAAAGGCACTCGATCTAGCCAGGACTGCAGGTGATAAACAGCCATCCAACTGAGATGTCAGAAAGCCATGGGGAGTATTTCTCTGTGTGGTTATCGATCTGGACGTAATTAAGTAATGCTGGCATAAGAGAGGTATGAGAGAGCATGCAATCTGATAACAGCAAAACCAGGCGATCTCTTTGTAAATATAAAAACATTTAGAGGCCTTTGTGGAGCTCCCTGGGTACCGTGTGTGGTACAGTAACTTGACCTTTTCGACATAGTTGAAAGAATCCAAAAAGCGTACCTATAAAAGGCCATTGTAAAGAACAGCATTTAGTTCATTGGAAATACAGTGCAGAATGGGATGCTATTGTATGCCCAAATATGGCCATTTCTGTTTTCCTAATAGAATCTTATGAAAAGATTGGAAATTTTGTCAACCCTGATGTCGTTTCGAACCCATATGACATTCTTTTAATCTGAAATCTAAAACCAGATTTTGCAGGATGAAGTTTTTGTTTTTTTCCCCAAAGGGTGGTGAAATATTACCGCCAATGACTTTTACTGATAATCTTTCATTTGGCGCCTAACTTTAAGCTTTCAAATCTCATTTGCCCTTTATTCAATTAAATTTTTTTATATTTAGACGCATCCCAGCAGGTGAACCATGATTAACATTTCCCAGACATTGCAAATTTGAATATACATGGCTTCAGGTTTTCTGAACTTATCTTGTATTAAAGGAAAACACCACCATTTTTTAACATTTTACTATGTTCTTACCTCAACTTAGACAAATGAATACATCCCTATCTTTTTTCAATGCTTGCACTTTTAATCTTTGTACAGCGCGTTGTGAATGTGTTAGCACTTAGCCTAGCCCCATTCATTCCTATGGCTCTAATCAGGGATGAATTTAGAAGCCACCAAACACTTCCATGTTTTTCCTATTTAAATACTGTTACACGAGTAAGTATGGTGGCACAAAATAAAACTTTTTTTTGAGCCATAGGAATGAATGGGGCTAGGCTAAATGCTAACTCATTCAAGAAGCACTGTAAAAAGATTAAAAGTGCACGCATTGAATAATAGGTATGTATTAATTCATCTAAGTTGAGGTAAGAACATAGTAAAATATTGAAAAACTATGGTGTTTTTCTTTAACTATGTTGTAGTTGTTTAAATAACATGTCTTACACATATCTATATCTACCTAATAATCTCAGTGTATAGGTGCATACATGCATGTTTACATCTGTGTATACATGAACACCACAACTTTTTAATATGTATGCAAATTTTTCCCACTCTGGCAGTGTGGCCATAAATGCCTGAGCAGTTTTATTACTTTTCACACTGTTGAAATATAATGGCGTATATTCATGAGCCAGTCGTGCTCTCTGTAATATTTAGGAGCTGTAAGTCTCTGAGGGACATTAATCATGGGAATGCTTTAGAGAAATGTGTCTTTCAGAAGGTGCCAGACGAAGAAAACTTAAATCGCCAGCGGAAATACGCACACGTAGCCTGATCAGGTATCTGAATTTTTTGAACAATCGCAAATTTTGCGATTTTATTAACAACGAATTGGTAGTATCCAGCCTGTCTAGCTGTAAGGCAATATAAACGAAAATGAAATCTTTTTAATATCTATAATATCGCTTCTTCCAGAGAGCAATAGAGAGCAAATGGACACTCCATATTCTCAACAATGTCTTGCACTGGATGAACTCGAACTTATGAAAAAGCGATTTCTGAGTAATAAAAGTGTCCTATGAGTAACATTTTGAATTGTGAGAACACATTCATTTCAGGGAAGTGAATGGTGATGGGCACATGCGAGCAGCACTGATGCATTATGGGAGATGTGTGATGTATTTTCCTGTGACATCTTCCTCTAACCGGAGACGACTGACTAGTGTCACGTAGTGTCACGTATCCACATACTGTAACAAATGACCCCTGAGTTTTCACTGGGCAGGGTTACGGTACAGATATTAGGCGATTAAATGGGAAAACAATTACGTTTACAGTTTATTTAAATCACATAATTAAAAAAGTAACGCACTTAAAATACGTTTTTTTCACAATGCAGGGTTACACTATAGGATTAATTGCGAACATGTAACTTAATGTTTCGTGTAAATCACTAAATAAGAAAGTTAAATTAGGTTGCGGTTAACTTAAGCTACATGCATACATAATGCAACAGCTGTCATAGTTTCCCGACAGCGTTCAATTACACAGATGCGATCTTGAAGACCTTGTGGGTCCTTCTTCAAAGAAACTTGAAAACCAAAAGGTATACCTGCAACTGAGGATTTACTTAGCAAAGTGGCCTCTTAGGGGACACTTTGATATCATAAATTAACCATTGCATTAATTTGTAATTGGGCTGAACCTCTCTACCTAATTCTCTAATGAGATTGAGCAATTCCTTTTCTTAGTGACAAGATATATGTTCCCGTTCTCTACATTACACAGATTAAATATTGAGCCATGCTCCATTAGTTATATTGAGCTCTTTTGAAACCAGTAACCAAGCCCTGCTGTCGACCAGACAGACGGAAAGCACGACCTTTCGTCCGTGCCCGTGTCAGGGCAACGTAAGGGGAAATGTTAGTGTAAACATACCTCTGAGTATAAACATGTGTTAAATAGAAATTATTTAGTTGTTTCGTGATGTTTTTAGTAGACAGATTTAGTGACAGTAAAGATGTTACCGAAAAGCGATCAACTTTGGGACTGAAAAAATACTGGAAACCAAAAATCTTTGTTTGGTCAAAATAATGCAAAACTTGTTTGTGAATAAATAACAATTACCACCGACCACCAACTACTATTTTTTGTACTACTATACCAAAATGTGAAAATAATTTTTTGTACTCGTATAGTCATTTTAGTTAATGGTTGATTTGGTTGAATTAGTCGCCCAAGTCTTGTACAGGTTATCTGGTACGACCCTTAGCTGTTGTAAGCTGGTCATTACAAGTGCACCTTCCCCCCTGTTGTCAAATTCAGCATTTTTCCATAACTACCCACTCAGCCACTCAGTTGGAATATTGGATACTTGAAGGTGAAGCACCCTCGAGTATTGTATTGCAGGTTGTCCATTACCATAATTGGTTTTACCTACCAAGTAGGCTTCCTTACATAACCCATTTTAAATGTTTAATTGCTCTATTCTGAAGCAACTGCGTTGCGGAGCGGTGCCTTCGTGACAGCGACCGTTTTGCTCAAATAAAACAAAATTAAAGCTTCGCGGTTATCATCCTTTGTGCAGGCTGTGTTGTTTGACGGTTGTTGTTATTGTTCTTAAGCTTTGAATAAGATAGCGTCTGTCACCGTCTGAAAGGACAGCTTGTGTTTCCCTGTCTAAGTTACACTCGCACGGAAAGTCGAACAACGGCCTAAACTAACAGACAGGCTGGTTAATGTTACCGCTTCTCTGGCAATTGTCAGGCCTTTAAGGCACTTGATGTGTGCTATCTGGTCTGAAATCTCCACCACTTTTAACTTCTGTCTGGATTAAATCACACTATTCAACTTCAAATAGGTTTGATTATTTTGCTGTTGTATGCTTGGAGGTTGTGTTGTTGGCTTTATGCTGGAGTGTGCAATTCATGTTTGTGTATCTGCATTGTTAACTTAGAGATTAGTGTCATATTTTGAAGATCTGTGGTTTTTGGCCACTCAGAACACCATAGCAACCACATAGCAACACACTTACCATCACTCAAAACACTACAACCACTCAGAACACCATAGCAACTGTATAGCAACACCTTTACAACCACTTAGAACACCCATGGAACATAGTTACAAACACTCAAAACTCCATATCAACTTCATACTGTAGAAGCACATGAAAACCACTCAGAACACCATAGCAACACACAACCACTCAGAACAACACCATAACAACCACACAGCAACATGCTTACAATCCCTCAGAACACCATAGCAACCACATAGCAACACACTTACAACCACTCAGAACACCATAACAACCACTCAGAACACCATAGCAACTGCATAGCAACACCTTTACAACCACTTATAACACCCATGCAACACCCTTACAATCACTCAAAACTCCATATCAACTTCATACTGTAGAAACACATGTACAACCACTCAGAACACCATAGCAACACACAACCACTCAGAACACTATAGCAACAACACAGCAACACGCTTACAATCCCTCAGAACACCATAGCAACAGCATAAGAACACACTTAAAACCACTCAGAACACTATAACAACCACTCAAAACACTAAAGCAACCACAAAGCATTATGCTTACAACCACACAGAAAACCATAGCAACCACACAGCAACACGCTTACAACCACTTAGAACACCATAGCAACTGCATAGCAACACCTTTACAACCACTTACAAACAAAACCCATGCAACACCCTTACAATCACTCAAAACTCCATATCAACTTCATACTGTAGAAACACATGTACAACCACTCAGAACACCATAGCAACACACAACCACTCAGAACACTATAGCAACCACACAGCAACATGCTTACAATCCCTCAGAACACCATAGCAACCGCATAGCAACACACGTAAAAACACTCAGAACACTATAACAACCACTCAGAACACTAAAGCAACCACAAAGCATTATGCTTACAACCACACAGAAAACTATAGCAACCACTCAGAACACTATAGCAACTGCATAGCAACACCTTCACAACCACTTACAACACCCATGCAACACCCTTACAATCCCTCAAAACTCCAAATCAACTTCATACTGTAGAAACACATGTACAACCACTCAGAACACCATAGCAACACACAACCACTCAGAACACTATAGCAACCACACAGCAACATGCTTACAATCCCTCAGAACACCATAGCAACCGCATAGCAACACACGTAAAAACACTCAGAACACTATAACAACCACTCAGAACACTAAAGCAACCACAAAGCATTATGCTTACAACCACACAGAAAACTATAGCAACCACTCAGAACACTATAGCAACTGCATAGCAACACCTTCACAACCACTTACAACACCCATGCAACACCCTTACAATCCCTCAAAACTCCAAATCAACTTCATACTGTAGAAACACATGTACAACCACTCAGAACACCATAGCAACACACAACCACTCAGAACACTATAGCAACCACACAGCAACATGCTTACAATCCCTCAGAACACCATAGCAACCGCATAGCAACACACTTAAAAACACTCAGAACACTATAACAACCACTCAGAACACTAAAGCAACCACAAAGCATTATGCTTACAACCACACAGAAAACCATAGCAACCACACAGCAACACGCTTACAACCACACAGAAAACCATAGCAACCACACACCAACAGTCTTACAACCACTCAGAACACCATAGCAACACACAACCACTCAGAACACTATAGCAACCACACAGCAACATGCTTACAATCCCTCAGAACACCATAGCAACCGCATAGCAACACACTTAAAAACACTCAGAACACTATAACAACCACTCAGAACACTAAAGCAACCACAAAGCATTATGCTTACAACCACACAGAAAACCATAGCAACCACACAGCAACACGCTTACAACCACACAGAAAACCATAGCAACCACACACCAACAGTCTTACAACCACTCAGAACACCATAGCAGCATGGCAACCAGCCATGTAGAATCATGGCAGCATTTTTGCACGTTTAATATGCTCAAATTTGAATTTCATTTTATCATTACTAATCATCTTTCCTAATGAGGAATACAGAGATTATTTGGGGTAAAAAATAGCAATGTGTCAGTTTATATCTTTTGAGATGTAATTCAAATATGATAATCTGGGCTATTTAATCTGGTCTTTTTCATTCTTATCATACAAACTCTGTGAATTCAACAAATTAACTTACTATAAATGTGAATAAACTGCCTTGATTTAAGATTTTATACTACACTGCATATAATCATTGTCTTAACCAATAGTTATCTTGTATCTAGTTAAAATGTCTAAAAACATTCCTAAAACAAAATAAATTCACTTAAAAAGGCGTGGAACACAATTTATTTTGTATCCTTCAGTGCTGTTTCTGTAGCGCGCACCAATGGCAAATTGTTTTCTTTTTTAGTCTAAATCTACCAAAATATCATGAAGTTTAACAAAAAATAAACTTTGCCTATAGGACAAAAAACCTAATGATATATTTTCTGAAATCCAAGCAAAAATAATGATTATGAAAATGATTTTTTGAGTGCCACTGCTGTGTGAATAAAGAAATAACAGGAAACCTTTAAAACAGAAGCCCTTAAAAGCCTCAAGCAAGACTCATATTAGAGAATAACTCGCTTGTGCTCTCCATAAACCCATTACTGTGTGAAATAGCCTGGTGCTGTACGAAGGCAGGAGACCCATTTGCAAATATTGCATCAGGGGTTTATCATTTGTTCCTCTTTCTCATATCAAATAGCCAGAGTCACGTTGGATAAAGTCTGTCAGCCGAAGCCTTTAAATTGTGCTGACTGCACAGCTCTGGTGAAATATCTCTTCTCATGATGGCAGTCGGGTAGACCTTGAGGTGATTGAATGTGTTGCTGGAAGGAACCCCCGTTGATTGGCACAAAGCATTTAGGAGGGCATGGATCTGACAATGGAGTCAGGTTTCAAAATTAAAATCTTGTAGATAACATATACAGTATTTCTAGCCAGACCTACTGTGAGCATCATAAGACGAAAATCACAGTCACTGTCATTTCCTCTGCAAAAAATGTGCTTAAATACTTTATTCATTGAAAAGAACTACACTGTCTATAATTTTGAAGAAAAAAGCAGCAACTCCTTTAAAGCATTGCAAAATAACAATCATGTATCCACATTGCCCGACCATAAGTTTACTATACTTTCATTTTTTATGTTACACTCATTCATAGTGCTTCATGGGTAGTGTGGTTTATTATTAGAGAATTTAAGGACACAGTTTTGCACTTTTCCGCTAGTTAGTTTTAAGTACAGTTTTTTAAAATTTGTTTTTAAAACATGTCGGACAATAGGCTTTTTGCCCAGCTGCACTACCGTACTTCCTGAACTTCAGCCAGCGCCTTGTTTCCTGTCTGCCATTATTGGACAAACTGATTAATCCAGGTGTGTCTGATTATTGTTTTTCTGACTACTGAGGTCAGGCACACCTGGATTAATCAGTTTGTCCAATAATGGCAGACAGGAAACAAGGAGCTGGCTGAAGTTCAGGAAGTAGTGCAGCTGGGCATAAAGCCTATTGTACTATTTAACTTTAATACCATTGGTTAATTTTAATCACAGTTAAATTATACTGTTACATTTTTTCCATAAAAATTAAAAAAAAATTATGATATGCTTATTTATAACACGGCTCTCTAAAACGCAACTTTCTGATTGGCCAATATGTCTTTTTTGGCATTATATGGCATTATATTCATAAATGATTAAACCAAATAGTGTGTTTGTGATATTTGAATGTCTTGTCTTATCTTAAAAGCCTCTATGACTGTGTCTCAATCAGCTCCCTTGTTCAGTAGCAATGGCACTTATGAGGGAGTCGGCCGTTTTAAGGTCCGTCTCAATTGCAAAATCCTTCCAGTGCACTGGAACGTTCATTCCCTAAAAATTCCCACAATGCAACACAAAAATCAGCCAGCATTGATGGTCCCTTACTGGAAATCACGTGACTTTTTCTGAAGCTCAACTCAATAAACTTCATGAAACTCAACTTTTGAAAAGACAAACTTTTTAATTTAAACACATTGCTAGACAGGAAGGGGCTACGATCTACTTAATATTTAAATGTAATATACCTCCAAACTTATGCACGGATATGTAAGGGAATAATGAAAATGTTTTTATAATATACTACTTTAAAGGCAGGTTGCACGATCTCTGGAAGCCAATGTTGACATTTGAAATCAAATCACCTAAACAAACACGCCCCTACCCCAATAGAATCTGGCCCTTATTTTGATAAATCCGCCCCACACATACGAAACCCAGGCAAAGACGTCAGTAAGTAGACACGCCCCTTACTGCTGATTGGCTACAAGTGTGTTTTGGTACTCAGACAATCTCCCTTTTCCAAAACGTTTCTCAAAAATCGTGCACCCCGCCTTTAACAAGTGTTTAAAAATGAAGTAGGACATTTCGCTGGTTGTTGAAAATAACAGCTGTGAATTATGACTATGATCTTAAGGAAAATATGTGAACGATGTTGTCCCAATGTGAAGTGAGCTGGGGTCCTTAGCAGTGCCTAAACCTGTGTACACGATATACTGATTCACGAGCTCAGGGGCTAGGGAGCGGATTGAGACGCAGCCAATGCTTTTAATATGGATTGAGTAGTGAGCTGAGTGAGAAGCCAGAAAGAAAGACGTGCAATGATGAGATGTGATTTGTGGTTCACTGGTGTGTATCTGTTTTGGGATTGAAATAACGCCCTGAGGTTTGCAGGTGGTTTTCTTAAAAGAAGTATGTCCTGTCCACAACATCAGGAGATGTTCTTTGTTTATGTTCTTGGAGAAGGGTGTCCTTTTGGTTAGGACACCCTGACGCCTGTCCTCTGGCCTTACAGAGCCTTATTGTGAATAATTGACTGGATTTGTAAAAAATATATAGCTATCAATAGCAATAAACCTTTTATAACCAAAGCCACTAGAAAAGTTAGCAGACGCTGTTGCTCTTTGCTATTGAGTAAAGCATACCTGTACTCGAGGGAAATATTTATGGATTTGAGCAGGAGAGGCAAGCAGGAAGATTTCTATGAATCAAGAGAGAAAAAAGCAATACGGCTCCTGAGCCGGCCGCCGGTCATGTTGAGAGAAATCTGTCTGCCGAGCTGAAGAGCTTTATTACATCAACAGCCTCAGAATAAAGCCACAAACCTCCTAAACAACAACAAAAATTTTTAAACAGTATTTTAAACAGAAAAATGAAAATTCTGTCATCCTTTACTCACCCTCATAAATGATGGTAACCACACAGTTGAAGGTACCCCATGAATTTTTACAGCAGGAAAAACAAATGCTATAGGAGTCAGTGAGTATCGTCGACTTTTTGCGTCAATGTGTACTTTTATCAGTCCCTCCAGAAAAACGCGATTATGCGATCGCATGATTCAACACATAATCAGCCAAAGTCCGCATATTTATGCGGGGGCCGCATTTTTTCAAATACG
Organism: Paramisgurnus dabryanus; assembly: GCF_030506205.2. Lineage (NCBI taxonomy): Eukaryota > Metazoa > Chordata > Actinopteri > Cypriniformes > Cobitidae > Paramisgurnus > Paramisgurnus dabryanus. The sequence goes on along the minus strand of NC_133346.1, from coordinate 19,101,439 downwards.
CCGCACTTACGCAGCATAAATTGAAGATTTCCATGCACAAAATATGCGGGGCTTGGGGTTCTGGTTCTTCATTCTGATTCAAATTACAATTGCACAATTAATGGCAATATATAGATAAATGTCAATAAATATTGTTGAGTCATCTCGTCGATATAGAGAAAACGTTGTCTGAGGAGTTTCTAACTCAAGTTCATACGTCCGCTACTATCCACTAGATGGCGATCTTACCCAACTTAAACACTGACGCATTCACTCAACACTGAAAACACAGCGTGTAAGTTTTGATGGCGTTGAATCTGATCTCTTACAAAAGTTCTTCACAAAAATGGAATTATCTCCGCTTTTAGCTAAAAAAATTGAGAGGTGATAAGAGAACAAATGAAGGTAGGATGAAATGTTTTTTTTGTTTAAAAGCGGATGGTCTGTTCTTTCATTTGATATTTTATGTTTATTTAAAGAAGAAAATTTTTCTGTAAGGCATAAAACTAAAACTGGGTGGCAACTTAAAAAAAAAAAACGCTGACGGGGAAAGAGTTAAGCATGCTTCCAATTATTTGATAATCACTTCAACAGTTGCACGATATAAATGTTAATGTATGAATTAGATGAATGTTGATTTATAAAAATAAACACCACAGTCTTAAATCATATTTTCAATGTGACTTTGATACGTCTGTGTTGGTTGGGAACTGCGCTCTGTTTCAGTCAGACTTGATTCTGAGGAACTACTTTGTTTGGCGGAAGAGTAATATTTGTACTAATATAATTACAACTTATTTGTGTTTTATTTTATAAAATCACGCTAACGTTATGCATATGAAGTAACCGTTTTATAAACGCAATAACCCCCGCTGCGCGTCATGCCAAACAACGCCCCTTAGCTGTTATAAAATTTTAGCTCATCCACTTTGGACCACATTCTGAGGTAGTCGAAAATGCGGATTGCTTTTGTGGCATAGTGCATGTGGTCGAATGTGTCTGAATAGCCACAAAAGACCGTCTATTGATCTAATGCAAGATGTACAGAGCACAATGTTTTTACATCTGTCCTGACACCTAGCGCAAACCCACAGTGTTCGGCGAGGTCTGTAGACTATCATTGATCAAAATAAAATGGCTGATCTCCGGCTCTTTCGTTTTTGTTATACTTTGCAAGCATTTAAAAGTTGCGTGAAATATCTGAGAAAGCCCTTACGTATACAAGTACAAAATATTGTGCAGCATGTTTATACTAACAACACAAGCAGCAGTACTTTGATATAAATCGCTAATATTAGTCCACGTCATAGACCAGCAGAGGGACTCGCCCCATAGACCATCCCCTCAAAGTTATCAGTACAGAAGCGGTCGAAAGTGGACCAAATAGTCGAATTAAAACACAAGGTGTGAACGAACACGTATCTCTCTTGTCCACTTGTGATCACATGGACCAAAATGCATCTTAATACCAGGTGTAAATGTGCTCTTAGAAAATAAGCTAATTGTAAGTAGTAGTATAATTTGTTAACTAAAAATGTGATTCAATAGTGCATATCATTCTTTCATGAACATTTCATCACAAATTTTTCACTACATATCAAATTAGAAATTACGTCTTGTGTTTGATTCAACTCTGTGTTAGTCATGGATAAAACTTTTTATTGTGACAAAAGTGTTGTGATGTAAATAACACCTATGGGACTCATTTTTTTATGAACAGTTTAAGATTAAAGTCTGGGTCAGAGACAACAAAAACTGTCTTATAGAGTTTTGCTTCAGGAAAAAGTAAAAAAAAATTTTTTTGCTGAATGTACTGTAAATTATGTTCTGCATGCTTGCTCATACATTTTAATGTTTTTTTTATTATTAGTTATTTATGGTGGACAACGCTGCAGATGACTGGAGGATAGCTATGACCTACGAGCGCATCTTCTTCATATGCCTGGAGATCTTGGTGTGCGCCATACACCCTATCCCAGGCAACTATACATTCACATGGACGGCACGTCTGGCCTTTTCCTATACGCCATCCAAGACGGACGCTGATGTGGATATCATACTGTCCATCCCCATGTTTCTTCGTTTGTACCTCATTGCCCGGGTCATGTTGCTTCATAGCAAACTCTTTACCGATGCTTCATCTCGCAGTATCGGTGCCCTCAACAAGATAAACTTCAACACACGTTTTGTCATGAAAACCCTCATGACTATCTGCCCCGGCACAGTACTGCTGGTGTTCACCATTTCCCTGTGGATCATTGCCGCCTGGACTGTGAGGGCGTGTGAAAGGTGGCCCGCTTTGTTGATATGAAAGCCCAGTGTTAAAAACCCAGTGAAAGTTTCTTGATGTTTCTTCTTTTGAAGGCAGGCTATTATATTGAAAGGCTATTTTTTATTTAATACACAATAGGCTATTCTCATTGCAGAGGGCATTTGATTGGACAAAAAGCTGTGTAGTGCAGGATGGGTCATCAAAAGTTTGGGGGGGGGGGGAAAGTAAATTTTAGGGTATGTTTCCCCAACAACAATTTTTGTTTGTTTTTCTCATACATTGTTACAAATTTCCTGTTGCACTTGTAGGTTTAATCAACTTGAATTTACAATTCATTTCAACTTTCCTGACTAGCGAGTTTCTATAAATTATAATAATAAAGTTGAATTAGCTAAAGTTGTATTTTTATAATTTTAGCAACTACTCATTAGTCAAGAAAGTTAAAATAAATTGTAATTTCAAATTGATTAAACTTAAACATTTAAGTGCAACAATGAATTGTGGTTTACACAGAGATGACCATTTAAACATTTTTTTTCAAAGGTTTGTGTTTTCAGGCGTTGTTGTGTGAACTCGCAGCTAAAACCCATACGTTTTGCGTTTTTAGTTAAAAACAATGTTGTGTAAACAGGCCCTTAAATGCATAATATATGCACATAAAAATTTTGTTTGTGTTAGGAGTATATAGATATCAAAGCGTACATAAATGAACTAACTAGCACACAATATGAGCCAATGAAGAAAGCATTTTAGGAAAAAGAGCCAAAAAAAGTCTAATAAAAATAAAGCGTACAAGATAATATTGTGTTAACAGCACCCAGCTCTATAGCACTAAAGGTATGTGGTCACCCACCGCCATATGTGGTTACTGAACATTTCGTTTATAAACCACATGAATCAATAAAAAGCTGGTCGTTACTTTGCTGGTACAACAGCTTCCACTCTTCTGGAAAAGCTTTCCATAAGATGATGGAACACAGCTGATTTCCTCCAATTCGGACACAGGAGTATTTAGGGTGGGGTTATCTGGCATGTCAGTTCATCCCAAAGGTTTAGAATCCGCTTATCCACTGTCGACCCAGGCCTGTCAATTTGTCAACCAGTAGCCTTGGACCCCGAGCACAAAATCAATCTGCGTTTTCAGCATTGAGCCAATAGTGCTGCAGTGTTGCCCTTACACCTATAAATCAGGATTGTAAACTTTTAAAGGGGGCGTTAATTTAATTTAGAAGAAAATGTTGACATTCTTTTGGCCATGTGGACTGTTCAAAATAATCAAACGAATTTGATCACTTTCTGAACGTTTTCATTACACTTCAAATTGCACAAATTGGCATTGACAATTGAAAATATGCCCAAAAGGAAACATCACATAAAATCTCACATATTGTAAATATCTGTACCAAAATGGTACAAATAAGGACTCACCGTCCCACTGACAACTTTTGTACCTTTTTATCTGAGAGTTGTTGGGAATAATTTTGGATAACTCTCCTGTAAAAAATAATGTCTAGTGTGGTGGATGTCTCGTAAACATACCAACATCCATCGACGTGATGTTTGGAATGACTCATCGCGAGAGGATGAACTAAGTTTAATTGCATATCATTGTTAGTGCAAACGCCATCATTTCACAAAAGGTTTTTATTGACATTTAGAAAATATCGCATGCGGTATGCGCAAATCTGTAATGGAAACGCAGCTAGTGTTAATTCAACATAACCATGAGTTAATATGACAAACCACAACTCTGGTTACTCTGCTAGCACCAGTTAATGTAATTTAACAAAAAAAAAGGCTCAGAAAAGTAAAGATTATTCAACATTTTTTGCAAGTAACACATCTAAAATTATTATTTAAATGAATTATTCAACAAATTATAAAAATTTTATCATACTCTGCCTCATGCCATCCCAAATGTATTTGACTCCCCTTCTTCAGTTGAACTTAAATATTTTTTTATTATATATGCTGTCGTGTTAACTTTATATTGCATTTGATAGCCAACATCCAAGCTTCAAAAGCACATCCATTCATTATTAAATAATCTAGATCAGGGGTTTACAAAAAATGAGGTTCGGGATCCTATAGTGTGTTGCACAGTGGGATCAGTAGGGTCGCCCAAAGTCACTTAGTTGTTGTAGTGAATTAAAACAAAAACAGTTTTGTCCTATTAATGACAAATAAGGGCAGTGGTTTTGATATTTGGATTTTGGATTTGCAATTAAACGTACATTTAATTCATACAATGACAATGCAAACATAGACTATGCTTTACGAAAAAGAAATTTTTTTTTAGTATTTCTAAATGTTTTTTTTTTTCTGCATATTTTTATAAAAAATATATTTTGGTGGGTCCTGAGATAAATTATACCTGTCTAAATGGGCTGTGGAATTAAAAAGTTTGGGAACCACTGATCTAGATGACTCCAGTAGGTTAAAATGTGGCTTCTAAGGTAAAAAATACTCTTGTGAGAAGAAATGATTCATATTTCTAGCTTATTAAGTAACCGATAAGCCGCGTATTGAACCGAATAAATGAAGTCATATACATCTAGTGTTAGGGATGAGGGTGAGTAAACTATGAGAAAATTTGGGTGAACTATTCCTTTAATCCAAAACACTGGGCGTGTGTTAAGGTTATATAAATTTGTCATTTTAATAATTTATTACAAAATATACTATTATTAACAGTTCATGGTATGGTTAACCTGCTAGTAGTCAGTTCACAGCAACTTATAATACAGCCAGCATAGAAACATTTATTTTTTAGAAAATGAGGCCAAAGTAATAAAACACGTCACTAAGGTTAAAATGGATACGGTTTCTCTCAACTTGGTAAATGTTTCCGAGTATCAAATCTCTCCTTTTGCAGTTCTGGTGGCTCATTGTGTGCACTGGCTGACCTTTAAAACAGCAGCTAAATTTAGTAAGTCGTGTTTTAAAGGGATACTCCAGCCAAATATCAAAATTGTCACATGATTTACTCACCCTCACGCAATCCAAGATACACATGTTCATCATCTTTCAGACAAGTACATTTGGAGTTATTTTTTGTAAATGTCTTTGCTTTTCCAAGCTTTATAAAGGTGGAAAACAGGGATCATGGAACAACACCTGACTTTCAACCCCAAAAAAGTGCATACATCCTTCATAAAAGTAATCCACTATAGCTCCAATGGGTTATAAAGGTCTTCTGTAGGTAATCGATGCTATTGTGTAAAAAAACTTTATAAACTGTAATATTGATAAATTTTTTCTTTGCATGGATTACCCAGATAAGACCTTTATTAACCCCTTGAAGCTGTGTCAACTTCCTCTGTGAACAATGGAATTTTTTGGGTTTCAAAGTCAGAAGTGGTTCCCTAATCCCCGTTCTCTCCCTTTATAAGATCGGAAAAGCAAGAAATAAAAAAAACTCCAAATGAGATCATCTGAAAGACATGTGTATCTCGGATTGCTTGAGGGTGAGTTCATATGGGATAATTTTGATATTTGGCTGGAGTTTCTCTTTAACTCTGCTAGATTTCTCAAACAGCAAACTACGTATTAGTTTAAAACAGGGGATTTCAAAGTGTGAGAGCATGTCAGGGGAGGCGTACAGTGTGTTAAAAAATGATAAAGATGTAATGTATGTCCTACACATTTTTACATTATGTGAGCAGAGCATTTCCGGATTTACACATGTAAATAAATGTGATTGTCAATCGTTAACATTAACGGTGTAAAGAAATGCATATCCATCACTAAAAAGTAGATACAATTATGTAATTATTAATAGCAATTTAAAATTTAGCTTTGTTTACATTTCCATTTTTTACATAAAGTGTTAACAATTAAAAAAAGTTATGTTCTGCTCATTTAATATGGATCCAGCATAGTTTTGTTTTGTTATTTTCAATCATTTGCATCTTAAACTGCATATTAAATGTCTTAAACTCTGCACTTCATATTGAGGGGATGCATCAAGAGTAGGTTGGGTAGAAAGGGAGGCCTTTGAAAACCCCTGTTTTAAAACAATAATGACTTAGTCTTGGACTACCAGTGAAGTGAAACTTACTTAAATGTATAATGCAGGAAAAAGTATAATTTTTTTAGCCTGATTGATTATCACTTATATGTGACCCTGTATGTGAAACACAGGCTGAAGTCTCAGTCATTGATTTCCAATTGATTTCAATCTATGACATGACCTAACTCAGTCAATATTAAAGATATCAAGGTTATATTTTCACAAAATGTTCTTTACGTTACATGGGATGATTTGATGTAGAAAACAGCAAATAACAAAAAAATGACTTTAGCTGGATTTTCATAGATTGGGTCACATGTATGCTTTTCATATAGATGTGATTTGTGGAAGTGATTGTAGAGTTTGCATAATTGTTTATTGTACAGTTTACTTGGTCGTCATTTTACTGCTTTCAATTGTTAGATACCATGACAACGCTGATATAACCAGCAATTTCCTTGGAGCCATGTGGTTGATCTCAATAACTTTTCTAACCATTGGATATGGGGATATGGTCCCCAATACATACTGTGGGAAAGGAGTGTGTCTCCTGACCGGCATTATGGTAAGTATATTTCAATGTTAAATACTATTTTAGATTGAAGCTTAACGCTGATCATCCCCTGGTTAAAATGTTGGGTTGTTTCAACCCATAGTTAGGTCAGTTGTGGGCATTTTCTAGTTTGATTTTAAGGGAAAGTATACCCAAAAATTCTGTCATCACTTGTTACAATCCTGTATAAATTAAAAATGTCTGCAACAATTTCTCTGTTCTGATGAACACAAAGGAAGATATGTTGAGGAATGTTTGTAGTCAAACCGTACATAAGCCCTATTTACTTCCATAGTATTCTTTTATCCTACTATGGAATTTAATTGGGCTCATGACAAATATCTTCCTTTGTGTTTATCAGAACAAAGAAATGTATACAGGTTTGTAACAACATGAGAGTAAAAAAATTATGACAGACTTTTGTGTTTGTCCATATTTTACCCAACCATTGGGTGCAATAACCCAGCATACAGTGTTAAAATGGGTTTTGTTTGTTTGCTTGTCAGGGTGCTGGATGCACTGCTTTGGTGGTTGCTGTAGTCGCAAAAAAACTGGAATTAACCAAAGCCGAAAAACATGTACATAACTTTATGATGGACACCCAGCTGACAAAAAGGGTAAGTTTGAGCCTCACGGCACCATTTTGTCACAGTTTTTTTAATCCCTGTAAAAGCGTGAAAATAATATTTAGCTCATGTGAAGTGGAAAATGTAAGAGCCTTCCTCTCTTGACCCCTTACCCTACAATCACATTAGCTACAAAAGTGAGCGACACGCACTCGCTTGTTGGGCGTTCCTTGGCTAGTTTCTAAAAGCGGTATCAAAAGTCACTTCAGAGGTATTGTTAAGTTACAAGAACGATGTTTTTGGATTTAAAAGTATTTATTTCTCGATAAAAGTAACAAAATATATGAGATTAAATGCCAAACTTATCAGATACAGAACTACGCATTTTCCACCATCTTGAATTATTTTCTTTGACTCCGCCACAGACCTACGTCACGCTGCCTCTTCACTCCGATTGGCAGATGCTTTGCCGCATCGCTCAGCATTTGCATAAAATAGCCTTCTTGTCTATTGACCCCACCTTTCTCGCGCATTGAAAATGAATGGTAGCCTATCGCTCTGTCTCTTGTAGCTAATGTGACTGGGGGTTAGTTCACACCGCAGGTCTTAATGCTTAGTTCGTATTTGTTCACTTTATCATTTAAATGCGACTGCTATCACTTCCATGTGTGAACTGTATATGGCCCTGAAGTGACCCGCGTGCGTTGAAGACGACGTGATGTCATCTTCCCGCCACTCCAGCACAGAATTGTGCCGTCTGTCGCATTTCAGTGACGTAGAAGTCGGATGAAATGCGACATGGCCATTCAGACTGTAGTATATATATTGCATTTAGGACCAAATATGAAAGTGGCCTGGGCCTGATTAGAAAAAAATCTGATTTGTGCTATTCAGACTCTCAATAGAAAATCATATACGTGTCAAAGTTGGGTAAAAAAGTCGGATTTGGCCCACTTTTGCCTGCAGTGTGAATGTACCCTTAGGGGGCGTGCACACCAAAGCTTTTAAACGGATCTGAAAATGCCTGGAGGATGCCGAATGCCAGCTGTTTTTTTTTCAGCTGAGCGCATTGGTTGCTGTGATACTTATGCTTTGTTTAGCTTGTGCGATGCGCCAGTTGGTTGTTGTGATGTTTGCCCTGCCCTTCCTCCACTGTGATTGGATGGCTGTGTGACAACTGAGCTTTTCACCCAAAGTTGAATATTTTTCCATTTCGGCGCTAAGCGTGGAAAAACCACAGAGTGCCGGCTCTCAGTGTGAAAAAAAACGCTAGCTGCTGGCTTTTTTGAAAAACGCAGAGCTTTCATTGGAAACAATTAAAAACATAAGCGTTGGTGTGCACGCCTCCTTAGTTACTTGTGCAGATGTTAAGCTTAAAGTTTTCAGTGGAAAAATAAATGTTAGAAAAAAACATCATGACACTGGCTTTCAGAAATTATACATTAGAAATCGGCTAAATGTTTAAGGTCCCATTCTTTGAATGTGGTTTACTTGGTTATTTAGATGCAGTATTACTGGAACATTTTAAAAATAAGATTTAAGGCTTAGATTGAAACCCACTCGCCTTTCATAATGTGATGCATTTACAAGTAAAACAAGATTTTCTATGAAAAATCTTTATAGAAGGCTGGAATTTTATCCATTTGGAATTTATTAGATTATGAAAAGACATCAGATGTGAGTTTGTGGTTAAATCTGGAGGACCAGTTGGCCCACCACAGCTCCAAAAGTAGAAATATAATTTATTATCCACCCTCACTGAGCTTTTTGCCTACTAGATACTGTATGCACACTTTTTTTTAATGTTTTAAATGTGGACCTTTCTAAAACACCTCCAGCATGTAGATTATACACTGCAAAAAAATTCTTACTTTCTTACTTAATATTTTTGTAGGTTTTTTTTAGTAGAAATATCTAAAAATTCTTAACTTAATATGTTTTTTTCTTGATGAGCAAAAGTACCAAATAAAATAAGTCTAGTTTATAGACAAAAAATATACAATTCAGGTAAATTTAAACCTAAACAAGCACAAATATCTGCCAATGGGGTGAGAAAAAAAATCAAAAAATTAAGTTTTCTTTTTTCTTAAACACTTAATTTAAGCAAAATTTTCTCACCCCCTTTCCCTATAATTTAGCTTGTTTTCAGCCCAAATTCACTTAAATTGTATAGTTTTTTGATTTAAGAATTTTTAGATATTTCTACTGCAAACAAGACAAAAATACTGTTTAAGAAAGTCATTTTTGGGCTTTGGGTTTAGCTTGTCTCCTTATGCCAAGTAAGCCAGATTCAAATGATAAGACCTACCAGATATAATCATAAACACTGCTAATTCGACGCTTATTCTCCTACAGGTAAAAAACACAGCTGCTAATGTACTCAGGGAGACATGGCTTATTTATAAAAACACCAAGCTGGTGAGGAAGATGGACCATGCTAAAGTCAGGAAACACCAGCGCAAGTTCCTTCAAGCCATTCACCAGTAAGTCACACATCTGAAGATCTGTTTTACTGCCTTCATGCGTTTATGTTTTTTCATTGGCGGTCTAAATGGTCTGAGCTCTGAATTGTTTGACACCTGTAGCCCAGAGTAGAAGCTTGGATGGGAAAATTCATTTTTAGGTGTTTCAGGGACATTAATAAGTATTAAGTATGGCTCTTTATGACATAGCTTGCAAATATCTGTTGTAGAGTTAATCCAGCTCTGAATAAGCCATTAGATGCTTTTTCCACATCAGTCTTGCTTTTGATATTTATGGGCATCTAAAAGCGGCAGTAAGTGCCCTGTAAATGTCACTCTCTTCCAGTGACTGATTTTCTTGAGATACCAAAAGACAAATGGTTATAAATCAGAAACCTAGGTTTGTAGTTTCATCACGGTGCCTTATTTTCTATCACCCTCAGTGTCTCTTCAATACAGTGCAAAATGGCACAGAAAACAGACACATGGGAAGAAGCGAAGGATTCAGGTTTTTGTCCTCTTGAGAGGTTCAACAAGACCTGAGGGCATTTACTTTTAGTTGTGTGGATATCTCTCAGCGCAGCAGCTTTAAAGTCTGTGGCCTGTAAGCTAATATTGAATAGGGAGCATCTCTAAAGGAATCGGAAACCATGGCGGATGCGGAGGGCACGCGCTATCATCCTTTACCTCTGTTTCACTATTCATGAAGGTGTCAGCAGACGGGTTTCACCACCTTTCATTCCAGAGCTTTATCAGACTCTTCCTATCCTCATTTAAACTTTATTCATCACTCTCTTCCACTTTCATTTTTTATGTTACATTAGCAATGTGTCCAGTACAGTGCAGGCACTTTCCACAAATACAGTGTACAGTGTTTAGTGAAAGAAAATGATTGGGAGTCGACCTTAAGAGGTCAAATGAAATGTTATAAGCGGATTTATTTATTTTCTGTTCAGTTTCTATAAGTTTTACATTTTTTTCAGCCCCGTTACTATGCATATTTGGGACATGTCCTAAATACAGTTTAAACCCAGTTTTTAATGATTTTGTAGTTTTCTATCAATAAACATTAAAGGTGCAATGTGTAACTTTTAGAAGGATCTCTTGACAGAAATGCAATATAATATACAGTACTGTGCAAAAATCTTAGGCCACCACCGCCAGACTTGTTGTTTTAGAAGTTACAGGGCCCTATCTTGCACCCAGCGCAATTGACTTTGTCAGTGACGCATGTATCATTCGTATTTTGCGCCGGCGCACAGCGGGGTTTTTCCCTCCACAGATGCACGTCAGCAAACTAGGGAATGAACTTGCGCTCCCTGGGCGGTTCAGCGTAAAAAGGAGGCGTGTTGCGGCGCAAACCATCTCTTATGCTATTTTGCAGTTTCAAAAAACAATTGCGCTACTAACCAAAAAAAACTAGTCTAAAGTCAGTGGCGCGTTGCGCGTGGTTCATTATGCTATTTTAAGGGCGCATGCTTGACCATAATGTATAGCGTGCACAACGCGCACACACTTTGCTTATCTAATCTACACAGATGCAACAGTTATTTTTGCAAATCATAAATTGTTACACTTAAAAATATTAATACACGAGATAAGGGGAATCATAGTGGTGAGCATTGTGGTGATATTTTTTATTTATTCTCATGCAAATAACGATTAAAATATTTTCATAACTTTGTTGTGTGGCTGTATTACGTTTATTTTATGTAAATAATAGTTAAAATGTTTTCATAAGAAACCTTAATGTATATGAACTTGATTTGTAAGAGTACTTTGGGGTTGGACCTTGCTTGCGTTTCTTGGGTCCGATTTCAAAGCCCCCAAACCCTTTCAGCGGTGAGGGTGGACGCAGATGTCCTCTGCTGGCGTCAAGTCCTGAGGCAGATCCACCTCCCGTTACACGGCGTGCCCGATTTATGCTGGCAAGCGTGGGATTCCCCCGTACAAGAACGTGGGTCTCCTCGGCTGTAAACCGCTCCTAGCGTGCGCCTGGTAAATCCGTCATAATAATAGCAACCCGCCATGGAACTTGCGCCCTTGCGTTTAAAGGGAATGTTGGATAGCGTTCTGATTGGTTTATTTGACGTTACGCCCAAACCACACCTATGAATAATGAACCTACTTCAGACCAACCTCTTATTGATTTGCGCCCGGCGCAAGAGTTATTTCTCACGCCGGGAAAATAGCAACAGCGCCCAAGATCCGCCCACAAACTCACTTGCGCGTTGCGCTTCGCACTTGCGTTTCAGATCGTTAAAATAGAGCCCATAATGTCCATCCATAATTATTTTTCAATCTATTTTATTAATATACAAACAAAAAATACATGAAATATGTAAATATACGCACATCTTGAGCGTTAGAAATAAGGATTTAAAGCAACACTATGTAGTTTTTTACCTTTAAATAATGTCTCTAAAATTATTTCAGTGATAGAACAAGTTTTAACTGGACAAATTGTACTGTTGCTGCAACCTGAGCAGCCTCCTAGCTGCTACAAGCACACTCTGAAAGTGGCGGTGGAGGGTAGGAAACACAGCCCCGCCCCTCCCCCTGCCTGCAGAAGAGTGTCTGATACCAGGCACTGTTGCGCTTTTCAACCACATGGGGGAGCTGTAAGTCATTTTTACATGGAAACTACATAGTGTTGCTTTAAAGGATTAGTCCATTTTCTTAAAAAAATCCAGATAATTTACTCACCCCCATATCATCCAAAATGTTGATGTCTTTCTTTGTTCAGTCGAGAAGAAATTATGTTTTTTGAGGGAAACATTCCAGGATTTTTCTCATTTTAATGGACTTTAATGGACCCCAAAACTTAACAGTTTTAATGCAGTTTAAAATTGCAGTTTCAAAGGAGTTTCAAAGGACTCTAAATGATCCCAAACAAGGCATAAGGGTCTTCTCTAGCGAAACGATTGCCATTTTTGTTAAGAAAAATAAAAAATATGCACTTTTAAACCACAACTTCTCGTCTATCTCCGGTCCTGTGACGCGTCAGCGTGACCTTACGTAATTGCGTAATGACGTCGAAAGGTCACGTGTTACATATATGAAATGCACATTTGCGGACAATTTTAAACAATAAACTGACACAAAGACATTAATTAGTATCATTCCACATACAACAACATCTGAACAGTCCTCTTTCTCACACTTGTAAACACTGAGTAGTTTCGCATACGTCATCTGTGACCTCTTGACGTGATGACGTATTGCGTGAGGTTACGCTGGCGCGTCACAAGTCTGGAGCAAGACGAGAAGTTGTGGTTTAAAAGTGCATAATTTTTTATTTTTCTTGTCAAAAATGACAATCGTTTTGCTAGATAAAACACTTTTGCCTCGTTTGGGATCATTTAGAGTCCTTTGAAACTCCTTTGAAACTGCAATTTTAAACTGCATTAAAACTGTTAAGTGTTGGGGTCCATTAAAGTCCATTAAAATGAGAAAAATCCTGGAATGTTTTTCTTAAAAAAACTTAATTTCTTCTCGCCTGAACAAAAAAAGACATCAACATTTTGGATGACATTGTGGTGAGTAAATTATCTGGATTTTTTTTTTAAGAAAATGGACTAATCCTTTAAAGCCATTTGTAGGTCAAACAGACAAAAATCTCGGGACCAGGTGGATACCGACATTTGATGCGGAAGAACTACTTCCAAACAAGAGATTTGATAGCAGTGTGTACCATATTTGTGGAATGTGCAACTTCCCTAACTCCCCCATGCTTATGATAAATATGCAATGTTTATAGACACTCTTTTCAATCAGTTAAACTAAAGAAATAAAAACATAGATGTTTTGGCTGAGCTATTAGCGCACAGAAATAAATTGCTTCATTTGTCATTTCAGATTACCTTCATTTTTTCATCTCTGTTTCATTAGTGTTGTTTGCCAAGGCAAGCATTACTGTTAGTATTGCTCATAGAGAGGTACGCTGTTATCAAAAGCAATCATATTTTTTCCTTACAGATGATAAAAGGGTAAACAAACCCAAAATCTTCATTTAGAGCCCAAAATAGCATGCACTGCCATCAGATAAAAAGATTAAAAATGGTCTTAAGCTGTCACTGGGGCAGTACCCTTTAAAAAGATCCTTATAGGTACAGATATGTAGACATTTGGTAACAAAATGTACCTTGAGGAACTATTATGGACTCTTCACTCAGTACTTTTTGAAAGGGTACCGCCCAAGTGACAGCTATGGACCATTATTTGACTTTTTTTCTGACAGTGTTGAGAAGAGGGGGTCATAACAGGCAAGCGACCTTTTAACAACACACTGTGAACCACTGAGAACGCAAGCATCACTGAAAATCACAAAAAAATCATCCAACATAAACATCATTCTTTAAAAATATAACCTTGATATCTTTAGTATTGACTGTAATCAATGTAAAATCAGTGATTAAAAATTTAACTTTTAATGCTCCTAATCTTATAATCCACAGAGAGGGTCACAAATTTTCAGATGTTAAATATTGAAACTTCATTCACTCTGATTTATTTATAAAAGTGGTTAGACAATGTTTTTAAAGATACGATTTGTGTACTCACTTTGGATTTAAAATACATTTATAATATAGATGCTTTTGGGCTGTGGTTTACTTAATGCCCTCAATTACATTTTGTTATAGCCACACAGAGCTGAAAGAAAATGACCTGAGGTCGGTCAAAGCAGCAGCGTTGGGAGCCGGCTAATGTTCAGTCTCGGCACATACACCATAAGCTATCGGTCACACATGACGCTGCGAGATTAATAGTCAAAACGTTCTTGACTCACGCAGTTTTTCTGAACCTCCGGTCTGTAAAAGCATTAGCGTGTGGTCTTGTGCTTTGCGTTTACGATCACGTTCACATCTGTGCCTGCTTTCATTCAAGCCATACGTGTAAATCAATACGGGCGGTCAGGTGCGTGCCTGGCCATCTTAACAGGCCTTTATGGGTTTGCTATCTGCTACTGTATTGGCTTCCCCCGTGTTCCCATTCGATGTCTTTTATGTTGTAGAAATGCTGCAGCTTGGCTCCGTTCCAGTCTCATAAAAGACTCCAGATAGAGCACAGCAGGAAACTGCTGTTTCGGAGCAAATCTGAAAAGTCCCAGTGCTCTTTCCTTACAAACCGACTAAATTCACAGCATTTTGCATAATGAGGCCGGCCACGATCGATTTCCACTAATCGAGACTTCTTATCGGGCATTAGACTGGAGCCCGGTCTAAAACTGTGGGTCTAGAATAGCATTAAAATTATCTTCAGGCCATCTACAGGCCAAGAGACATTTTGGATGTCCTGCCCACACAGAAAATAAAGCAGCTTTTTGTTTATTTTCAAGTAGCCGGAGGTCTGTTTGTCCTCTGCTGCGAAGGCAGGTGCCAGTCCGAGATAAGCAAACGCGCTGGCGACAGGTGATGAAGGTCATTAAGACCTGGGGGACCGACAGCCGGTTGGGGACAGAGACAGTACGTTCCTCAGCATACATACGCTGATGATGAGGTGGAGGAGAGGTGGGCGGTCGGACGGGCGGATGGTGCCGGCTGTATCTTAAGCCTGGTGCACCACCTGGTGTGCCACCAACCCCCTGCTTTCATCATCAGCACGGTCGCCAAGATCAGCACACTTGGGTCAGTGCGTTTTTAGCTACGTACTTACATTGAGGTAACGCATCTGGCACGTCAATAAAGGTCAAAGGAAAAGATGGGAAGCTGAAAAGTGACTAATGAATGTTATTGGCTGGATTTTAATGGCACAGCATGTCATTTCTCAAAAGGCTTAAATGTTAATATGCAAAGGATGCTTGTAGGTTTGAGTCATTATGAAAGTGCACTTACACAAGGTTAGGGAAGGAATGCATTTTTGTCAGAACAAGTGAGTGTTAGGAAGTTAATATATATACAGTGAGAAAATAAGTATTTGAACACCATGCTATTTTGCTTAGAAATCATGGAGGGGTCTGAAATTGTCATCTGTGGGAGACATAATCTAAAAAAAGTCCAGAAATCATAAATATGTATGATTTTTTAAACGATTTATTTGTATTATACAATAAATATTTGAACATCTGTCTATCAGCTAGAATTCTGACCCACAAATACATATTGGTCTGCCTTTAAAATGTCTACATCCACTTCATTTATTATCCTAAATTAGATGCACGTACCTGCATAAAGACACCTGTCCACCCCATACAATCAGTAAGAATCCACTACTAACATGGCCAAGACCAAAGAGCTGTCCAAAGACACTAGAGACAAAATTGTACACCTCCACAAGGCTGGAAAGGGATACGGGGAAATTGCCAAGCAGCTTGGTGAAAAAAGTCGCAAAGAAATAGTCATTATTTTTTGGAAATAGTCGTTCATTGTTTTTGCAATTTTCACCGAAATGACACAGAAATTGGACACTGTATTCTCGAAAAAATTAATTTTTTTAACCCAGGCTGGGTAAATATTGTACAGAACATACCACTCTTTTAAAAACAATCCTATGCTTGTTTAAAAATTACCCAATTGGTGGGTTGTTTCAATGGTGGGTTGTTCCCATGGTTGGGTAATAGCAACCCAGCATTGCAATTTGTAACTCAGCGTTGTGTTCTGTCCAATATTTACCCAGCCTGGGTTAAAAACAACCCAAAATATTTTGATTATACCTTTAAAAATATGCAGAAATATCAACACATTCTCATGACAGTTTATGTGGCGGCGTATTTGTATGAAACCGTACAACCATATTTTTATATAGTTTATATACAATCTCTTTTCGCCCACAGTGACATTGGGTGTAGTGCAGTGGTTAGGGGTGCTGCGTCATTGTTTTGGTTTTTTTTGATAATTGTATGTTTTAGTATAAATTCAGAATGTATGAATTTATACAAAATGGCCATCTCGTAAAACAGTTAAGTTTTTCCCGTGAGATCCAGTAGTATGTCCAGTAGGGTGGATAATGTTATATAGGAAGGACTGGTGGTTTGGGGTGGTAAACATAAAAGTGTTTATCACTGTGTGTATCGCTTAGGGCAGTGGTTCTCAAACTGGGGGGCGGGCCCCCCTTGGGGGTGCTAAAAGGTGCCAGGGGGCCCCAGATTTATGACATTATATAAAACACATTAATTTATCATATATTCTGTGTAATTAAACCATTAAAGGTGACATAGAATGATTGAACGGAGTATTTATCCTTGTTCTGTGACATGTAGACAAACATTTTTTTTGTTTGGGTCTGTAATGCCTTAGAAACTTCCTAAAAACCTCTCTCAGATAGCTCTATTAGGGTGGGGGATTTTAAACAAGTGGTTTTGCACCTATTTGGCTCCACCTACTGGCTTTACCTGCAATCTCATTACTGATTGGCTGACTTTGCTGCCACTCAAAAAATGTAGCCAATTATTTTAAAGTGGAGGGGCAGTGAGATGCCTGTGATGTCATAAGCATCAGTTTTTCAGATTGGGCCGTTTTCTGGCTGACATTTCTAAAAGAGGAATTTCTATGAGACTGAGATGTTTAGCATGTCTAGCACTTTTTGTATGTTCGTGAATGCAGGTAGACTACCATTATTCAACAAAGACAAGGTAAAAATGGTTTTTCATTCGCTGTCCCCTTTAAATAAATAAGGCTACTAACCAACAGCACTACATTGTATCATTTATATGTTTTGTTTAATTCAAAATCTAAGTTTGAGATTGTTTGATGTCACGAATTTCCATTAAGGGAGGCACAGCGAAGGCTACGAAGGGATGCACCATACACACAGTGAAAAGTTTGAGAATGACTGGCTTAGGGTTACAATATAATCATGACACATTTTAACTGTTGTGATAATTCATTTGTCTATTTTATGTTTCCTTTTTTTCCTGTTTGTGTCAACACAATGCAATAGAGCTCGAAAGTAAGTTTTCGCCTCACCTTTAGATACAGATCTGTTGTGTGCATGCAAATGAGAGCTTGTATTCCTTACAGACTGAACAGAACAAATGTACACGCCCTCATTTGATAAGTGAAATTCATTTCTGATGTACACATACTTGGCTATAAAACATTTATGAGATAATCAAGAATATTAAATGTAATTTTTAGTACTTTAGCGCAGGTGCTTATTGAGTGAATCTCACTAAAGCTGTCAAGAACCTGTCGGGTCATATTTCATCCCAAAGTCATGAGAGAAAAAATATGTTTAATCTAAAGAAAATGAAGGCTATTTAGGCAGTGTGTCATTTTTTATGTAACATTTAGGCTGAATTTTCCTCTACAAATAGTATTAATATAGTAACATAATAAATAAATATAAAAAAAAAGAAAATAACATTTTATTCTTTTATTGTATTTCTTTTCTTTCTTATAAAAGTTTTTAATGCTATTTTTGACCCTGTCTGTGAAAACCCAACTAAGCCCATTAAATCATCCTACATAATGTAAAGAACATATATGTGAAAATATAACCTTGATATCTTTAATATTGACTGAGTAAGGTCATGTCAAAGATTGAAATAAAAGTGAAATCAAACTTTAATGCTCCTGCTGCCACGGATTTCACAGACAGGGTCACATGCTGTATGGTTAAAATATGAGAATCTATTGAGATTCACAATAGAGAATAATAAGAATTATAAAAAACTTAATTAAAATGTTTAGCGTATGGCTGTAATTAGCTTTGGTGTTTAAAATATGCTTTAATTATCCTGTTTTATGGTGAAATATGACTTGTTTTTGTGAGATTCACTCAATTTAGCACATTTACACAAAGAAAACAAATGAATTTCAGTTATAAATGACCGAGGGTGTTTTTCCTTCCATTGCTGCATGAATGTGATGATTTGGGAACTTTAATCAGAGACTGATTAAAAACTTTGCTTCCATGAACCAAACGATGACATCTGGATGCCCCACTGTTTCCCAACCATTTAATTTAGGTTCCTCAAATGTGTCTCATATGACTGTAAACATCTTTGGGCTCATGGAATCTGCGTTGCTCCTGGACCAACATTTGTCTCCACATACCCCAACACCTCACCTCCACTCCTCATTTATCACTTGGATGACCGGTAACTGTGCACATGTTAGTTAAGGCAAATGAAAGTCTAATGTGGATGACCAGGCTGCTGTATTCTGTCTTTCGCCGTGTTTCCAAATCCTGGCCGTGCGCATTCAGCCGTGGCATCTCAACATTCCAAATTACTTTCTGAAGCTTATGCAGCCGGGCAAGATGCAGGGCAGTTTGCTTCAGTCGCACAACCTGTTATGAAAAATTTAAAGGGATGGTTCACCCAAAATTTAAATTTTTAAAACATTAAAGGGACACTCCACTTTTTTTGAAAATAGGCTTATTTTCCAGCTCCCCTAGAGTTAAACATTTGAGTTTTACTGTTTTGGAATCCATTCAGCCGATCTCTGGGTCTGGCGCTAGCACTTTTAGCATAGCTTAGCATAATTCATTAAATCTGATTAGACCATTAGCATCACACTCAAAAATAACCAAAGAGTTTCGAGGGGAGCTGGAAAATAAGCCTTTTTTCAAGCACTCACCTTCACATCATTTCAAACCAGTATTTATGATTCAAAAGAAGATGCGTTTAAGATGTTCATGCTGTTATTTTCCATACTATGAAAGTAAACGGGGACCGTTCATCTTAAAAAATGGCAAAAGAAATGTACAATTATGGTAGCATAAATGATGCATTTTCTGCATGTTAGAAACAAGTTATGCAAGTCAATTCAACCTACTATTTTAAAGGAACATGGCGACTTTTGGGACTTAAGCTTATTCACCGTATCCCCCAGAGTTAGATAGGTCCATACATACCCTTTTCATCTCTGTGCATCTCGTAACTGTGTCTGACGCACCCACCGCTAGCGTAGCTTAGCACAAAGAGTGGAAGTAAATGGCTCCAGATAGCATACTGCTGCCAATAAGTGACAAAATAATGCCAACATTTTCATATTTATAAGTTGTGATTTGTATAGGTGAAAATCACTCAGCCCAAGTAGCAGTGCTTTGCCTTAGAGAGAATATAGTTCCCAGTATGTATACGGTTAAAAGATCACTGCATCTCATATCCCCTTGTTTATAGAAATCACAACATATAAATAGTACAATGTTGGTGTTATTTTGTCACTTATTGGGAGCGGTATGCTAGCTGGAGCCATTTACTTCCAGTCTTTGTGCTAAGCTAGGCTAGCGGGGGGTGCGTCAGACAGAGTTACGGGACGAACGGAGATGAAAAAGGTATGTATGGACTTATCTAACTCCGGGGGATACGATAAATAATCTAAAGTCCCCAAAGTCGGCGTGTTCATTGAAGTTTTGACATAACTTATAAAAACAAGTTGAAACTGTTCATTTGTTAAGTTAAAGTAACATAAAAATATATGTTGATATCATTTTTAAGTCATTATTGTAATCTGAATATGCAATATCGAACACAAGCAGTGGTGATGTTGCTTTGTAATTTTAGTAGCTTGAGAGGGTCCCCATTTACTTTCATTGTATGGAAACGAGCAGTTAAATCTCTCCTCTTGTGTTCAGTGGAAGACAGAAAACCACAAAGGTTGAAAGAACAAACTTTCAGATTTTATGAACTGTCCTTTTAAATTTTGTACTGCAGGCAGCCTAGAACAGCATACAGTCAAGATTCTCACCATACACAAATACAAACGGGGAGAAAGAGACAGAATTTAGGCTGGATGTGATGCCGGTTAGCTCATTGACTCGCTGAGGGATTGAATGAGAGGTTAAAAGTGCTCTCAGACGAAGAGGTCAGCAGGTGCCCGAGGGAGTCTGCTTATTACTTTCATCCCAAAATGCACCGTTCCATTCACCTCAGCAGAAGCTGACGTTCACACGTACTCGTCTCAATGAACAATGAATGAAGCCTGCATGGTTAATATTAATCATGCACCATATTTAAATAACATATCCTGGGTTATGCACCGCAACATGCATGCTTTAGCGATAGCACAATACACAAATATATCACAATAATATATTATTTCTGGAAAATAATTTGAGCTTTTACATTAGCAATGCATCTTTTAAAAGCTATCGGTCATCCAACTATTTACAATTATATTCTTGGACTCATTCTTTCTCTCGACATACAGTACTTATTGCAAAGCTATAATTCAACAATGGGAGTTCAGTTGCAATTATCTTTGTGTGTATGAAGTGCCTGCGATTTGCTGTGGGGAAGACTATTATGTCCCAGTCATATTTAACCATAAAATCAAAAGAAAGCACTAATAGTGTACATTATATTTTTAGGATAACATTTTTGCATTATGCTATTATCTTTTTGATAATTACGCCTATATTTTTAGCTCTGGTTCTCATTACCATAAATCAAAGTAAAGATTTCTTTAATAATGTTGTATATTTACACTACATATGTACTTATATGTTGAATAAAAATATATAATGATGCTGTATATTAATATAAAATAATATGCATTTATGATTTTGGGGTAAAATATGACCTATTTTTCTAATCTTTTAGCCACTTAGTGCTTTTCCATTTCTTTGTGTGGTGCTGTTTTTGCGCCCTCTGATGGTTGGCAGCATAATTGCAGCCCTTGTATCTGTACACTAGAGTCCATGCAGATATTTCACATGAAATTTGTTACATCTGGACAGATCAGCATCCGGCCCCCGGAGACGGCCCTATTATCGCCTCTCTAATCTGTCATCATTAAACTCTTACATGAGGGTATAACTCTGATCTTAGTGTCATTTAGCAATGCAAACTGATGTCCTTTCATAGAGGTTACTGCAAATATCACAAGCTATGATTCAGATTTTTTTTTTGTTGCTTTCCCTTGTGTATCAGGATAAACCGCATATAAGAATTTTCCAGAAGAGCTTTTCTCTTGAGAAATGAAATAAGAGCACACTATTGTATAGTGAAGATAAGTAGTGTCTATGAAACTTAATTAAAGTGAGCATACAATATGAATAGTTAATGCAGAGAGTATGGATGTGAGGAAGTGGTTTGGTTTACAAAGCTGTGGGATGTACAGTAGCATGCATCTCTCTGAGGTTGTTCGTTTAAGTACACAGCGATCAGTTTAAAATACAGCAAACCCATTAAGTGAAACAGGAGTAATAGAAATTACATTAATGCACGTTCCTGGTTCAGAACAGAAGTTGATTTCCACAGACAATCATTTTATCTGTCTCTCAGTAATAGACTTACAGTGGGAGTCTATGGGGCAATGCATTGTGGTAGGTTTAAAAGCATAAACGTGCAGCTCGTTACTAAATATAAATGCTGTATTTAAGCTGTAAAGTTGGCTGATTTGTCCTGTAGTGGTGGATTAACTTTTGCTTATGGGTGATTATAATTGCAGGCCATAACAATATCATGTTCTGTTACATACCTATGTAACAGAGTTTGACAGTAACAGAAATGACACTAACTTAATCGGACAACACAAAATCATTATTTTCAGCCATATGAATCACTGTTTATAGAAAATGTGACCCTGGACCACAAAACCAGCCATGAGAT
The DNA here is from genome assembly GCF_030506205.2 of Paramisgurnus dabryanus. Lineage (NCBI taxonomy): Eukaryota > Metazoa > Chordata > Actinopteri > Cypriniformes > Cobitidae > Paramisgurnus > Paramisgurnus dabryanus. The sequence continues at coordinate 19,079,096 of NC_133346.1, read as the reverse complement.
TTATATCATTTGAATAAATAAGCTTTCCATTGATGTGTGGTTTGTTAGGGCAATATTTGGGGGAGATAAAACTAATTAGAAAATCTGGAATCTGAGGGTGCAAAACATTTTAATATTGAGAAAATCGCCTTTTAAAGTTGTCTAAATGAAGTCATATTAAATTAATAAATAAATTTGTAATATATTTACGGTAGGAAATTTTCAAAATATATTTGTGGAACATGATCTTTGCTTAAGTTCCTAATGATTTTTTACATTTAAAAAAAATTGGTAACACTTTTACTTGAAGGGGTGTTCATAAGACTAACATGACACCTTCATAATCATGACATGACACGACACATGGTATGAACATAAAGGAGATTTTATGCACGTTTTTGACAACTGTCATTAAGTGTCATTTGTTCAATTATGTCATTTTTAATGCAAAGATGACATTGTTTGAGATGTCTTTGTTATGACAACTTGACATAAACCAATACATAATAAATTGTCATGACAACTTGACATTACCAAGACAACATAACTGACCACTTTTTACCAGTAATACAAATTGAATTGGTCATTAAAATGTCATTAAGTGTTAATACTCTGTCATATAGTTTTATAACATCGTCATGGATATTTTTCTTGACCTCAACTACAGTGGTATAAACATAATTTGTCATTAAAATGTCATTAAGTGTTAATACTCTGTCATATAGTTTTATAACATCTTCATGGATATTTTTCTTGACCTCAACTACAGTGGTACAAATATAATTTTTCATTAAAATGTAATTAAGTGTTAAAACTCTGTCATATAGTTTTATAACCACATCATGAATATTCTTTAGTTAATAATGTTTTTTTTTTTAAGTTTCCTCCATGTGTTTAATCATATTATTATTCAATAATAATAATAATTGGAAACCGATTCACCTAAAATTAAATGAAAACAGCAGCGTTGGGTTCATACCGCTGCAAAGTTAGTTACATTAAATTAAATGTATTAAATGATGTCAAAACATTTCAGAACTCTCTGTGTGAGGAAGAACAACAAGTTCTGTTAGTTGTCAGTTTTTTATGTATTGTGCACATACATAAAGTTATGTATAATATTTTGACATGTCTGTTGCATTTTGTGGTTAGGTATTTAAAATTATTTAACACAGTATTAACACTTAATGACATTTAAATGACAGTTTAATGTAATGTTAGCCCATAAAGCTAGGTAGTTTCTTAAGTTTGATAATTATTCTGCTGTGTCATGTTTATGACAGATTTATGACAAGTTATGATGTATTGGTTTATGTCATGTTGTCATAACAATGACAATTCAAACAATGTAATCTTTGCATTAAAAATGACATAATTGAACGCATGACACTTAATGACAGTTGTCATAAAATCTTCTTTATGTCATGTCATGATTATGAAGGTGTCATTGTCAGTCTTATGAACACTCCTTCAAGTAAAGTGTTACCAAAAAATCAGTAATTTTGTCCCATACAATGTATTTTTGGCTATTGCTACAAATATACCCGTGCTACTTATGACTGGTTTCGTGGTCCAGGGTAAAAGATAAAATAATGACTTGTGACACCAAATATGTACCTGCATTTATAATCACCCTTATTTTAGTTGCACAGACAATCATTATTTACATTAATCTGTAAAATATTAAGGTCCTGTGGCTGTACTTTGAAAATGTAGTGTATTTTATCTCAGTGCAGTGTCTTGCCCCACAGAATTCATACTGTAAACACAATTTAAAAAGTAAGGGACCAATTCGAAAAGTTTCCTGTTTAAGAGCATGAGCTTAACTTCTTTCGAATCTGGAACATTGCATTTTTTTAAATATCTTTTGGGTCTGGTCTATATATTTGCAAAGTACAAAGTTTTGTTAATGTTTGTAAAGGACCATCCATTAAGCTTTCAATGCTTCAGAATTGCCAGTCTTTAACCTAAAGTCTCAGTTTCTAATGGGCCATCCATTCCTCCCTCACTTACTGTATGTCCAGGAAATCTTATGTCACTTGTCCGGACAAAGTGTAATATCAAATAAACCATATAGCGCATTACAGAATAATTTCTATCAAGTCTTGTGGAGCCGGGATAAAATAATAAGTGACTGTCCCACTGAAGTCTTTACTTGCATGCCCCCCTGCATTCTCTTCATGTCTTGTGCATGTCTTATAGGAGTGCTTCCAAAATGTATAGCTTGTGAATGGAGACCATGTCAAAACCATTTTGTACTGACCGCTTGCCACTATTGGGCTGTGAATGGTCTTGTGTTCAGATTGAGAAGTGTTAAAATGGAGCAACGCAAGCTGAATGACCAAGCAAACTCACTAGTGGACCTTGCAAAGGTAAGATTATGCTATTGAGACTGAATGTTTGAGTAATGCATGACATTACGTAGGCGCTCCGATGGTGTTTTAGCACGAGGTCTTCAAACGTATTTTAAAATTGTAAGTCTACAGGTGTCAAATGAACAGACTAAGTTGTGTTTGTTTGTTTCTCTGTTTTGTGATGAAAATGGTGTATATCCTACTGTTTGTTTGTTTGTTTCGTTCACCACAAAGAGTAACAAAGCATATAGTCAATGCCATTAATTTAATTTCCTTCACAAAACGTCCTTACCCAACTCTCTATTGTTATATATTTACCACACACAATTCATCATGTTGACTAATTGTCCAAAAAATCATTCATCTCCAGGGAAAAAAACAAGTAAATTATGAAATACGTGAGATGCTAAAATAGCTCGATATACTTGCGGTTCCCCAGTGCCAAATTTGTAGATGCGCTAAAGGGCGAAATGGGGAACACCAGATGCAATGCCAGGCTGACTCTGCAAAACCCACAGGAACCTGGAAAAGGGATTCGCTGTGAGAAAAAGCCTCATGCAATGCACACATGTAGCACCAGGGCTTTGACATTCAAATATCCACACAGCGGTCAAATCCCAACACCCTCCTTGCTGTAACAGTCATTAGTCTGTGTTACCCCTCACAATAAAAAGTGACACTGATGTAGGCAGAACAAAGCGTGATGTTATATGACTCATACTGGTCTCCTGCCTTTTATCATTGTGGTAATTGCCTTTCACCATCAGAGGGCGGTATTACATTAATCACAGCAGCAGCTGCTCCCAATGCATATGAATCCTCTAATGCAGCTTAAAATAACTTAAAGTGTGCAACCTTCAGACAGCCCTCAGGACCCATTGTGTTGTGTGCGCAATTTCTGTTGCCACATTGATGAATATCTGCGATTCATTACTGATGACCGAGTTCTTTTTTAAGGGTATAGTGAAAAATGAGATTGTTAAGAGACTTCTCCTGGGAGATTTACAGCAAGGGGTGCAGTCACTTAAAGCTTTTTGTTATGTATTTGTTTTGTTTAAGATATTTGAAAGCTACATTTTTATAGAGCATCATTGCCTTGTCTTTAGCGTGCAGTATACTGTAGCTGTTTGTGCATGGTAATGTTCTGCACAAACTCCACACCAAAGGGAGCACTTAAAGTGCTAAAAAAATGGTCAAAATAGTCCCTATCTATCACTAGGACGGTACCCTTTGAAAAAGTACACCTTCACACCTTTTAGCTTCAGTACCAAATATCTGTACCCAGGGGTTACAGAGTCATTATTTATTTTATATTCGCGATTAATCATATACAAAATAATAAATATAAATACACAAACATGCATGAATGTAAGAAAAATGTTATTTAGGTATATTTTTTAATTATATTTATTATATAAAATACATCAATATATATATATAAATATACATGTAAATGTTTCGTAAATACAAACATTAATGTGTATTTATTTATTTATATATATATAAAAAATTACACACGGTGCCACACACTGAAAAAAATGATTCATTCAGTTTACTCAATTTTTTTAAGGTAAGAGGTTGCAATAAATTTATTTAAGCTACATTTAAACAAAAGTTTTTTGTTTTACGGTAATTTGTTTTTCAAATTTTTTTTTTGTTTAAATGTAGCTTAAATAAATTGATTGCGACACTTACCTTACAAAAATTGAATGTAAGTTGAATGAATAATTTTTTTCAGTGCACATAAATAATGCAAAAAAACTTTACATTTGTATGCGATTAATTGCAATTAATCATTTGACAGCCCTAAAAAAGCGTACAAATTTAAGGAATCAGGTACTTATTTTTAGTTATTTCAACTTATAAATATTAGTTTTTTTTTTCTTTTTTCCCCAACAATTTTTTCAACTAATATTATTTAAGTTAAATAAACTCAACAATAAACTCAAAGGTAACTTACTTTTTAAAGTTAATTCAACTTCAAAATATTAGGTTTTTTCAACTTATATTTTTTAAGTTGAAAAAACTCAAAATTTTAAGGCAACAAGGTAACTTACTTTTTAAAGTTAATTCAATTTAAAAATATTTAATCTTTTTTTTCTTTTTACCACACAATATTTTCAACAATTTTTTTTTAAGTTCAATGAACTCAAAATATTAAGGCAGCCAGGTAACTTACTTTTTTAAGTTGAACCAACAAATGTTTTTTTAACCATAAACCTTTGAGGTAGAGGTCTACACGGGTCCAAAAATTACTACCCGAACCCGATCAGACCCGCAAATGTGCTACACTGAACCGACCCGGACCCGTCTGTTGTTTTGAAAGCTGGACCCGGAACCGACCCGGACCCGTCTATTATTTAAAAGCTGGACCCGGATCCGACGAAGACCCGTCTATTATTTAAAATCTGGACATGAACCCGTCCGGGAAGACACAGACCCGACCGGCAAATATTCTTAGCTAAATGTTATTAATAAGTCAATAAACAAGTAGCGAAAATTAAACTTTTTGTCTTACCCATAGAAGTCAGTCTTCTCCCTCCTTGTACCTGTCTGTGTGATGCACAATCCTTATTTCCAAGAAAGTTCCATCCATGTTATTCCTCTCTTGACGATTGAAATGTTTAATGCTTATTCCAGCTTTTAAAGTCCACTTTACAGTCATTGTGATTAATAACGCAGTTTTACATCGGGTCAACTTGCTTAATAATGTTTGCCCATTTTGATTATAATAACGATTGCTCGTTCAGGCTGCTTTCGTTAGCTTTGCTTCTTTGCTATCATCTCTGTGCTCTTTGAGTCACGAAAACTTTAGATATAACAGCAAGACGGTCAATTTATAATATTATTATAAAAAATAGAGAAGTCAGTGCAAAATGCGCGGTACGGCGGAATAGGTCCCGCCTTCTAAATAAAAGAGCCAATTGTCAAAGGTAAAGTCATTGCGTCTCACTGCAGAAGCTCCTGACTGGTAGCCAGAGACACATTAAAAGTGCACATGCGCGTTAGCTGCCTGGTTGGAGCAACCAAATATAAACTTTTTAACGCAATTTTAGCGTCATAGAAAAAATGTATGCGACAGTTCATCTAAGTTTTTGTTGCTGATTTAAATGTGAGTGTGTTCTCCGAGTCCGATTGACCTCGGGTATTACCCAAAATGTTAAACAGACCCGGGACCCGAAGTAATAGATTGAGACCCGACCCGGACCTGGCTGATCATTTAAAATATAGACCCGAACCCGTCCGGGTCCCGGGTCGGGTCCCGGGTCTTCGGGTCTCGGGTCTTCCGTGTAGACCTCTACTTTGAGGTACTCATATGTGTCTTTAATTTGAAGTACCAATATGCACCCTTTGGGTCGGGGTGCATTGTAAAAAAATTGCTGTAGTTATGCAGCTGTTTGCCAGTAACTTACTGTAGATTTACATGTATGTTATTTACTGTCAGTAGTAAAAAACTATAAAATAAAAGTCTCGGGCAAAGCATTCTGGAAACCAGAAATCCTTGTCAACCTTCTTCTCTTTTTTCCTTCAGATTTTGGTTGCCAGAATGCTTTGCACGAGACTTTTATTTTATAGTTTTTCTGTTATTTTAGTTTTATTCTGTAAAGATAAAGACTTGTGTTTCATTTTCATTTAACTTTAAGCAAACTGTTGCCAGTAAATAACAAATATACATTTACAGTAAGTTACTGGGAAACAGCTGCTAGTAATACTGTAATTTCTAATTATGTAATCTTTAGGATAACTTCATAAAATGCAGGTGTGTTTGATTAAGATTTCAATTAAATTCTGCAGGAAAGTGGCTATCCAGGACCCCGGAGGCTAGGTTCAAAGGTCTACTTTTTGTAGAAAAGTACTGCCCCAGTAAAAGCAATTGTACCTTTGTTTCTGAGAGTGTTGGTATACAAAGAGATACATTTGATTTTAAAATCCTCACACATCTTTTCATATAAGGAGAGTTTATTGTGACCATGTCAAGCTCCAGATATAAAAATCTATGAAAGCACCATATAAATAGCCAATATAATGCAATATATGCGTTTTGTTATATAATAGCTCTGTTTTATAATCTACTCTGCTAGGTCTTAAATGTAATTTACTTTCATGTTGAGATTTAAAGAGTCGAACATAAAGTTTTATGTCTTTGAGGTCAAACCCCATTGGTTCTTCAATGCATTGTGATCAAACACAGTGGACCAGTTTAAACATGAACTGTTACTTTAAATGGATAAAGCTGCATGCAACAAAATGTATGGAGTTTGTATGACTTTGTTTGCATGGTACAATATACCGAAAGTCCTCATTTGTTATTCGTTTTTTCGAATTGAGATCTGTCTAAAAATACAGATGCCATGGATTTCTTCTGTGGCAATCCATCAATGTAGTGCCTTTCTGTCACACGCAGCTAGGTTTGACATCTGCATTGATTGATTAACAGATAAACTGACGTTTTCTGCGTCTGAAGCAGCATATATCAGACGTGAAACACTGTTCAATGATGGCCTTTGCCCATTCATGACTGCTGTGTCTCTCTCCCCTGCATGACCTCAGACTCAAAACATCATGTACGATCTGGTCTCCGACCTGAACGAACGAGGCGAGGACATGGAAAAGAGGATCGAGCTGCTGGAGACCAAACTGGAGACGTTGCTAAGCAACCTACAGGCACTTCCCGGCCTCATCAGTCAGGTGATCAGCCAGCAGCATCGGGACTTCCTGGAAGTGCAGCTCCAGCCGTACGACAGACACAGCCACGACCGCTCGCAGTCCGTGTCCAGGCGCCGATCGTCTTCCACAGCTCCGCCCACTTCTTCCGAGAGCAGCTAGAGAGCTCCCGGGCCGGCATCTCCTGAGAAGACTTTCGCCATCATATGGCCAAGTTGCGTTTTACTGTAAAGCCTTATGGTTTTAATAAAGTATTATCCGAATTCTGATGACCCGATCAGAGGTTAGCGAGGATAATGAAACGGTTAACTTCCACATATCTTGTTTTTTTACCTCAGTAAATGATGCCCACAGCATCATAGAGGG